>NC_064832.1:14572282-14920897 GCF_024166365.1 Elephas maximus indicus
TCTCCGGAGACTACTAATTCCGCTGATAACATTCTATGCAAATAACCGGCTGAGTGCCATGGGCAGAAAACATTGACACATACCTGCCAGAGGCCTATTCTGGGTCTGAAGAGTCCACCCTGGTCTCCAGCAACTCATCAGCTCAGCACACACTTTGCCTGCACGCGTGGAAACCGCCTCTCTCCACGAATGTCTTCACCTGATAGGAAACACACGATGTCACTCAGCCAAAGGAGAGCACAGGCAAAGTCAACTGAAGCGCCCATTTTCAAGATTTTGCCCTCTGCTGCTCCACAGCCTCCGGTGGCACACTGCATGTGCGTCACTTCTCGGTAGACAAGGACGAAATCCGGGCATCCAGGGCCCCAGCCGTCCACAGTCTACGGATGGCGGCATATGGATCACCTCTTTGCCTCGTACAGCAGGGAGGCCTGGGCCCTAGACTGGCTCCGCTAGAGCTCCACGACCTCAGCTATTTTCCCTGACCTTTGGCCCGTGCCCTCGTGAGTGTGTCATCTCTACTTCCACTTCTCTTCCCACCACACTGAATCCGCCACCTGCGGATACCTCAGCGTGGACATCAACATCTATCACTGGCTGCAGTGTCACAGGTCACTAGGTGTCTAGGCTCAGGCTGACCTTGGCTGTCTTCTGCCCAGGCAAGGAGCCTAATCCTTCCAAGGATATGAGGACACGTGCTCACTGGCCGACATCCTTTCTTTCATCCACACAGCGGTCTAGATGAGGGTAAAGAGGCCAGGGAGGCCAGGTGAGGGCTGAGTGTGGGGCCTAAGGCTTCTTTCCCAATCACCATGGTGACAGCCACCGGAAGGCTGGGCGGAACTTCTGACGGGGACGAGTCACAAACACTCAGCCAATAGGAGAGGTCCAGCCTAACCGGCCAGTTCCGCAGAGCCCTCCATTTTACCCATGGACAGAAAACGGCCCCTTGCGTCTTTGGCCACAAAATCGAGGGCACCCAGGGAATAACTTCACAGTAGGCAACCCCGGATGTGAACACGTTCGACACACTGGGACAGCAGGCAGGTGCCTCTTTTCCACTTATGCTGGGATATCACTAGGCAAGGCGCCCTTCCTCAGCATCTGTGGCCTCTCTGTATGTGTTCACTCAGAGGAAACTCTTCATTCTACCCCTGAGACACATCACAAGTATGAGGGGCCTGAGAGAGAGCCTAGAGATGGAACGGGGGAAGCTTCTGGCTGTACTGCTTCCCCGTGGGGACAGAATAGCAGGTAGTCTCTCTGGAAGGTCTTAGCTTCTGTTGACTGACACGCGCAATACAGTAGGGGCGGACCCTGGCCAGGTGGAGCTTGTGGGCAGATGCAACCTCTCCGGCGACGAATAATTGCGCTGCTGCTTTGTATGGTGAAAACCTCCCCCCGCCAAGGGGGATGGGTAGAGAACATTGACCCACACCCGCCAGGGGCCTTTCCTGGGACTAAAGATCCCAACGTGGTCTCAACGTCGTCACGCTCTCAACACACACCGTTCCTGCACACGTAATCCTGCCTTTCTCCGTCAGGGCCCTATCCTACCAGGAAAAAAAGCAAGCCGCTCAAAAAGGCCGATGCCAGGGAAATCGAGGAAACACTGCCAGTTTCCAAATTTTTGCTGTCTACACGTCCCCGCCTCCGGTGCAAGGCTGCCTGTGGCCGGGCTCCGAAGGCCAGGCCGAAATCCTGGCAGCCTGGGCCCCAGCAGTGCAATGGTTGATGGACGTGGGGACACGGATGACCCGTTCGCCACATACAGGAGGGATCCTTGGGCCCTTCACTGGCTCGCCATTCAGCTCCACGACGTCCACTACTGGCCCTGGCCTTTGCTTTGGCTGGTGCCCCATTAAACGTGTGCTCCGGAGCGATGTTTCTCCACCCATCACTAGCATTCTGCCACCAGGGGATATGTCAGTGTGGGAGTCACCATCTGTCACTGGCAGCAGTGTCACAAGTCACTAGACTTCCAGCTACCCGCTGACCTAGGCTGCCTTCTGCCCCAGGCAAGGTCCCGAATCCTTTATCCCAGATGCTGACACCTGGGCACTGGCGGACATTGATTTTTATCAACACAGAGGTCTGAGTGAGGGTCAGAGGGCCAGGTAGGTGAAGTGAAGGCCAGGTGGGCGGGGCTAAGGCTTCTTTGCCATCACCATAGAGACAGTCCCCCCACCGCAAGAGTGGGCGGAGCTTGGGATGGGCCTGGTGACAAGACTGAGCCAATGGCAGAGATCCGGCCCGCCAGGCAGATGACACAGGGCCCTCCATTGTGACCTATGACCCCTAGTGGCCACAGGATTTGAGCACACCCCGGGAAAGGCTACGCAGGCACAAGGGAGCCCCTGGTGCGGACTGCTTCAGGGCATTGGCAGAGCACGCCAGGTACCTCTTTCCCACTTTCCTCAGGATATCAGTAGGCAAGGCATCCCCACTCAGCATCTCTTGCCTCTCTCTGTCTCTCTCTGCTTGTGTTCCTTCTCTGAAATCTCTTCCTTCTCCCCCTTGTCACTTCACACCTTGGAGTGCCTGACAGAGGGCCTTGAGACGAAAGAACAAAGGGGGAAGGCCTCTGGCTCTACTGCTTGCCCATGGGGAGAGAAGTTCTGGTAGTCTATCTGGAACGTCTAGAGAGCAGTGATTGATTGGGGAGCTACATCACGGGCGGACCTGGCCAGGTGAAGCTCGCTGACAAGTGGCAGCCTCTCCGGAGACTACTAATTCCGCTGATAACATTCTATGCAAATAACCGGCTGAGTGCCATGGGCAGAAAACATTGACACATACCGGCCAGAGGCCTATTCTGGGTCTGAAGAGTCCACCCTGGTCTCCAGCAACTCATCATCTCAGCACACACTTTGCCTGCACGCGTGGAAACCGCCTCTCTCCACGAATGTCTTCACCTGCTAGGAAACACACGATGTCACTCAGCCAAAGGAGAGCACAGGCAAAGTCAACTGAAGCCCCCATTTTCAAGATTTTGCCCTCTGCTGCTCCACAGCCTCCGGTGGCACACTGCATGTGCGTCACTTCTCGGTAGACAAGGCCGAAATCCGGGCATCCAGGGCCCCAGCCGTCCACAGTCTACGGATGGCGGCATATGGATCACCTCTTTGCCTCGTACAGCAGGGAGGCCTGGGCCCTAGACTGGCTCCGCTAGAGCTCCACGACCTCAGCTATTTTCCCTGACCTTTGGCCCGTGCCCTCGTGAGTGTGTCATCTCTACTTCCACTTCTCTTCCCACCACACTGAATCCGCCACCTGCGGATACCTCAGCGTGGACATCAACATCTATCACTGGCTGCAGTGTCACAGGTCACTAGGTGTCTAGGCTCAGGCTGACCTTGGCTGTCTTCTGCCCAGGCAAGGAGCCTAATCCTTCCAAGGATATGAGGACACGTGCTCACTGGCCGACATCCTTTCTTTCATCCACACAGCGGTCTAGATGAGGGTAAAGAGGCCAGGGAGGCCAGGTGAGGGCTGAGTGTGGGGCCTAAGGCTTCTTTCCCAATCACCATGGTGACAGCCACCGGAAGGCTGGGCGGAACTTCTGACGGGGACGAGTCACAAACACTCAGCCAATAGGAGAGGTCCAGCCTAACCGGCCAGTTCCGCAGAGCCCTCCATTTTACCCATGGACAGACAACGGCCCCTTGCGTCTTTGGCCACAAAATCGAGGGCACCCAGGGAATAACTTCACAGTAGGCAACCCCGGATGTGAACACGTTCGACACACTGGGACAGCAGGCAGGTACCTCTTTTCCACTTATGCTGGGATATCACTAGGCAAGGCGCCCTTCCTCAGCATCTGTGGCCTCTCTGTATGTGTTCACTCAGAGGAAACTCTTCATTCTACCCCTGAGACACATCACAAGTATGAGGGGCCTGAGAGAGAGCCTAGAGATGGAACGGGGGAGGCTTCTGGCTGTACTGCTTCCCCGTGGGGACAGAATAGCAGGTAGTCTCTCTGGAAGGTCTTAGCTTCTGTTGACTGACACGCGCAATACAGTAGGGGCGGACCCTGGCCAGGTGGAGCTTGTGGGCAGATGCAACCTCTCCGGCGACGAATAATTGCGCTGCTGCTTTGTATGGTGAAAACCTCCCCCCGCCAAGGGGGATGGGTAGAGAACATTGACCCACACCCGCCAGGGGCCTTTCCTGGGACTAAAGATCCCAACGTGGTCTCAACGTCGTCACCCTCTCAACACACACCTTTCCTGCACACGTAATCCTGCCTTTCTCCGTCAGGGCCCTATCCTACCAGGAAAAAAAGCAAGCCGCTCAAAAAGGCCGATGCCAGGGAAATCGAGGAAACACTGCCAGTTTCCAAATTTTTGCTGTCTACACGTCCCCGCCTCCGGTGCAAGGCTGCCTATGTGGCCGGGCTCCGAAGGCAAGGCCGAAATCCTGGCAGCCTGGGCCCCAGCAGTGCAATGGTTGATGGACGTGGGGACACGGATGACCCGTTCGCCACATACACGAGGGATCCTTGGGCCCTTCACTGGCTCGCCATTCAGCTCCACGACGTCCACTACTGGCCCTGGCCTTTGCTTTGGCTGGTGCCCCATTAAACGTGTGCTCCGGAGCGATGTTTCTCCACCCATCACTAGCATTCTGCCACCAGGGGATATGTCAGTGTGGGAGTCACCATCTGTCACTGGCAGCAGTGTCACAAGTCACTAGACTTCCAGCTACCCGCTGACCTAGGCTGCCTTCTGCCCCAGGCAAGGTCCCGAATCCTTTATCCCAGATGCTGACACCTGGGCACTGGCGGACATTGATTTTTATCAACACAGAGGTCTGAGTGAGGGTCAGAGGGCCAGGTAGGTGAAGTGAAGGCCAGGTGGGCGGGGCTAAGGCTTCTTTGCCATCACCATAGAGACAGTCCCCCCACCGCAAGAGTGGGCGGAGCTTGGGATGGGCCTGGTGACAAGACTGAGCCAATGGCAGAGATCCGGCCCGCCAGGCAGATGACACAGGGCCCTCCATTGTGACCTATGACCCCTAGTGGCCACAGGATTTGAGCACACCCCGGGAAAGGCTACGCAGGCACAAGGGAGCCCCTGGTGCGGACTGCTTCAGGGCATTGGCAGAGCACGCCAGGTACCTCTTTCCCACTTTCCTCAGGATATCAGTAGGCAAGGCATCCCCACTCAGCATCTCTTGCCTCTCTCTGTCTCTCTCTGCTTGTGTTCCTTCTCTGAAATCTCTTCCTTCTCCCCCTTGTCACTTCACACCTTGGAGTGCCTGACAGAGGGCCTTGAGACGAAAGAACAAAGGGGGAAGGCCTCTGGCTCTACTGCTTGCCCATGGGGAGAGAAGTTCTGGTAGTCTATCTGGAACGTCTAGAGAGCAGTGATTGATTGGGGAGCTACATCACGGGCGGACCTGGCCAGGTGAAGCTCGCTGACAAGTGGCAGCCTCTCCGGAGACTACTAATTCCGCTGATAACATTCTATGCAAATAACCGGCTGAGTGCCATGGGCAGAAAACATTGACACATACCGGCCAGAGGCCTATTCTGGGTCTGAAGAGTCCACCCTGGTCTCCAGCAACTCATCATCTCAGCACACACTTTGCCTGCACGCGTGGAAACCGCCTCTCTCCACGAATGTCTTCACCTGCTAGGAAACACACGATGTCACTCAGCCAAAGGAGAGCACAGGCAAAGTCAACTGAAGCCCCCATTTTCAAGATTTTGCCCTCTGCTGCTCCACAGCCTCCGGTGGCACACTGCATGTGCGTCACTTCTCGGTAGATAAGGACGAAATCCGGGCATCCAGGGCCCAGCCGTCCACATTCTACGGATGGCGGCATATGGATCACCTCTTTGCCTCGTACAGCAGGGAGGCCTGGGCCCTAGACTGGCTCCGCTAGAGCTCCACGACCTCAGCTATTTTCCCTGACCTTTGGCCCGTGCCCTCGTGAGTGTGTCATCTCTACTTCCACTTCTCTTCCCACCACACTGAATCCGCCACCTGCGGATACCTCAGCGTGGACATCAACATCTATCACTGGCTGCAGTGTCACAGCTCACTAGGTGTCTAGGCTCAGGCTGACCTTGGCTGTCTTCTGCCCAGGCAAGGAGCCTAATCCTTCCAAGGAAATCAGGACACGTGCTCACTGGCCGACATCCTTTCTTTCATCCACACAGCGGTCTAGATGAGGGTAAAGAGGCCAGGGAGGCCAGGTGAGGGCTGAGTGTGGGGCCTAAGGCTTCTTTCCCAATCACCATGGTGACAGCCACCGGAAGGCTGGGCGGAACTTCTGACGGGGACGAGTCACAAACACTCAGCCAATAGGAGAGGTCCAGCCTAACCGGCCAGTTCCGCAGAGCCCTCCATTTTACCCATGGACAGACAACGGCCCCTTGCGTCTTTGGCCACAAAATCGAGGGCACCCAGGGAATAACTTCACAGTAGGCAACCCCGGATGTGAACACGTTCGACACACTGGGACAGCAGGCAGGTACCTCTTTTCCACTTATGCTGGGATATCACTAGGCAAGGCGCCCTTCCTCAGCATCTGTGGCCTCTCTGTATGTGTTCACTCAGAGGAAACTCTTCATTCTACCCCTGAGACACATCACAAGTATGAGGGGCCTGAGAGAGAGCCTAGAGATGGAACGGGGGAGGCTTCTGGCTGTACTGCTTCCCCGTGGGGACAGAATAGCAGGTAGTCTCTCTGGAAGGTCTTAGCTTCTGTTGACTGACACGCGCAATACAGTAGGGGCGGACCCTGGCCAGGTGGAGCTTGTGGGCAGATGCAACCTCTCCGGCGACGAATAATTGCGCTGCTGCTTTGTATGGTGAAAACCTCCCCCCGCCAAGGGGGATGGGTAGAGAACATTGACCCACACCCGCCAGGGGCCTTTCCTGGGACTAAAGATCCCAACGTGGTCTCAACGTCGTCACCCTCTCAACACACACCTTTCCTGCACACGTAATCCTGCCTTTCTCCGTCAGGGCCCTATCCTACCAGGAAAAAAAGCAAGCCGCTCAAAAAGGCCGATGCCAGGGAAATCGAGGAAACACTGCCAGTTTCCAAATTTTTGCTGTCTACACGTCCCCGCCTCCGGTGCAAGGCTGCCTATGTGGCCGGGCTCCGAAGGCAAGGCCGAAATCCTGGCAGCCTGGGCCCCAGCAGTGCAATGGTTGATGGACGTGGGGACACGGATGACCCGTTCGCCACATACACGAGGGATCCTTGGGCCCTTCACTGGCTCGCCATTCAGCTCCACGACGTCCCCTACTGGCCCTGGCCTTTGCTTTGGCTGGTGCCCCATTAAACGTGTGCTCCGGAGCGATGTTTCTCCACCCATCACTAGCATTCTGCCACCAGGGGATATGTCAGTGTGGGAGTCACCATCTGTCACTGGCAGCAGTGTCACAAGTCACTAGACTTCCAGCTACCCGCTGACCTAGGCTGCCTTCTGCCCCAGGCAAGGTCCCGAATCCTTTATCCCAGATGCTGACACCTGGGCACTGGCGGACATTGATTTTTATCAACACAGAGGTCTGAGTGAGGGTCAGAGGGCCAGGTAGGTGAAGTGAAGGCCAGGTGGGCGGGGCTAAGGCTTCTTTGCCATCACCATAGAGACAGTCCCCCCACCGCAAGAGTGGGCGGAGCTTGGGATGGGCCTGGTGACAAGACTGAGCCAATGGCAGAGATCCGGCCCGCCAGGCAGATGACACAGGGCCCTCCATTGTGACCTATGACCCCTAGTGGCCACAGGATTTGAGCACACCCCGGGAAAGGCTACGCAGGCACAAGGGAGCCCCTGGTGCGGACTGCTTCAGGGCATTGGCAGAGCACGCCAGGTACCTCTTTCCCACTTTCCTCAGGATATCAGTAGGCAAGGCATCCCCACTCAGCATCTCTTGCCTCTCTCTGTCTCTCTCTGCTTGTGTTCCTTCTCTGAAATCTCTTCCTTCTCCCCCTTGTCACTTCACACCTTGGAGTGCCTGACAGAGGGCCTTGAGACGAAAGAACAAAGGGGGAAGGCCTCTGGCTCTACTGCTTGCCCATGGGGAGAGAAGTTCTGGTAGTCTATCTGGAAGGTCTAGAGAGCAGTGATTGATTGGGGAGCTACATCACGGGCGGACCTGGCCAGGTGAAGCTCGCTGACAAGTGGCAGCCTCTCCGGAGACTACTAATTCCGCTGATAACATTCTATGCAAATAAGCGGCTGAGTGCCATGGGCAGAAAACATTGACACATACCTGCCAGAGGCCTATTCTGGGTCTGAAGAGTCCACCCTGGTCTCCAGCAACTCATCAGCTCAGCAGACACTTTGCCTGCACGCGTGGAAACCGCCTCTCTCCACGAATGTCTTCACCTGGTAGGAAACACACGATGTCACTCAGCCAAAGGAGAGCACAGGCAAAGTCAACTGAAGCCCCCATTTTCAAGATTTTGCCCTCTGCTGCTCCACAGCCTCCGGTGGCACACTGCATGTGCGTCACTTCTCGGTAGATAAGGACGAAATCCGGGCATCCAGGGCCCAGCCGTCCACATTCTACGGATGGCGGCATATGGATCACCTCTTTGCCTCGTACAGCAGGGAGGCCTGGGCCCTAGACTGGCTCCGCTAGAGCTCCACGACCTCAGCTATTTTCCCTGACCTTTGGCCCGTGCCCTCGTGAGTGTGTCATCTCTACTTCCACTTCTCTTCCCACCACACTGAATCCGCCACCTGCGGATACCTCAGCGTGGACATCAACATCTATCACTGGCTGCAGTGTCACAGCTCACTAGGTGTCTAGGCTCAGGCTGACCTTGGCTGTCTTCTGCCCAGGCAAGGAGCCTAATCCTTCCAAGGAAATCAGGACACGTGCTCACTGGCCGACATCCTTTCTTTCATCCACACAGCGGTCTAGATGAGGGTAAAGAGGCCAGGGAGGCCAGGTGAGGGCTGAGTGTGGGGCCTAAGGCTTCTTTCCCAATCACCATGGTGACAGCCACCGGAAGGCTGGGCGGAACTTCTGACGGGGACGAGTCACAAACACTCAGCCAATAGGAGAGGTCCAGCCTAACCGGCCAGTTCCGCAGAGCCCTCCATTTTACCCATGGACAGACAACGGCCCCTTGCGTCTTTGGCCACAAAATCGAGGGCACCCAGGGAATAACTTCACAGTAGGCAACCCCGGATGTGAACACGTTCGACACACTGGGACAGCAGGCAGGTACCTCTTTTCCACTTATGCTGGGATATCACTAGGCAAGGCGCCCTTCCTCAGCATCTGTGGCCTCTCTGTATGTGTTCACTCAGAGGAAACTCTTCATTCTACCCCTGAGACACATCACAAGTATGAGGGGCCTGAGAGAGAGCCTAGAGATGGAACGGGGGAGGCTTCTGGCTGTACTGCTTCCCCGTGGGGACAGAATAGCAGGTAGTCTCTCTGGAAGGTCTTAGCTTCTGTTGACTGACACGCGCAATACAGTAGGGGCGGACCCTGGCCAGGTGGAGCTTGTGGGCAGATGCAACCTCTCCGGCGACGAATAATTGCGCTGCTGCTTTGTATGGTGAAAACCTCCCCCCGCCAAGGGGGATGGGTAGAGAACATTGACCCACACCCGCCAGGGGCCTTTCCTGGGACTAAAGATCCCAACGTGGTCTCAACGTCGTCACCCTCTCAACACACACCTTTCCTGCACACGTAATCCTGCCTTTCTCCGTCAGGGCCCTATCCTACCAGGAAAAAAAGCAAGCCGCTCAAAAAGGCCGATGCCAGGGAAATCGAGGAAACACTGCCAGTTTCCAAATTTTTGCTGTCTACACGTCCCCGCCTCCGGTGCAAGGCTGCCTATGTGGCCGGGCTCCGAAGGCAAGGCCGAAATCCTGGCAGCCTGGGCCCCAGCAGTGCAATGGTTGATGGACGTGGGGACACGGATGACCCGTTCGCCACATACACGAGGGATCCTTGGGCCCTTCACTGGCTCGCCATTCAGCTCCACGACGTCCCCTACTGGCCCTGGCCTTTGCTTTGGCTGGTGCCCCATTAAACGTGTGCTCCGGAGCGATGTTTCTCCACCCATCACTAGCATTCTGCCACCAGGGGATATGTCAGTGTGGGAGTCACCATCTGTCACTGGCAGCAGTGTCACAAGTCACTAGACTTCCAGCTACCCGCTGACCTAGGCTGCCTTCTGCCCCAGGCAAGGTCCCGAATCCTTTATCCCAGATGCTGACACCTGGGCACTGGCGGACATTGATTTTTATCAACACAGAGGTCTGAGTGAGGGTCAGAGGGCCAGGTAGGTGAAGTGAAGGCCAGGTGGGCGGGGCTAAGGCTTCTTTGCCATCACCATAGAGACAGTCCCCCCACCGCAAGAGTGGGCGGAGCTTGGGATGGGCCTGGTGACAAGACTGAGCCAATGGCAGAGATCCGGCCCGCCAGGCAGATGACACAGGGCCCTCCATTGTGACCTATGACCCCTAGTGGCCACAGGATTTGAGCACACCCCGGGAAAGGCTACGCAGGCACAAGGGAGCCCCTGGTGCGGACTGCTTCAGGGCATTGGCAGAGCACGCCAGGTACCTCTTTCCCACTTTCCTCAGGATATCAGTAGGCAAGGCATCCCCACTCAGCATCTCTTGCCTCTCTCTGTCTCTCTCTGCTTGTGTTCCTTCTCTGAAATCTCTTCCTTCTCCCCCTTGTCACTTCACACCTTGGAGTGCCTGACAGAGGGCCTTGAGACGAAAGAACAAAGGGGGAAGGCCTCTGGCTCTACTGCTTGCCCATGGGGAGAGAAGTTCTGGTAGTCTATCTGGAAGGTCTAGAGAGCAGTGATTGATTGGGGAGCTACATCACGGGCGGACCTGGGCAGGTGAAGCTCGCTGACAAGTGGCAGCCTCTCCGGAGACTACTAATTCCGCTGATAACATTCTATGCAAATAACCGGCTGAGTGCCATGGGCAGAAAACATTGACACATACCTGCCAGAGGCCTATTCTGGGTCTGAAGAGTCCACCCTGGTCTCCAGCAACTCATCAGCTCAGCACACACTTTGCTTGCACGCGTGGAAACCGCCTCTCTCCACGAATGTCTTCACCTGGTAGGAAACACACGATGTCACTCAGCCAAAGGAGAGCACAGGCAAAGTCAACTGAAGCCCCCATTTTCAAGATTTTGCCCTCTGCTGCTCCACAGCCTCCGGTGGCACACTGCATGTGCGTCACTTCTCGGTAGATAAGGACGAAATCCGGGCATCCAGGGCCCAGCCGTCCACATTCTACGGATGGCGGCATATGGATCACCTCTTTGCCTCGTACAGCAGGGAGGCCTGGGCCCTAGACTGGCTCCGCTAGAGCTCCACGACCTCAGCTATTTTCCCTGACCTTTGGCCCGTGCCCTCGTGAGTGTGTCATCTCTACTTCCACTTCTCTTCCCACCACACTGAATCCGCCACCTGCGGATACCTCAGCGTGGACATCAACATCTATCACTGGCTGCAGTGTCACAGGTCACTAGGTGTCTAGGCTCAGGCTGACCTTGGCTGTCTTCTGCCCAGGCAAGGAGCCTAATCCTTCCAAGGAAATCAGGACACGTGCTCACTGGCCGACATCCTTTCTTTCATCCACACAGCGGTCTAGATGAGGGTAAAGAGGCCAGGGAGGCCAGGTGAGGGCTGAGTGTGGGGCCTAAGGCTTCTTTCCCAATCACCATGGTGACAGCCACCGGAAGGCTGGGCGGAACTTCTGACGGGGACGAGTCACAAACACTCAGCCAATAGGAGAGGTCCAGCCTAACCGGCCAGTTCCGCAGAGCCCTCCATTTTACCCATGGACAGACAACGGCCCCTTGCGTCTTTGGCCACAAAATCGAGGGCACCCAGGGAATAACTTCACAGTAGGCAACCCCGGATGTGAACACGTTCGACACACTGGGACAGCAGGCAGGTACCTCTTTTCCACTTATGCTGGGATATCACTAGGCAAGGCGCCCTTCCTCAGCATCTGTGGCCTCTCTGTATGTGTTCACTCAGAGGAAACTCTTCATTCTACCCCTGAGACACATCACAAGTATGAGGGGCCTGAGAGAGAGCCTAGAGATGGAACGGGGGAGGCTTCTGGCTGTACTGCTTCCCCGTGGGGACAGAATAGCAGGTAGTCTCTCTGGAAGGTCTTAGCTTCTGTTGACTGACACGCGCAATACAGTAGGGGCGGACCCTGGCCAGGTGGAGCTTGTGGGCAGATGCAACCTCTCCGGCGACGAATAATTGCGCTGCTGCTTTGTATGGTGAAAACTTCCCCCCGCCAAGGGGGATGGGTAGAGAACATTGACCCACACCCGCCAGGGGCCTTTCCTGGGACTAAAGATCCCAACGTGGTCTCAACGTCGTCACCCTCTCAACACACACCTTTCCTGCACACGTAATCCTGCCTTTCTCCGTCAGGGCCCTATCCTACCAGGAAAAAAAGCAAGCCGCTCAAAAAGGCCGATGCCAGGGAAATCGAGGAAACACTGCCAGTTTCCAAATTTTTGCTGTCTACACGTCCCCGCCTCCGGTGCAAGGCTGCCTATGTGGCCGGGCTCCGAAGGCAAGGCCGAAATCCTGGCAGCCTGGGCCCCAGCAGTGCAATGGTTGATGGACGTGGGGACACGGATGACCCGTTCGCCACATACACGAGGGATCCTTGGGCCCTTCACTGGCTCGCCATTCAGCTCCACGACGTCCACTACTGGCCCTGGCCTTTGCTTTGGCTGGTGCCCCATTAAACGTGTGCTCCGGAGCGATGTTTCTCCACCCATCACTAGCATTCTGCCACCAGGGGATATGTCAGTGTGGGAGTCACCATCTGTCACTGGCAGCAGTGTCACAAGTCACTAGACTTCCAGCTACCTGCTGACCTAGGCTGCCTTCTGCCCCAGGCAAGGTCCCGAATCCTTTATCCCAGATGCTGACACCTGGGCACTGGCGGACATTGATTTTTATCAACACAGAGGTCTGAGTGAGGGTCAGAGGGCCAGGTAGGTGAAGTGAAGGCCAGGTGGGCGGGGCTAAGGCTTCTTTGCCATCACCATAGAGACAGTCCCCCCACCGCAAGAGTGGGCGGAGCTTGGGATGGGCCTGGTGACAAGACTGAGCCAATGGCAGAGATCCGGCCCGCCAGGCAGATGACACAGGGCCCTCCATTGTGACCTATGACCCCTAGTGGCCACAGGATTTGAGCACACCCCGGGAAAGGCTACGCAGGCACAAGGGAGCCCCTGGTGCGGACTACTTCAGGGCATTGGCAGAGCACGCCAGGTACCTCTTTCCCACTTTCCTCAGGATATCAGTAGGCAAGGCATCCCCACTCAGCATCTCTTGCCTCTCTCTGTCTCTCTCTGCTTGTGTTCCTTCTCTGAAATCTCTTCCTTCTCCCCCTTGTCACTTCACACCTTGGAGTGCCTGACAGAGGGCCTTGAGACGAAAGAACAAAGGGGGAAGGCCTCTGGCTCTACTGCTTGCCCATGGGGAGAGAAGTTCTGGTAGTCTATCTGGAAGGTCTAGAGAGCAGTGATTGATTGGGGAGCTACATCACGGGCGGACCTGGCCAGGTGAAGCTCGCTGACAAGTGGCAGCCTCTCCGGAGACTACTAATTCCGCTGATAACATTCTATGCAAATAACCGGCTGAGTGCCATGGGCAGAAAACATTGACACATACCTGCCAGAGGCCTATTCTGGGTCTGAAGAGTCCACCCTGGTCTCCAGCAACTCATCAGCTCAGCACACACTTTGCCTGCACGCGTGGAAACCGCCTCTCTCCACGAATGTCTTCACCTGCTAGGAAACACACGATGTCACTCAGCCAAAGGAGAGCACAGGCAAAGTCAACTGAAGCCCCCATTTTCAAGATTTTGCCCTCTGCTGCTCCACAGCCTCCGGTGGCACACTGCATGTGCGTCACTTCTCGGTAGATAAGGACGAAATCCGGGCATCCAGGGCCCAGCCGTCCACATTCTACGGATGGCGGCATATGGATCACCTCTTTGCCTCGTACAGCAGGGAGGCCTGGGCCCTAGACTGGCTCCGCTAGAGCTCCACGACCTCAGCTATTTTCCCTGACCTTTGGCCCGTGCCCTCGTGAGTGTGTCATCTCTACTTCCACTTCTCTTCCCACCACACTGAATCCGCCACCTGCGGATACCTCAGCGTGGACATCAACATCTATCACTGGCTGCAGTGTCACAGGTCACTAGGTGTCTAGGCTCAGGCTGACCTTGGCTGTCTTCTGCCCAGGCAAGGAGCCTAATCCTTCCAAGGATATGAGGACACGTGCTCACTGGCCGACATCCTTTCTTTCATCCACACAGCGGTCTAGATGAGGGTAAAGAGGCCAGGGAGGCCAGGTGAGGGCTGAGTGTGGGGCCTAAGGCTTCTTTCCCAATCACCATGGTGACAGCCACCGGAAGGCTGGGCGGAACTTCTGACGGGGACGAGTCACAAACACTCAGCCAATAGGAGAGGTCCAGCCTAACCGGCCAGTTCCGCAGAGCCCTCCATTTTACCCATGGACAGAAAACGGCCCCTTGCGTCTTTGGCCACAAAATCGAGGGCACCCAGGGAATAACTTCACAGTAGGCAACCCCGGATGTGAACACGTTCGACACACTGGGACAGCAGGCAGGTGCCTCTTTTCCACTTATGCTGGGATATCACTAGGCAAGGCGCCCTTCCTCAGCATCTGTGGCCTCTCTGTATGTGTTCACTCAGAGGAAACTCTTCATTCTACCCCTGAGACACATCACAAGTATGAGGGGCCTGAGAGAGAGCCTAGAGATGGAACGGGGGAAGCTTCTGGCTGTACTGCTTCCCCGTGGGGACAGAATAGCAGGTAGTCTCTCTGGAAGGTCTTAGCTTCTGTTGACTGACACGCGCAATACAGTAGGGGCGGACCCTGGCCAGGTGGAGCTTGTGGGCAGATGCAACCTCTCCGGCGACGAATAATTGCGCTGCTGCTTTGTATGGTGAAAACCTCCCCCCGCCAAGGGGGATGGGTAGAGAACATTGACCCACACCCGCCAGGGGCCTTTCCTGGGACTAAAGATCCCAACGTGGTCTCAACGTCGTCACGCTCTCAACACACACCGTTCCTGCACACGTAATCCTGCCTTTCTCCGTCAGGGCCCTATCCTACCAGGAAAAAAAGCAAGCCGCTCAAAAAGGCCGATGCCAGGGAAATCGAGGAAACACTGCCAGTTTCCAAATTTTTGCTGTCTACACGTCCCCGCCTCCGGTGCAAGGCTGCCTGTGGCCGGGCTCCGAAGGCCAGGCCGAAATCCTGGCAGCCTGGGCCCCAGCAGTGCAATGGTTGATGGACGTGGGGACACGGATGACCCGTTCGCCACATACAGGAGGGATCCTTGGGCCCTTCACTGGCTCGCCATTCAGCTCCACGACGTCCACTACTGGCCCTGGCCTTTGCTTTGGCTGGTGCCCCATTAAACGTGTGCTCCGGAGCGATGTTTCTCCACCCATCACTAGCATTCTGCCACCAGGGGATATGTCAGTGTGGGAGTCACCATCTGTCACTGGCAGCAGTGTCACAAGTCACTAGACTTCCAGCTACCCGCTGACCTAGGCTGCCTTCTGCCCCAGGCAAGGTCCCGAATCCTTTATCCCAGATGCTGACACCTGGGCACTGGCGGACATTGATTTTTATCAACACAGAGGTCTGAGTGAGGGTCAGAGGGCCAGGTAGGTGAAGTGAAGGCCAGGTGGGCGGGGCTAAGGCTTCTTTGCCATCACCATAGAGACAGTCCCCCCACCGCAAGAGTGGGCGGAGCTTGGGATGGGCCTGGTGACAAGACTGAGCCAATGGCAGAGATCCGGCCCGCCAGGCAGATGACACAGGGCCCTCCATTGTGACCTATGACCCCTAGTGGCCACAGGATTTGAGCACACCCCGGGAAAGGCTACGCAGGCACAAGGGAGCCCCTGGTGCGGACTGCTTCAGGGCATTGGCAGAGCACGCCAGGTACCTCTTTCCCACTTTCCTCAGGATATCAGTAGGCAAGGCATCCCCACTCAGCATCTCTTGCCTCTCTCTGTCTCTCTCTGCTTGTGTTCCTTCTCTGAAATCTCTTCCTTCTCCCCCTTGTCACTTCACACCTTGGAGTGCCTGACAGAGGGCCTTCAGACGAAAGAACAAAGGGGGAAGGCCTCTGGCTCTACTGCTTGCCCATGGGGAGAGAAGTTCTGGTAGTCTATCTGGAAGGTCTAGAGAGCAGTGATTGATTGGGGAGCTACATCACGGGCGGACCTGGCCAGGTGAAGCTCGCTGACAAGTGGCAGCCTCTCCGGAGACTACTAATTCCGCTGATAACATTCTATGCAAATAACCGGCTGAGTGCCATGGGCAGAAAACATTGACACATACCTGCCAGAGGCCTATTCTGGGTCTGAAGAGTCCACCCTGGTCTCCAGCAACTCATCAGCTCAGCACACACTTTGCCTGCACGCGTGGAAACCGCCTCTCTCCACGAATGTCTTCACCTGCTAGGAAACACACGATGTCACTCAGCCAAAGGAGAGCACAGGCAAAGTCAACTGAAGCCCCCATTTTCAAGATTTTGCCCTCTGCTGCTCCACAGCCTCCGGTGGCACACTGCATGTGCGTCACTTCTCGGTAGATAAGGACGAAATCCGGGCATCCAGGGCCCAGCCGTCCACATTCTACGGATGGCGGCATATGGATCACCTCTTTGCCTCGTACAGCAGGGAGGCCTGGGCCCTAGACTGGCTCCGCTAGAGCTCCACGACCTCAGCTATTTTCCCTGACCTTTGGCCCGTGCCCTCGTGAGTGTGTCATCTCTACTTCCACTTCTCTTCCCACCACACTGAATCCGCCACCTGCGGATACCTCAGCGTGGACATCAACATCTATCACTGGCTGCAGTGTCACAGGTCACTAGGTGTCTAGGCTCAGGCTGACCTTGGCTGTCTTCTGCCCAGGCAAGGAGCCTAATCCTTCCAAGGAAATCAGGACACGTGCTCACTGGCCGACATCCTTTCTTTCATCCACACAGCGGTCTAGATGAGGGTAAAGAGGCCAGGGAGGCCAGGTGAGGGCTGAGTGTGGGGCCTAAGGCTTCTTTCCCAATCACCATGGTGACAGCCACCGGAAGGCTGGGCGGAACTTCTGACGGGGACGAGTCACAAACACTCAGCCAATAGGAGAGGTCCAGCCTAACCGGCCAGTTCCGCAGAGCCCTCCATTTTACCCATGGACAGACAACGGCCCCTTGCGTCTTTGGCCACAAAATCGAGGGCACCCAGGGAATAACTTCACAGTAGGCAACCCCGGATGTGAACACGTTCGACACACTGGGACAGCAGGCAGGTACCTCTTTTCCACTTATGCTGGGATATCACTAGGCAAGGCGCCCTTCCTCAGCATCTGTGGCCTCTCTGTATGTGTTCACTCAGAGGAAACTCTTCATTCTACCCCTGAGACACATCACAAGTATGAGGGGCCTGAGAGAGAGCCTAGAGATGGAACGGGGGAGGCTTCTGGCTGTACTGCTTCCCCGTGGGGACAGAATAGCAGGTAGTCTCTCTGGAAGGTCTTAGCTTCTGTTGACTGACACGCGCAATACAGTAGGGGCGGACCCTGGCCAGGTGGAGCTTGTGGGCAGATGCAACCTCTCCGGCGACGAATAATTGCGCTGCTGCTTTGTATGGTGAAAACCTCCCCCCGCCAAGGGGGATGGGTAGAGAACATTGACCCACACCCACCAGGGGCCTTTCCTGGGACTAAAGATCCCAACGTGGTCTCAACGTCGTCACCCTCTCAACACACACCTTTCCTGCACACGTAATCCTGCCTTTCTCCGTCAGGGCCCTATCCTACCAGGAAAAAAAGCAAGCCGCTCAAAAAGGCCGATGCCAGGGAAATCGAGGAAACACTGCCAGTTTCCAAATTTTTGCTGTCTACACGTCCCCGCCTCCGGTGCAAGGCTGCCTATGTGGCCGGGCTCCGAAGGCAAGGCCGAAATCCTGGCAGCCTGGGCCCCAGCAGTGCAATGGTTGATGGACGTGGGGACACGGATGACCCGTTCGCCACATACACGAGGGATCCTTGGGCCCTTCACTGGCTCGCCATTCAGCTCCACGACGTCCACTACTGGCCCTGGCCTTTGCTTTGGCTGGTGCCCCATTAAACGTGTGCTCCGGAGCGATGTTTCTCCACCCATCACTAGCATTCTGCCACCAGGGGATATGTCAGTGTGGGAGTCACCATCTGTCACTGGCAGCAGTGTCACAAGTCACTAGACTTCCAGCTACCCGCTGACCTAGGCTGCCTTCTGCCCCAGGCAAGGTCCCGAATCCTTTATCCCAGATGCTGACACCTGGGCACTGGCGGACATTGATTTTTATCAACACAGAGGTCTGAGTGAGGGTCAGAGGGCCAGGTAGGTGAAGTGAAGGCCAGGTGGGCGGGGCTAAGGCTTCTTTGCCATCACCATAGAGACAGTCCCCCCACCGCAAGAGTGGGCGGAGCTTGGGATGGGCCTGGTGACAAGACTGAGCCAATGGCAGAGATCCGGCCCGCCAGGCAGATGACACAGGGCCCTCCATTGTGACCTATGACCCCTAGTGGCCACAGGATTTGAGCACACCCCGGGAAAGGCTACGCAGGCACAAGGGAGCCCCTGGTGCGGACTGCTTCAGGGCATTGGCAGAGCACGCCAGGTACCTCTTTCCCACTTTCCTCAGGATATCAGTAGGCAAGGCATCCCCACTCAGCATCTCTTGCCTCTCTCTGTCTCTCTCTGCTTGTGTTCCTTCTCTGAAATCTCTTCCTTCTCCCCCTTGTCACTTCACACCTTGGAGTGCCTGACAGAGGGCCTTGAGACGAAAGAACAAAGGGGGAAGGCCTCTGGCTCTACTGCTTGCCCATGGGGAGAGAAGTTCTGGTAGTCTATCTGGAAGGTCTAGAGAGCAGTGATTGATTGGGGAGCTACATCACGGGCGGACCTGGGCAGGTGAAGCTCGCTGACAAGTGGCAGCCTCTCCGGAGACTACTAATTCCGCTGATAACATTCTATGCAAATAACCGGCTGAGTGCCATGGGCAGAAAACATTGACACATACCTGCCAGAGGCCTATTCTGGGTCTGAAGAGTCCACCCTGGTCTCCAGCAACTCATCAGCTCAGCACACACTTTGTCTGCACGCGTGGAAACCGCCTCTCTCCACGAATGTCTTCACCTGCTAGGAAACACACGATGTCACTCAGCCAAAGGAGAGCACAGGCAAAGTCAACTGAAGCGCCCATTTTCAAGATTTTGCCCTCTGCTGCTCCACAGCCTCCGGTGGCACACTGCATGTGCGTCACTTCTCGGTAGACAAGGACGAAATCCGGGCATCCAGGGCCCCAGCCGTCCACAGTCTACGGATGGCGGCATATGGATCACCTCTTTGCCTCGTACAGCAGGGAGGCCTGGGCCCTAGACTGGCTCCGCTAGAGCTCCACGACCTCAGCTATTTTCCCTGACCTTTGGCCCGTGCCCTCGTGAGTGTGTCATCTCTACTTCCACTTCTCTTCCCACCACACTGAATCCGCCACCTGCGGATACCTCAGCGTGGACATCAACATCTATCACTGGCTGCAGTGTCACAGGTCACTAGGTGTCTAGGCTCAGGCTGACCTTGGCTGTCTTCTGCCCAGGCAAGGAGCCTAATCCTTCCAAGGATATGAGGACACGTGCTCACTGGCCGACATCCTTTCTTTCATCCACACAGCGGTCTAGATGAGGGTAAAGAGGCCAGGGAGGCCAGGTGAGGGCTGAGTGTGGGGCCTAAGGCTTCTTTCCCAATCACCATGGTGACAGCCACCGGAAGGCTGGGCGGAACTTCTGACGGGGACGAGTCACAAACACTCAGCCAATAGGAGAGGTCCAGCCTAACCGGCCAGTTCCGCAGAGCCCTCCATTTTACCCATGGACAGAAAACGGCCCCTTGCGTCTTTGGCCACAAAATCGAGGGCACCCAGGGAATAACTTCACAGTAGGCAACCCCGGATGTGAACACGTTCGACACACTGGGACAGCAGGCAGGTGCCTCTTTTCCACTTATGCTGGGATATCACTAGGCAAGGCGCCCTTCCTCAGCATCTGTGGCCTCTCTGTATGTGTTCACTCAGAGGAAACTCTTCATTCTACCCCTGAGACACATCACAAGTATGAGGGGCCTGAGAGAGAGCCTAGAGATGGAACGGGGGAAGCTTCTGGCTGTACTGCTTCCCCGTGGGGACAGAATAGCAGGTAGTCTCTCTGGAAGGTCTTAGCTTCTGTTGACTGACACGCGCAATACAGTAGGGGCGGACCCTGGCCAGGTGGAGCTTGTGGGCAGATGCAACCTCTCCGGCGACGAATAATTGCGCTGCTGCTTTGTATGGTGAAAACCTCCCCCCGCCAAGGGGGATGGGTAGAGAACATTGACCCACACCCGCCAGGGGCCTTTCCTGGGACTAAAGATCCCAACGTGGTCTCAACGTCGTCACGCTCTCAACACACACCGTTCCTGCACACGTAATCCTGCCTTTCTCCGTCAGGGCCCTATCCTACCAGGAAAAAAAGCAAGCCGCTCAAAAAGGCCGATGCCAGGGAAATCGAGGAAACACTGCCAGTTTCCAAATTTTTGCTGTCTACACGTCCCCGCCTCCGGTGCAAGGCTGCCTGTGGCCGGGCTCCGAAGGCCAGGCCGAAATCCTGGCAGCCTGGGCCCCAGCAGTGCAATGGTTGATGGACGTGGGGACACGGATGACCCGTTCGCCACATACAGGAGGGATCCTTGGGCCCTTCACTGGCTCGCCATTCAGCTCCACGACGTCCACTACTGGCCCTGGCCTTTGCTTTGGCTGGTGCCCCATTAAACGTGTGCTCCGGAGCGATGTTTCTCCACCCATCACTAGCATTCTGCCACCAGGGGATATGTCAGTGTGGGAGTCACCATCTGTCACTGGCAGCAGTGTCACAAGTCACTAGACTTCCAGCTACCCGCTGACCTAGGCTGCCTTCTGCCCCAGGCAAGGTCCCGAATCCTTTATCCCAGATGCTGACACCTGGGCACTGGCGGACATTGATTTTTATCAACACAGAGGTCTGAGTGAGGGTCAGAGGGCCAGGTAGGTGAAGTGAAGGCCAGGTGGGCGGGGCTAAGGCTTCTTTGCCATCACCATAGAGACAGTCCCCCCACCGCAAGAGTGGGCGGAGCTTGGGATGGGCCTGGTGACAAGACTGAGCCAATGGCAGAGATCCGGCCCGCCAGGCAGATGACACAGGGCCCTCCATTGTGACCTATGACCCCTAGTGGCCACAGGATTTGAGCACACCCCGGGAAAGGCTACGCAGGCACAAGGGAGCCCCTGGTGCGGACTGCTTCAGGGCATTGGCAGAGCACGCCAGGTACCTCTTTCCCACTTTCCTCAGGATATCAGTAGGCAAGGCATCCCCACTCAGCATCTCTTGCCTCTCTCTGTCTCTCTCTGCTTGTGTTCCTTCTCTGAAATCTCTTCCTTCTCCCCCTTGTCACTTCACACCTTGGAGTGCCTGACAGAGGGCCTTGAGACGAAAGAACAAAGGGGGAAGGCCTCTGGCTCTACTGCTTGCCCATGGGGAGAGAAGTTCTGGTAGTCTATCTGGAACGTCTAGAGAGCAGTGATTGATTGGGGAGCTACATCACGGGCGGACCTGGCCAGGTGAAGCTCGCTGACAAGTGGCAGCCTCTCCGGAGACTACTAATTCCGCTGATAACATTCTATGCAAATAACCGGCTGAGTGCCATGGGCAGAAAACATTGACACATACCGGCCAGAGGCCTATTCTGGGTCTGAAGAGTCCACCCTGGTCTCCAGCAACTCATCATCTCAGCACACACTTTGCCTGCACGCGTGGAAACCGCCTCTCTCCACGAATGTCTTCACCTGCTAGGAAACACACGATGTCACTCAGCCAAAGGAGAGCACAGGCAAAGTCAACTGAAGCCCCCATTTTCAAGATTTTGCCCTCTGCTGCTCCACAGCCTCCGGTGGCACACTGCATGTGCGTCACTTCTCGGTAGACAAGGCCGAAATCCGGGCATCCAGGGCCCCAGCCGTCCACAGTCTACGGATGGCGGCATATGGATCACCTCTTTGCCTCGTACAGCAGGGAGGCCTGGGCCCTAGACTGGCTCCGCTAGAGCTCCACGACCTCAGCTATTTTCCCTGACCTTTGGCCCGTGCCCTCGTGAGTGTGTCATCTCTACTTCCACTTCTCTTCCCACCACACTGAATCCGCCACCTGCGGATACCTCAGCGTGGACATCAACATCTATCACTGGCTGCAGTGTCACAGGTCACTAGGTGTCTAGGCTCAGGCTGACCTTGGCTGTCTTCTGCCCAGGCAAGGAGCCTAATCCTTCCAAGGATATGAGGACACGTGCTCACTGGCCGACATCCTTTCTTTCATCCACACAGCGGTCTAGATGAGGGTAAAGAGGCCAGGGAGGCCAGGTGAGGGCTGAGTGTGGGGCCTAAGGCTTCTTTCCCAATCACCATGGTGACAGCCACCGGAAGGCTGGGCGGAACTTCTGACGGGGACGAGTCACAAACACTCAGCCAATAGGAGAGGTCCAGCCTAACCGGCCAGTTCCGCAGAGCCCTCCATTTTACCCATGGACAGACAACGGCCCCTTGCGTCTTTGGCCACAAAATCGAGGGCACCCAGGGAATAACTTCACAGTAGGCAACCCCGGATGTGAACACGTTCGACACACTGGGACAGCAGGCAGGTACCTCTTTTCCACTTATGCTGGGATATCACTAGGCAAGGCGCCCTTCCTCAGCATCTGTGGCCTCTCTGTATGTGTTCACTCAGAGGAAACTCTTCATTCTACCCCTGAGACACATCACAAGTATGAGGGGCCTGAGAGAGAGCCTAGAGATGGAACGGGGGAGGCTTCTGGCTGTACTGCTTCCCCGTGGGGACAGAATAGCAGGTAGTCTCTCTGGAAGGTCTTAGCTTCTGTTGACTGACACGCGCAATACAGTAGGGGCGGACCCTGGCCAGGTGGAGCTTGTGGGCAGATGCAACCTCTCCGGCGACGAATAATTGCGCTGCTGCTTTGTATGGTGAAAACCTCCCCCCGCCAAGGGGGATGGGTAGAGAACATTGACCCACACCCGCCAGGGGCCTTTCCTGGGACTAAAGATCCCAACGTGGTCTCAACGTCGTCACCCTCTCAACACACACCTTTCCTGCACACGTAATCCTGCCTTTCTCCGTCAGGGCCCTATCCTACCAGGAAAAAAAGCAAGCCGCTCAAAAAGGCCGATGCCAGGGAAATCGAGGAAACACTGCCAGTTTCCAAATTTTTGCTGTCTACACGTCCCCGCCTCCGGTGCAAGGCTGCCTATGTGGCCGGGCTCCGAAGGCAAGGCCGAAATCCTGGCAGCCTGGGCCCCAGCAGTGCAATGGTTGATGGACGTGGGGACACGGATGACCCGTTCGCCACATACACGAGGGATCCTTGGGCCCTTCACTGGCTCGCCATTCAGCTCCACGACGTCCACTACTGGCCCTGGCCTTTGCTTTGGCTGGTGCCCCATTAAACGTGTGCTCCGGAGCGATGTTTCTCCACCCATCACTAGCATTCTGCCACCAGGGGATATGTCAGTGTGGGAGTCACCATCTGTCACTGGCAGCAGTGTCACAAGTCACTAGACTTCCAGCTACCCGCTGACCTAGGCTGCCTTCTGCCCCAGGCAAGGTCCCGAATCCTTTATCCCAGATGCTGACACCTGGGCACTGGCGGACATTGATTTTTATCAACACAGAGGTCTGAGTGAGGGTCAGAGGGCCAGGTAGGTGAAGTGAAGGCCAGGTGGGCGGGGCTAAGGCTTCTTTGCCATCACCATAGAGACAGTCCCCCCACCGCAAGAGTGGGCGGAGCTTGGGATGGGCCTGGTGACAAGACTGAGCCAATGGCAGAGATCCGGCCCGCCAGGCAGATGACACAGGGCCCTCCATTGTGACCTATGACCCCTAGTGGCCACAGGATTTGAGCACACCCCGGGAAAGGCTACGCAGGCACAAGGGAGCCCCTGGTGCGGACTGCTTCAGGGCATTGGCAGAGCACGCCAGGTACCTCTTTCCCACTTTCCTCAGGATATCAGTAGGCAAGGCATCCCCACTCAGCATCTCTTGCCTCTCTCTGTCTCTCTCTGCTTGTGTTCCTTCTCTGAAATCTCTTCCTTCTCCCCCTTGTCACTTCACACCTTGGAGTGCCTGACAGAGGGCCTTGAGACGAAAGAACAAAGGGGGAAGGCCTCTGGCTCTACTGCTTGCCCATGGGGAGAGAAGTTCTGGTAGTCTATCTGGAACGTCTAGAGAGCAGTGATTGATTGGGGAGCTACATCACGGGCGGACCTGGCCAGGTGAAGCTCGCTGACAAGTGGCAGCCTCTCCGGAGACTACTAATTCCGCTGATAACATTCTATGCAAATAACCGGCTGAGTGCCATGGGCAGAAAACATTGACACATACCGGCCAGAGGCCTATTCTGGGTCTGAAGAGTCCACCCTGGTCTCCAGCAACTCATCATCTCAGCACACACTTTGCCTGCACGCGTGGAAACCGCCTCTCTCCACGAATGTCTTCACCTGCTAGGAAACACACGATGTCACTCAGCCAAAGGAGAGCACAGGCAAAGTCAACTGAAGCCCCCATTTTCAAGATTTTGCCCTCTGCTGCTCCACAGCCTCCGGTGGCACACTGCATGTGCGTCACTTCTCGGTAGACAAGGCCGAAATCCGGGCATCCAGGGCCCCAGCCGTCCACAGTCTACGGATGGCGGCATATGGATCACCTCTTTGCCTCGTACAGCAGGGAGGCCTGGGCCCTAGACTGGCTCCGCTAGAGCTCCACGACCTCAGCTATTTTCCCTGACCTTTGGCCCGTGCCCTCGTGAGTGTGTCATCTCTACTTCCACTTCTCTTCCCACCACACTGAATCCGCCACCTGCGGATACCTCAGCGTGGACATCAACATCTATCACTGGCTGCAGTGTCACAGGTCACTAGGTGTCTAGGCTCAGGCTGACCTTGGCTGTCTTCTGCCCAGGCAAGGAGCCTAATCCTTCCAAGGATATGAGGACACGTGCTCACTGGCCGACATCCTTTCTTTCATCCACACAGCGGTCTAGATGAGGGTAAAGAGGCCAGGGAGGCCAGGTGAGGGCTGAGTGTGGGGCCTAAGGCTTCTTTCCCAATCACCATGGTGACAGCCACCGGAAGGCTGGGCGGAACTTCTGACGGGGACGAGTCACAAACACTCAGCCAATAGGAGAGGTCCAGCCTAACCGGCCAGTTCCGCAGAGCCCTCCATTTTACCCATGGACAGACAACGGCCCCTTGCGTCTTTGGCCACAAAATCGAGGGCACCCAGGGAATAACTTCACAGTAGGCAACCCCGGATGTGAACACGTTCGACACACTGGGACAGCAGGCAGGTGCCTCTTTTCCACTTATGCTGGGATATCACTAGGCAAGGCGCCCTTCCTCAGCATCTGTGGCCTCTCTGTATGTGTTCACTCAGAGGAAACTCTTCATTCTACCCCTGAGACACATCACAAGTATGAGGGGCCTGAGAGAGAGCCTAGAGATGGAACGGGGGAGGCTTCTGGCTGTACTGCTTCCCCGTGGGGACAGAATAGCAGGTAGTCTCTCTGGAAGGTCTTAGCTTCTGTTGACTGACACGCGCAATACAGTAGGGGCGGACCCTGGCCAGGTGGAGCTTGTGGGCAGATGCAAGCTCTCCGGCGACGAATAATTGCGCTGCTGCTTTGTATGGTGAAAACCTCCCCCCGCCAAGGGGGATGGGTAGAGAACATTGACCCACACCCGCCAGGGGCCTTTCCTGGGACTAAAGATCCCAACGTGGTCTCAACGTCGTCACCCTCTCAACACACACCTTTCCTGCACACGTAATCCTGCCTTTCTCCGTCAGGGCCCTATCCTACCAGGAAAAAAAGCAAGCCGCTCAAAAAGGCCGATGCCAGGGAAATTGAGGAAACACTGCCAGTTTCCAAATTTTTGCTGTCTACACGTCCCCGCCTCCGGTGCAAGGCTGCCTGTGGCCGGGCTCCGAAGGCAAGGCCGAAATCCTGGCAGCCTGGGCCCTAGCAGTGCAATGGTTGATGGACGTGGGGACACGGATGACCCGTTCGCCACATACAGGAGGGATCCTTGGGCCCTTCACTGGCTCGCCATTCAGCTCCACGACGTCCACTACTGGCCCTGGCCTTTGCTTTGGCTGGTGCCCCATTAAACGTGTGCTCCGGAGCGATGTTTCTCCACCCATCACTAGCATTCTGCCACCAGGGGATATGTCAGTGTGGGAGTCACCATCTGTCACTGGCAGCAGTGTCACAAGTCACTAGACTTCCAGCTACCCGCTGACCTAGGCTGCCTTCTGCCCCAGGCAAGGTCCCGAATCCTTTATCCCAGATGCTGACACCTGGGCACTGGCGGACATTGATTTTTATCAACACAGAGGTCTGAGTGAGGGTCAGAGGGCCAGGTAGGTGAAGTGAAGGCCAGGTGGGCGGGGCTAAGGCTTCTTTGCCATCACCATAGAGACAGTCCCCCCACCGCAAGAGTGGGCGGAGCTTGGGATGGGCCTGGTGACAAGACTGAGCCAATGGCAGAGATCCGGCCCGCCAGGCAGATGACACAGGGCCCTCCATTGTGACCTATGACCCCTAGTGGCCACAGGATTTGAGCACACCCCGGGAAAGGCTACGCAGGCACAAGGGAGCCCCTGGTGCGGACTGCTTCAGGGCATTGGCAGAGCACGCCAGGTACCTCTTTCCCACTTTCCTCAGGATATCAGTAGGCAAGGCATCCCCACTCAGCATCTCTTGCCTGTCTCTGTCTCTCTCTGCTTGTGTTCCTTCTCTGAAATCTCTTCCTTCTCCCCCTTGTCACTTCACACCTTGGAGTGCCTGACAGAGGGCCTTGAGACGAAAGAACAAAGGGGGAAGGCCTCTGGCTCTACTGCTTGCCCATGGGGAGAGAAGTTCTGGTAGTCTATCTGGAAGGTCTAGAGAGCAGTGATTGATTGGGGAGCTACATCACGGGCGGACCTGGCCAGGTGAAGCTCGCTGACAAGTGGCAGCCTCTCCGGAGACTACTAATTCCGCTGATAACATTCTATGCAAATAACCGGCTGAGTGCCATGGGCAGAAAACATTGACACATACCTGCCAGAGGCCTATTCTGGGTCTGAAGAGTCCACCCTGGTCTCCAGCAACTCATCAGCTCAGCACACACTTTGTCTGCACGCGTGGAAACCGCCTCTCTCCACGAATGTCTTCACCTGCTAGGAAACACACGATGTCACTCAGCCAAAGGAGAGCACAGGCAAAGTCAACTGAAGCGCCCATTTTCAAGATTTTGCCCTCTGCTGCTCCACAGCCTCCGGTGGCACACTGCATGTGCGTCACTTCTCGGTAGACAAGGACGAAATCCGGGCATCCAGGGCCCCAGCCGTCCACAGTCTACGGATGGCGGCATATGGATCACCTCTTTGCCTCGTACAGCAGGGAGGCCTGGGCCCTAGACTGGCTCCGCTAGAGCTCCACGACCTCAGCTATTTTCCCTGACCTTTGGCCCGTGCCCTCGTGAGTGTGTCATCTCTACTTCCACTTCTCTTCCCACCACACTGAATCCGCCACCTGCGGATACCTCAGCGTGGACATCAACATCTATCACTGGCTGCAGTGTCACAGGTCACTAGGTGTCTAGGCTCAGGCTGACCTTGGCTGTCTTCTGCCCAGGCAAGGAGCCTAATCCTTCCAAGGATATGAGGACACGTGCTCACTGGCCGACATCCTTTCTTTCATCCACACAGCGGTCTAGATGAGGGTAAAGAGGCCAGGGAGGCCAGGTGAGGGCTGAGTGTGGGGCCTAAGGCTTCTTTCCCAATCACCATGGTGACAGCCACCGGAAGGCTGGGCGGAACTTCTGACGGGGACGAGTCACAAACACTCAGCCAATAGGAGAGGTCCAGCCTAACCGGCCAGTTCCGCAGAGCCCTCCATTTTACCCATGGACAGAAAACGGCCCCTTGCGTCTTTGGCCACAAAATCGAGGGCACCCAGGGAATAACTTCACAGTAGGCAACCCCGGATGTGAACACGTTCGACACACTGGGACAGCAGGCAGGTGCCTCTTTTCCACTTATGCTGGGATATCACTAGGCAAGGCGCCCTTCCTCAGCATCTGTGGCCTCTCTGTATGTGTTCACTCAGAGGAAACTCTTCATTCTACCCCTGAGACACATCACAAGTATGAGGGGCCTGAGAGAGAGCCTAGAGATGGAACGGGGGAAGCTTCTGGCTGTACTGCTTCCCCGTGGGGACAGAATAGCAGGTAGTCTCTCTGGAAGGTCTTAGCTTCTGTTGACTGACACGCGCAATACAGTAGGGGCGGACCCTGGCCAGGTGGAGCTTGTGGGCAGATGCAACCTCTCCGGCGACGAATAATTGCGCTGCTGCTTTGTATGGTGAAAACCTCCCCCCGCCAAGGGGGATGGGTAGAGAACATTGACCCACACCCGCCAGGGGCCTTTCCTGGGACTAAAGATCCCAACGTGGTCTCAACGTCGTCACGCTCTCAACACACACCGTTCCTGCACACGTAATCCTGCCTTTCTCCGTCAGGGCCCTATCCTACCAGGAAAAAAAGCAAGCCGCTCAAAAAGGCCGATGCCAGGGAAATCGAGGAAACACTGCCAGTTTCCAAATTTTTGCTGTCTACACGTCCCCGCCTCCGGTGCAAGGCTGCCTGTGGCCGGGCTCCGAAGGCCAGGCCGAAATCCTGGCAGCCTGGGCCCCAGCAGTGCAATGGTTGATGGACGTGGGGACACGGATGACCCGTTCGCCACATACAGGAGGGATCCTTGGGCCCTTCACTGGCTCGCCATTCAGCTCCACGACGTCCACTACTGGCCCTGGCCTTTGCTTTGGCTGGTGCCCCATTAAACGTGTGCTCCGGAGCGATGTTTCTCCACCCATCACTAGCATTCTGCCACCAGGGGATATGTCAGTGTGGGAGTCACCATCTGTCACTGGCAGCAGTGTCACAAGTCACTAGACTTCCAGCTACCCGCTGACCTAGGCTGCCTTCTGCCCCAGGCAAGGTCCCGAATCCTTTATCCCAGATGCTGACACCTGGGCACTGGCGGACATTGATTTTTATCAACACAGAGGTCTGAGTGAGGGTCAGAGGGCCAGGTAGGTGAAGTGAAGGCCAGGTGGGCGGGGCTAAGGCTTCTTTGCCATCACCATAGAGACAGTCCCCCCACCGCAAGAGTGGGCGGAGCTTGGGATGGGCCTGGTGACAAGACTGAGCCAATGGCAGAGATCCGGCCCGCCAGGCAGATGACACAGGGCCCTCCATTGTGACCTATGACCCCTAGTGGCCACAGGATTTGAGCACACCCCGGGAAAGGCTACGCAGGCACAAGGGAGCCCCTGGTGCGGACTGCTTCAGGGCATTGGCAGAGCACGCCAGGTACCTCTTTCCCACTTTCCTCAGGATATCAGTAGGCAAGGCATCCCCACTCAGCATCTCTTGCCTCTCTCTGTCTCTCTCTGCTTGTGTTCCTTCTCTGAAATCTCTTCCTTCTCCCCCTTGTCACTTCACACCTTGGAGTGCCTGACAGAGGGCCTTGAGACGAAAGAACAAAGGGGGAAGGCCTCTGGCTCTACTGCTTGCCCATGGGGAGAGAAGTTCTGGTAGTCTATCTGGAACGTCTAGAGAGCAGTGATTGATTGGGGAGCTACATCACGGGCGGACCTGGCCAGGTGAAGCTCGCTGACAAGTGGCAGCCTCTCCGGAGACTACTAATTCCGCTGATAACATTCTATGCAAATAACCGGCTGAGTGCCATGGGCAGAAAACATTGACACATACCGGCCAGAGGCCTATTCTGGGTCTGAAGAGTCCACCCTGGTCTCCAGCAACTCATCATCTCAGCACACACTTTGCCTGCACGCGTGGAAACCGCCTCTCTCCACGAATGTCTTCACCTGCTAGGAAACACACGATGTCACTCAGCCAAAGGAGAGCACAGGCAAAGTCAACTGAAGCCCCCATTTTCAAGATTTTGCCCTCTGCTGCTCCACAGCCTCCGGTGGCACACTGCATGTGCGTCACTTCTCGGTAGACAAGGCCGAAATCCGGGCATCCAGGGCCCCAGCCGTCCACAGTCTACGGATGGCGGCATATGGATCACCTCTTTGCCTCGTACAGCAGGGAGGCCTGGGCCCTAGACTGGCTCCGCTAGAGCTCCACGACCTCAGCTATTTTCCCTGACCTTTGGCCCGTGCCCTCGTGAGTGTGTCATCTCTACTTCCACTTCTCTTCCCACCACACTGAATCCGCCACCTGCGGATACCTCAGCGTGGACATCAACATCTATCACTGGCTGCAGTGTCACAGGTCACTAGGTGTCTAGGCTCAGGCTGACCTTGGCTGTCTTCTGCCCAGGCAAGGAGCCTAATCCTTCCAAGGATATGAGGACACGTGCTCACTGGCCGACATCCTTTCTTTCATCCACACAGCGGTCTAGATGAGGGTAAAGAGGCCAGGGAGGCCAGGTGAGGGCTGAGTGTGGGGCCTAAGGCTTCTTTCCCAATCACCATGGTGACAGCCACCGGAAGGCTGGGCGGAACTTCTGACGGGGACGAGTCACAAACACTCAGCCAATAGGAGAGGTCCAGCCTAACCGGCCAGTTCCGCAGAGCCCTCCATTTTACCCATGGACAGACAACGGCCCCTTGCGTCTTTGGCCACAAAATCGAGGGCACCCAGGGAATAACTTCACAGTAGGCAACCCCGGATGTGAACACGTTCGACACACTGGGACAGCAGGCAGGTACCTCTTTTCCACTTATGCTGGGATATCACTAGGCAAGGCGCCCTTCCTCAGCATCTGTGGCCTCTCTGTATGTGTTCACTCAGAGGAAACTCTTCATTCTACCCCTGAGACACATCACAAGTATGAGGGGCCTGAGAGAGAGCCTAGAGATGGAACGGGGGAGGCTTCTGGCTGTACTGCTTCCCCGTGGGGACAGAATAGCAGGTAGTCTCTCTGGAAGGTCTTAGCTTCTGTTGACTGACACGCGCAATACAGTAGGGGCGGACCCTGGCCAGGTGGAGCTTGTGGGCAGATGCAACCTCTCCGGCGACGAATAATTGCGCTGCTGCTTTGTATGGTGAAAACCTCCCCCCGCCAAGGGGGATGGGTAGAGAACATTGACCCACACCCGCCAGGGGCCTTTCCTGGGACTAAAGATCCCAACGTGGTCTCAACGTCGTCACCCTCTCAACACACACCTTTCCTGCACACGTAATCCTGCCTTTCTCCGTCAGGGCCCTATCCTACCAGGAAAAAAAGCAAGCCGCTCAAAAAGGCCGATGCCAGGGAAATCGAGGAAACACTGCCAGTTTCCAAATTTTTGCTGTCTACACGTCCCCGCCTCCGGTGCAAGGCTGCCTATGTGGCCGGGCTCCGAAGGCAAGGCCGAAATCCTGGCAGCCTGGGCCCCAGCAGTGCAATGGTTGATGGACGTGGGGACACGGATGACCCGTTCGCCACATACACGAGGGATCCTTGGGCCCTTCACTGGCTCGCCATTCAGCTCCACGACGTCCACTACTGGCCCTGGCCTTTGCTTTGGCTGGTGCCCCATTAAACGTGTGCTCCGGAGCGATGTTTCTCCACCCATCACTAGCATTCTGCCACCAGGGGATATGTCAGTGTGGGAGTCACCATCTGTCACTGGCAGCAGTGTCACAAGTCACTAGACTTCCAGCTACCCGCTGACCTAGGCTGCCTTCTGCCCCAGGCAAGGTCCCGAATCCTTTATCCCAGATGCTGACACCTGGGCACTGGCGGACATTGATTTTTATCAACACAGAGGTCTGAGTGAGGGTCAGAGGGCCAGGTAGGTGAAGTGAAGGCCAGGTGGGCGGGGCTAAGGCTTCTTTGCCATCACCATAGAGACAGTCCCCCCACCGCAAGAGTGGGCGGAGCTTGGGATGGGCCTGGTGACAAGACTGAGCCAATGGCAGAGATCCGGCCCGCCAGGCAGATGACACAGGGCCCTCCATTGTGACCTATGACCCCTAGTGGCCACAGGATTTGAGCACACCCCGGGAAAGGCTACGCAGGCACAAGGGAGCCCCTGGTGCGGACTGCTTCAGGGCATTGGCAGAGCACGCCAGGTACCTCTTTCCCACTTTCCTCAGGATATCAGTAGGCAAGGCATCCCCACTCAGCATCTCTTGCCTCTCTCTGTCTCTCTCTGCTTGTGTTCCTTCTCTGAAATCTCTTCCTTCTCCCCCTTGTCACTTCACACCTTGGAGTGCCTGACAGAGGGCCTTGAGACGAAAGAACAAAGGGGGAAGGCCTCTGGCTCTACTGCTTGCCCATGGGGAGAGAAGTTCTGGTAGTCTATCTGGAACGTCTAGAGAGCAGTGATTGATTGGGGAGCTACATCACGGGCGGACCTGGCCAGGTGAAGCTCGCTGACAAGTGGCAGCCTCTCCGGAGACTACTAATTCCGCTGATAACATTCTATGCAAATAACCGGCTGAGTGCCATGGGCAGAAAACATTGACACATACCGGCCAGAGGCCTATTCTGGGTCTGAAGAGTCCACCCTGGTCTCCAGCAACTCATCATCTCAGCACACACTTTGCCTGCACGCGTGGAAACCGCCTCTCTCCACGAATGTCTTCACCTGCTAGGAAACACACGATGTCACTCAGCCAAAGGAGAGCACAGGCAAAGTCAACTGAAGCCCCCATTTTCAAGATTTTGCCCTCTGCTGCTCCACAGCCTCCGGTGGCACACTGCATGTGCGTCACTTCTCGGTAGACAAGGCCGAAATCCGGGCATCCAGGGCCCCAGCCGTCCACAGTCTACGGATGGCGGCATATGGATCACCTCTTTGCCTCGTACAGCAGGGAGGCCTGGGCCCTAGACTGGCTCCGCTAGAGCTCCACGACCTCAGCTATTTTCCCTGACCTTTGGCCCGTGCCCTCGTGAGTGTGTCATCTCTACTTCCACTTCTCTTCCCACCACACTGAATCCGCCACCTGCGGATACCTCAGCGTGGACATCAACATCTATCACTGGCTGCAGTGTCACAGGTCACTAGGTGTCTAGGCTCAGGCTGACCTTGGCTGTCTTCTGCCCAGGCAAGGAGCCTAATCCTTCCAAGGATATGAGGACACGTGCTCACTGGCCGACATCCTTTCTTTCATCCACACAGCGGTCTAGATGAGGGTAAAGAGGCCAGGGAGGCCAGGTGAGGGCTGAGTGTGGGGCCTAAGGCTTCTTTCCCAATCACCATGGTGACAGCCACCGGAAGGCTGGGCGGAACTTCTGACGGGGACGAGTCACAAACACTCAGCCAATAGGAGAGGTCCAGCCTAACCGGCCAGTTCCGCAGAGCCCTCCATTTTACCCATGGACAGACAACGGCCCCTTGCGTCTTTGGCCACAAAATCGAGGGCACCCAGGGAATAACTTCACAGTAGGCAACCCCGGATGTGAACACGTTCGACACACTGGGACAGCAGGCAGGTGCCTCTTTTCCACTTATGCTGGGATATCACTAGGCAAGGCGCCCTTCCTCAGCATCTGTGGCCTCTCTGTATGTGTTCACTCAGAGGAAACTCTTCATTCTACCCCTGAGACACATCACAAGTATGAGGGGCCTGAGAGAGAGCCTAGAGATGGAACGGGGGAGGCTTCTGGCTGTACTGCTTCCCCGTGGGGACAGAATAGCAGGTAGTCTCTCTGGAAGGTCTTAGCTTCTGTTGACTGACACGCGCAATACAGTAGGGGCGGACCCTGGCCAGGTGGAGCTTGTGGGCAGATGCAAGCTCTCCGGCGACGAATAATTGCGCTGCTGCTTTGTATGGTGAAAACCTCCCCCCGCCAAGGGGGATGGGTAGAGAACATTGACCCACACCCGCCAGGGGCCTTTCCTGGGACTAAAGATCCCAACGTGGTCTCAACGTCGTCACCCTCTCAACACACACCTTTCCTGCACACGTAATCCTGCCTTTCTCCGTCAGGGCCCTATCCTACCAGGAAAAAAAGCAAGCCGCTCAAAAAGGCCGATGCCAGGGAAATTGAGGAAACACTGCCAGTTTCCAAATTTTTGCTGTCTACACGTCCCCGCCTCCGGTGCAAGGCTGCCTGTGGCCGGGCTCCGAAGGCAAGGCCGAAATCCTGGCAGCCTGGGCCCTAGCAGTGCAATGGTTGATGGACGTGGGGACACGGATGACCCGTTCGCCACATACAGGAGGGATCCTTGGGCCCTTCACTGGCTCGCCATTCAGCTCCACGACGTCCACTACTGGCCCTGGCCTTTGCTTTGGCTGGTGCCCCATTAAACGTGTGCTCCGGAGCGATGTTTCTCCACCCATCACTAGCATTCTGCCACCAGGGGATATGTCAGTGTGGGAGTCACCATCTGTCACTGGCAGCAGTGTCACAAGTCACTAGACTTCCAGCTACCCGCTGACCTAGGCTGCCTTCTGCCCCAGGCAAGGTCCCGAATCCTTTATCCCAGATGCTGACACCTGGGCACTGGCGGACATTGATTTTTATCAACACAGAGGTCTGAGTGAGGGTCAGAGGGCCAGGTAGGTGAAGTGAAGGCCAGGTGGGCGGGGCTAAGGCTTCTTTGCCATCACCATAGAGACAGTCCCCCCACCGCAAGAGTGGGCGGAGCTTGGGATGGGCCTGGTGACAAGACTGAGCCAATGGCAGAGATCCGGCCCGCCAGGCAGATGACACAGGGCCCTCCATTGTGACCTATGACCCCTAGTGGCCACAGGATTTGAGCACACCCCGGGAAAGGCTACGCAGGCACAAGGGAGCCCCTGGTGCGGACTGCTTCAGGGCATTGGCAGAGCACGCCAGGTACCTCTTTCCCACTTTCCTCAGGATATCAGTAGGCAAGGCATCCCCACTCAGCATCTCTTGCCTGTCTCTGTCTCTCTCTGCTTGTGTTCCTTCTCTGAAATCTCTTCCTTCTCCCCCTTGTCACTTCACACCTTGGAGTGCCTGACAGAGGGCCTTGAGACGAAAGAACAAAGGGGGAAGGCCTCTGGCTCTACTGCTTGCCCATGGGGAGAGAAGTTCTGGTAGTCTATCTGGAAGGTCTAGAGAGCAGTGATTGATTGGGGAGCTACATCACGGGCGGACCTGGCCAGGTGAAGCTCGCTGACAAGTGGCAGCCTCTCCGGAGACTACTAATTCCGCTGATAACATTCTATGCAAATAACCGGCTGAGTGCCATGGGCAGAAAACATTGACACATACCTGCCAGAGGCCTATTCTGGGTCTGAAGAGTCCACCCTGGTCTCCAGCAACTCATCATCTCAGCACACACTTTGCCTGCACGCGTGGAAACCGCCTCTCTCCACGAATGTCTTCACCTGCTAGGAAACACACGATGTCACTCAGCCAAAGGAGAACACAGGCAAAGTCAATTGAAGCCCCCATTTTCAAGATTTTGCCCTCTGCTGCTCCACAGCCTCCGGTGGCACACTGCATGTGCGTCACTTCTCGGTAGACAAGGCCGAAATCCGGGCATCCAGGGCCCCAGCCGTCCACAGTCTACGGATGGCGGCATATGGATCACCTCTTTGCCTCGTACAGCAGGGAGGCCTGGGCCCTAGACTGGCTCCGCTAGAGCTCCACGACCTCAGCTATTTTCCCTGACCTTTGGCCCGTGCCCTCGTGAGTGTGTCATCTCTACTTCCACTTCTCTTCCCACCACACTGAATCCGCCACCTGCGGATACCTGAGCGTGGACATCAACATCTATCACTGGCTGCAGTGTCACAGCTCACTAGGTGTCTAGGCTCAGGCTGACCTTGGCTGTCTTCTGCCCAGGCAAGGAGCCTAATCCTTCCAAGGATATGAGGACACGTGCTCAATGGCCGACATCCTTTCTTTCATCCACACAGCGGTCTAGATGAGGGTAAAGAGGCCAGGGAGGCCAGGTGAGGGCTGAGTGTGGGGCCTAAGGCTTCTTTCCCAATCACCATGGTGACAGCCACCGGAAGGCTGGGCGGAACTTCTGACGGGGACGAGTCACAAACACTCAGCCAATAGGAGAGGTCCAGCCTAACCGGCCAGTTCCGCAGAGCCCTCCATTTTACCCATGGACAGACAACGGCCCCTTGCGTCTTTGGCCACAAAATCGAGGGCACCCAGGGAATAACTTCACAGTAGGCAACCCCGGATGTGAACACGTTCGACACACTGGGACAGCAGGCAGGTACCTCTTTTCCACTTATGCTGGGATATCACTAGGCAAGGCGCCCTTCCTCAGCATCTGTGGCCTCTCTGTATGTGTTCACTCAGAGGAAACTCTTCATTCTACCCCTGAGACACATCACAAGTATGAGGGGCCTGAGAGAGAGCCTAGAGATGGAACGGGGGAGGCTTCTGGCTGTACTGCTTCCCCGTGGGGACAGAATAGCAGGTAGTCTCTCTGGAAGGTCTTAGCTTCTGTTGACTGACACGCGCAATACAGTAGGGGCGGACCCTGGCCAGGTGGAGCTTGTGGGCAGATGCAACCTCTCCGGCGACGAATAATTGCGCTGCTGCTTTGTATGGTGAAAACCTCCCCCCGCCAAGGGGGATGGGTAGAGAACATTGACCCACACCCGCCAGGGGCCTTTCCTGGGACTAAAGATCCCAACGTGGTCTCAACGTCGTCACCCTCTCAACACACACCTTTCCTGCACACGTAATCCTGCCTTTCTCCGTCACGGCCCTATCCTACCAGGAAAAAAAGCAAGCCGCTCAAAAAGGCCGATGCCAGGGAAATCGAGGAAACACTGCCAGTTTCCAAATTTTTGCTGTCTACACGTCCCCGCCTCCGGTGCAAGGCTGCTTATGTGGCCGGGCTCCGAAGGCAAGGCCGAAATCCTGGCAGCCTGGGCCCCAGCAGTGCAATGGTTGATGGACGTGGGGACACGGATGACCCGTTCGCCACATACACGAGGGATCCTTGGGCCCTTCACTGGCTCGCCATTCAGCTCCACGACGTCCACTACTGGCCCTGGCCTTTGCTGTGGCTGGTGCCCCATTAAACGTGTGCTCCGGAGCGATGTTTCTCCACCCATCGCTAGCATTCTGTCACCAGGGGATATGTCAGTGTGCGAGTCACCATTTGTCACTGGCAGCAGTGTCACAAGTCACTAGACTTCCAGCTACCCGCTGACCTAGGAAGCCTTCTGCCCCAGGCAAGGTCCCGAATCCTTTATCCCAGATGCTGACACCTGGGCACTGGCGGACATTGATTTTTATCAACACAGAGGTCTGAGTGAGGGTCAGAGGGCCAGGTAGGTGAAGTGAAGGCCAGGTGGGCGGGGCTAAGGCTTCTTTGCCATCACCATAGAGACAGTCCCCCCACCGCAAGAGTGGGCGGAGCTTGGGATGGGCCTGGTGACAAGACTGAGCCAATGGCAGAGATCCGGCCCGCCAGGCAGATGACACAGGGCCCTCCATTGTGACCTATGACCCCTAGTGGCCACAGGATTTGAGCACACCCCGGGAAAGGCTACGCAGACACAAGGGAGCCCCTGGTGCGGACTGCTTCAGGGCATTGGCAGAGCACGCCAGGTACCTCTTTCCCACTTTCCTCAGGATATCAGTAGGCAAGGCATCCCCACTCAGCATCTCTTGCCTCTCTCTGTCTCGCTCTGCTTGTGTTCCTTCTCTGAAATCTCTTCCTTCTCCCCCTTGTCACTTCACACCTTGGAGTGCCTGACAGAGGGCCTTGAGACGAAAGAACAAAGGGGGAAGGCCTCTGGCTCTACTGCTTGCCCATGGGGAGAGAAGTTCTGGTAGTCTATCTGGAAGGTCTAGAGAGCAGTGATTGATTGGGGAGCTACATCACGGGCGGACCTGGCCAGGTGAAGCTCGCTGACAAGTGGCAGCCTCTCCGGAGACTACTAATTCCGCTGATAACATTCTATGCAAATAACCGGCTGAGTGCCATGGGCAGAAAACATTGACACATACCTGCCAGAGGCCTATTCTGGGTCTGAAGAGTCCACCCTGGTCTCCAGCAACTCATCATCTCAGCACACACTTTGCCTGCACGCGTGGAAACCGCCTCTCTCCACGAATGTCTTCACCTGCTAGGAAACACACGATGTCACTCAGCCAAAGGAGAACACAGGCAAAGTCAATTGAAGCCCCCATTTTCAAGATTTTGCCCTCTGCTGCTCCACAGCCTCCGGTGGCACACTGCATGTGCGTCACTTCTCGGTAGACAAGGACGAAATCCGGGCATCCAGGGCCCCAGCCGTCCACAGTCTACGGATGGCGGCATATGGATCACCTCTTTGCCTCGTACAGCAGGGAGGCCTGGGCCCTAGACTGGCTCCGCTAGAGCTCCACGACCTCAGCTATTTTCCCTGACCTTTGGCCCGTGCCCTCGTGAGTGTGTCATCTCTACTTCCACTTCTCTTCGACCACACTGAATCCGCCACCTGCGGATACCTGAGCGTGGACATCAACATCTATCACTGGCTGCAGTGTCACAGGTCACTAGGTGTCTAGGCTCAGGCTGACCTTGGCTGTCTTCTGCCCAGGCAAGGAGCCTAATCCTTCCAAGGAAATGAGGACACGTGCTCACTGGCCGACATCCTTTCTTTCATCCACACAGCGGTCTAGATGAGGGTAAAGAGGCCAGGGAGGCCAGGTGAGGGCTGAGTGTGGGGCCTAAGGCTTCTTTCCCAATCACCATGGTGACAGCCACCGGAAGGCTGGGCGGAACTTCTGACGGGGACGAGTCACAAACACTCAGCCAATAGGAGAGGTCCAGCCTAACCGGCCAGTTCCGCAGAGCCCTCCATTTTACCCATGGACAGACAACGGCCCCTTGCGTCTTTGGCCACAAAATCGAGGGCACCCAGGGAATAACTTCACAGTAGGCAACCCCGGATGTGAACACGTTCGACACACTGGGACAGCAGGCAGGTGCCTCTTTTCCACTTATGCTGGGATATCACTAGGCAAGGCGCCCTTCCTCAGCATCTGTGGCCTCTCTGTATGTGTTCACTCAGAGGAAACTCTTCATTCTACCCCTGAGACACATCACAAGTATGAGGGGCCTGAGAGAGAGCCTAGAGATGGAACGGGGGAGGCTTCTGGCTGTACTGCTTCCCCGTGGGGACAGAATAGCAGGTAGTCTCTCTGGAAGGTCTTAGCTTCTGTTGACTGACACGCGCAATACAGTAGGGGCGGACCCTGGCCAGGTGGAGCTTGTGGGCAGATGCAACCTCTCCGGCGACGAATAATTGCGCTGCTGCTTTGTATGGTGAAAACCTCCCCCCGCCAAGGGGGATGGGTAGAGAACATTGACCCACACCCGCCAGGGGCCTTTCCTGGGACTAAAGATCCCAACGTGGTCTCAACGTCGTCACCCTCTCAACACACACCTTTCCTGCACACGTAATCCTGCCTTTCTCCGTCAGGGCCCTATCCTACCAGGAAAAAAAGCAAGCCGCTCAAAAAGGCCGATGCCAGGGAAATCGAGGAAACACTGCCAGTTTCCAAATTTTTGCTGTCTACACGTCCCCGCCTCCGGTGCAAGGCTGCCTATGTGGCCGGGCTCCGAAGGCAAGGCCGAAATCCTGGCAGCCTGGGCCCCAGCAGTGCAATGGTTGATGGACGTGGGGACACGGATGACCCGTTCGCCACATACAGGAGGGATCCTTGGGCCCTTCACTGGCTCGCCATTCAGCTCCACGACGTCCACTACTGGCCCTGGCCTTTGCTTTGGCTGGTGCCCCATTAAACGTGTGCTCCGGAGCGATGTTTCTCCACCCATCACTAGCATTCTGCCACCAGGGGATATGTCAGTGTGGGAGTCACCATCTGTCACTGGCAGCAGTGTCACAAGTCACTAGACTTCCAGCTACCCGCTGACCTAGGCTGCCTTCTGCCCCAGGCAAGGTCCCGAATCCTTTATCCCAGATGCTGACACCTGGGCACTGGCGGACATTGATGTTTATCAACACAGAGGTCTGAGTGAGGGTCAGAGGGCCAGGTAGGTGAAGTGAAGGCCAGGTGGGCGGGGCTAAGGCTTCTTTGCCATCACCATAGAGACAGTCCCCCCACCGCAAGAGTGGGCAGAGCTTGGGATGGGCCTGGTGACAAGACTGAGCCAATGGCAGAGATCCGGCCCGCCAGGCAGATGACACAGGGCCCTCCATTGTGACCTATGACCCCTAGCGGCCACAGGATTTGAGCACACCCCGGGAAAGGCTACGCAGGCACAAGGGAGCCCCTGGTGCGGACTGCTTCAGGGCATTGGCAGAGCACGCCAGGTACCTCTTTCCCACTTTCCTCAGGATATCAGTAGGCAAGGCATCCCCACTCAGCATCTCTTGCCTCTCTCTGTCTCGCTCTGCTTGTGTTCCTTCTCTGAAATCTCTTCCTTCTCCCCCTTGTCACTTCACACCTTGGAGTGCCTGACAGAGGGCCTTCACACGAAAGAACAAAGGGGGAAGGCCTCTGGCTCTACTGCTTGCCCATGGGGAGAGAAGTTCTGGTAGTCTATCTGGAACGTCTAGAGAGCAGTGATTTATTGGGGAGCTACATCACGGGCGGACCTGGCCAGGTGAAGCTCGCTGACAAGTGGCAGCCTCTCCGGAGACTACTAATTCCCCTGATAACATTCTATGCAAATAACCGGCTGAGTGCCATGGGCAGAAAACATTGACACATACCTGCCAGAGGCCTATTCTGGGTCTGAAGAGTCCACCCTGGTCTCCAGCAACTCATCATCTCAGCACACACTTTGCCTGCACGCGTGGAAACCGCCTCTCTCCACGAATGTCTTCACCTGCTAGGAAGCACACGATGTCACTCAGCCAAAGGAGAGCACAGGCAAAGTCAACTGAAGCCCCCATTTTCAAGATTTTGCCCTCTGCTGCTCCACAGCCTCCGGTGGCACACTGCATGTGCGTCACTTCTCGGTAGACAAGGACGAAATCCGGGCATCCAGGGCCCCAGCCGTCCACAGTCTACGGATGGCGGCATATGGATCACCTCTTTGCCTCGTAGAGCAGGGAGGCCTGGGCCCTAGACTGGCTCCGCTAGAGCTCCACGACCTCAGCTATTTTCCCTGACCTTTGGCCCGTGCCCTCGTGAGTGTGTCATCTCTACTTCCACTTCTCTTCCCACCACACTGAATCCGCCACTTGCGGATACCTGAGCGTGGACATCAACATCTATCACTGGCTGCAGTGTCACAGGTCACTAGGTGTCTAGGCTCAGGCTGACCTTGGCTGTCTTCTGCCCAGGCAAGGAGCCTAATCCTTCCAAGGAAATGAGGACACGTGCTCACTGGCCGACATCCTTTCTTTCATCCACACAGCGGTCTAGATGAGGGTAAAGAGGCCAGGGAGGCCAGGTGAGGGCTGAGTGTGGGGCCTAAGGCTTCTTTCCCAATCACCATGGTGACAGCCACCGGAAGGCTGGGCGGAACTTCTGACGGGGACGAGTCACAAACACTCAGCCAATAGGAGAGGTCCAGCCTAACCGGCCAGTTCCGCAGAGCCCTCCATTTTACCCATGGACAGACAACGGCCCCTTGCGTCTTTGGCCACAAAATCGAGGGCACCCAGGGAATAACTTCACAGTAGGCAACCCCGGATGTGAACACGTTCGACACACTGGGACAGCAGGCAGGTGCCTCTTTTCCACTTATGCTGGGATATCACTAGGCAAGGCGCCCTTCCTCAGCATCTGTGGCCTCTCTGTATGTGTTCACTCAGAGGAAACTCTTCATTCTACCCCTGAGACACATCACAAGTATGAGGGGCCTGAGAGAGAGCCTAGAGATGGAACGGGGGAGGCTTCTGGCTGTACTGCTTCCCCGTGGGGACAGAATAGCAGGTAGTCTCTCTGGAAGGTCTTAGCTTCTGTTGACTGACACGCGCAATACAGTAGGGGCGGACCCTGGCCAGGTGGAGCTTGTGGGCAGATGCAACCTCTCCGGCGACGAATAATTGCGCTGATGCTTTGTATGGTGAAAACCTCCCCCCGCCAAGGGGGATGGGTAGAGAACATTGACCCACACCCGCCAGGGGCCTTTCCTGGGACTAAAGATCCCAACGTGGTCTCAACGTCGTCACCCTCTCAACACACACCTTTCCTGCACACGTAATCCTGCCTTTCTCCGTCAGGGCCCTATCCTACCAGGAAAAAAAGCAAGCCGCTCAAAAAGGCCGATGCCAGGGAAATCGAGGAAACACTGCCAGTTTCCAAATTTTTGCTGTCTACACGTCCCCGCCTCCGGTGCAAGGCTGCCTATGTGGCCGGGCTCCGAAGGCAAGGCCGAAATCCTGGCAGCCTGGGCCCCAGCAGTGCAATGGTTGATGGACGTGGGGACACGGATGACCCGTTCGCCACATACACGAGGGATCCTTCGGCCCTTCACTGGCTCGCCATTCAGCTCCACGACGTCCACTACTGGCCCTGGCCTTTGCTGTGGCTGGTGCCCCATTAAACGTGTGCTCCGGAGCGATGTTTCTCCACCCATCACTAGCATTCTGCCACCAGGGGATATGTCAGTGTGCGAGTCACCATTTGTCACTGGCAGCAGTGTCACAAGTCACTAGACTTCCAGCTACCCGCTGACCTAGGAAGCCTTCTGCCCCAGGCAAGGTCCCGAATCCTTTATCCCAGATGCTGACACCTGGGCACTGGCGGACATTGATTTTTATCAACACAGAGGTCTGAGTGAGGGTCAGAGGGCCAGGTAGGTGAAGTGAAGGCCAGGTGGGCGGGGCTAAGGCTTCTTTGCCATCACCATAGAGACAGTCCCCCCACCGCAAGAGTGGGCGGAGCTTGGGATGGGCCTGGTGACAAGACTGAGCCAATGGCAGAGATCCGGCCCGCCAGGCAGATGACACAGGGCCCTCCATTGTGACCTATGACCCCTAGTGGCCACAGGATTTGAGCACACCCCGGGAAAGGCTACGCAGGCACAAGGGAGCCCCTGGTGCGGACTGCTTCAGGGCATTGGCAGAGCACGCCAGGTACCTCTTTCCCACTTTCCTCAGGATATCAGTAGGCAAGGCATCCCCACTCAGCATCTCTTGCCTCTCTCTGTCTCGCTCTGCTTGTGTTCCTTCTCTGAAATCTCTTCCTTCTCCCCCTTGTCACTTCACACCTTGGAGTGCCTGACAGAGGGCCTTGAGACGAAAGAACAAAGGGGGAAGGCCTCTGGCTCTACTGCTTGCCCATGGGGAGAGAAGTTCTGGTAGTCTATCTGGAAGGTCTAGAGAGCAGTGATTGATTGGGGAGCTACATCACGGGCGGACCTGGCCAGGTGAAGCTCGCTGACAAGTGGCAGCCTCTCCGGAGACTACTAATTCCGCTGATAACATTCTATGCAAATAACCGGCTGAGTGCCATGGGCAGAAAACATTGACACATACCTGCCAGAGGCCTATTCTGGGTCTGAAGAGTCCACCCTGGTCTCCAGCAACTCATCATCTCAGCACACACTTTGCCTGCACGCGTGGAAACCGCCTCTCTCCACGAATGTCTTCACCTGGTAGGAAACACACGATGTCACTCAGCCAAAGGAGAGCACAGGCAAAGTCAACTGAAGCCCCCATTTTCAAGATTTTGCCCTCTGCTGCTCCACAGCCTCCGGTGGCACACTGCATGTGCGTCACTTCTCGGTAGACAAGGACGAAATCCGGGCATCCAGGGCCCAGCCGTCCACAGTCTACGGATGGCGGCATATGGATCACCTCTTTGCCTCGTACAGCAGGGAGGCCTGGGCCCTAGACTGGCTCCGCTAGAGCTCCACGACCTCAGCTATTTTCCCTGACCTTTGGCCCGTGCCCTCGTGAGTGTGTCATCTCTACTTCCACTTCTCTTCCCACCACACTGAATCCGCCACCTGCGGATACCTCAGCGTGGACATCAACATCTATCACTGGCTGCAGTGTCACAGGTCACTAGGTGTCTAGGCTCAGGCTGACCTTGGCTGTCTTCTGCCCAGGCAAGGAGCCTAATCCTTCCAAGGAAATGAGGACACGTGCTCACTGGCCGACATCCTTTCTTTCATCCACACAGCGGTCTAGATGAGGGTAAAGAGGCCAGGGAGGCCAGGTGAGGGCTGAGTGTGGGGCCTAAGGCTTCTTTCCCAATCACCATGGTGACAGCCACCGGAAGGCTGGGCGGAACTTCTGACGGGGACGAGTCACAAACACTCAGCCAATAGGAGAGGTCCAGCCTAACCGGCCAGTTCCGCAGAGCCCTCCATTTTACCCATGGACAGACAACGGCCCCTTGCGTCTTTGGCCACAAAATCGAGGGCACCCAGGGAATAACTTCACAGTAGGCAACCCCGGATGTGAACACGTTCGACACACTGGGACAGCAGGCAGGTACCTCTTTTCCACTTATGCTGGGATATCACTAGGCAAGGCGCCCTTCCTCAGCATCTGTGGCCTCTCTGTATGTGTTCACTCAGAGGAAACTCTTCATTCTACCCCTGAGACACATCACAAGTATGAGGGGCCTGAGAGAGAGCCTAGAGATGGAACGGGGGAGGCTTCTGGCTGTACTGCTTCCCCGTGGGGACAGAATAGCAGGTAGTCTCTCTGGAAGGTCTTAGCTTCTGTTGACTGACACGCGCAATACAGTAGGGGCGGACCCTGGCCAGGTGGAGCTTGTGGGCAGATGCAACCTCTCCGGCGACGAATAATTGCGCTGCTGCTTTGTATGGTGAAAACCTCCCCCCGCCAAGGGGGATGGGTAGAGAACATTGACCCACACCCGCCAGGGGCCTTTCCTGGGACTAAAGATCCCAACGTGGTCTCAACGTCGTCACCCTCTCAACACACACCTTTCCTGCACACGTAATCCTGCCTTTCTCCGTCAGGGCCCTATCCTACCAGGAAAAAAAGCAAGCCGCTCAAAAAGGCCGATGCCAGGGAAATCGAGGAAACACTGCCAGTTTCCAAATTTTTGCTGTCTACACGTCCCCGCCTCCGGTGCAAGGCTGCCTATGTGGCCGGGCTCCGAAGGCAAGGCCGAAATCCTGGCAGCCTGGGCCCCAGCAGTGCAATGGTTGATGGACGTGGGGACACGGATGACCCGTTCGCCACATACAGGAGGGATCCTTGGGCCCTTCACTGGCTCGCCATTCAGCTCCACGACGTCCGCTACTGGCCCTGGCCTTTGCTTTGGCTGGTGCCCCATTAAACGTGTGCTCCGGAGCGATGTTTCTCCACCCATCACTAGCATTCTGCCACCAGGGGATATGTCAGTGTGGGAGTCACCATCTGTCACTGGCAGCAGTGTCACAAGTCACTAGACTTCCAGCTACCCGCTGACCTAGGCTGCCTTCTGCCCCAGGCAAGGTCCCGAATCCTTTATCCCAGATGCTGACACCTGGGCACTGGCGGACATTGATTTTTATCAACACAGAGGTCTGAGTGAGGGTCAGAGGGCCAGGTAGGTGAAGTGAAGGCCAGGTGGGCGGGGCCAAGGCTTCTTTGCCATCACCATAGAGACAGTCCCCCCACCGCAAGAGTGGGCGGAGCTTGGGATGGGCCTGGTGACAAGACTGAGCCAATGGCAGAGATCCGGCCTGCCAGGCAGATGACACAGGGCCCTCCATTGTGACCTATGACCCCTAGTGGCCACAGGATTTGAGCACACCCCGGGAAAGGCTACGCAGGCACAAGGGAGCCCCTGGTGCAGACTGCTTCAGGGCATTGGCAGAGCACGCCAGGTACCTCTTTCCCACTTTCCTCAGGATATCAGTAGGCAAGGCATCCCCACTCAGCATCTCTTGCCTCTCTCTGTCTCTCTCTGCTTGTGTTCCTTCTCTGAAATCTCTTCCTTCTCCCCCTTGTCACTTCACACCTTGGAGTGCCTGACAGGGGGCCTTGAGACGAAAGCACAAAGGGGGAAGGCCTCTGGCTCTACTGCTTGCCCATGGGGAGAGAAGTTCTGGTAGTCTATCTGGAACGTCTAGAGAGCAGTGATTTATTGGGGAGCTACATCACGGGCGGACCTGGCCAGGTGAAGCTCGCTGACAAGTGGCAGCCTCTCCGGAGACTACTAATTCCGCTGATAACAGTCTATGCAAATAACCGGCTGAGTGCCATGGGCAGAAAACATTGACACATACCTGCCAGAGGCCTATTCTGGGTCTGAAGAGTCCACCCTGGTCTCCAGCAACTCATCATCTCAGCACACACTTTGCCTGCACGCGTGGAAACCGCCTCTCTCCACGAATGTCTTCACCTGGTAGGAAACACACGATGTCACTCAGCCAAAGGAGAGCACAGGCAAAGTCAACTGAAGCCCCCATTTTCAAGATTTTGCCCTCTGCTGCTCCACAGCCTCCGGTGGCACACTGCATGTGCGTCACTTCTCGGTAGATAAGGACGAAATCCGGGCATCCAGGGCCCCAGCCGTCCACAGTCTACGGATGGCGGCATATGGATCACCACTTTGCCTCGTACAGCAGGGAGGCCTGGGCCCTAGACTGGCTCCGCTAGAGCTCCACGACCTCAGCTATTTTCCCTGACCTTTGGCCCGTGCCCTCGTGAGTGTGTCATCTCTACTTCCACTTCTCTTCCCACCACACTGAATCCGCCACCTGCGGATACCTCAGCGTGGACATCAACATCTATCACTGGCTGCAGTGTCACAGGTCACTAGGTGTCTAGGCTCAGGCTGACCTTGGCTGTCTTCTGCCCAGGCAAGGAGCCTAATCCTTCCAAGGAAATGAGGACACGTGCTCACTGGCCGACATCCTTTCTTTCATCCACACAGCGGTCTAGATGAGGGTAAAGAGGCCAGGGAGGCCAGGTGAGGGCTGAGTGTGGGGCCTAAGGCTTCTTTCCCAATCACCATGGTGACAGCCACCGGAAGGCTGGGCGGAACTTCTGACGGGGACGAGTCACAAACACTGAGCCAATAGGAGAGCTCCAGCCTAACCGGCCAGTTCCGCAGAGCCCTCCATTTTACCCATGGACAGACAACGGCCCCTTGCGTCTTTGGCCACAAAATCGAGGGCACCCAGGGAATAACTTCACAGTAGGCAACCCCGGATGTGAACACGTTCGACACACTGGGACAGCAGGCAGGTACCTCTTTTCCACTTATGCTGGGATATCACTAGGCAAGGCGCCCTTCCTCAGCATCTGTGGCCTCTCTGTATGTGTTCACTCAGAGGAAACTCTTCATTCTACCCCTGAGACACATCACAAGTATGAGGGGCCTGAGAGAGAGCCTAGAGATGGAACGGGGGAGGCTTCTGGCTGTACTGCTTCCCCGTGGGGACAGAATAGCAGGTAGTCTCTCTGGAAGGTCTTAGCTTCTGTTGACTGACACGCGCAATACAGTAGGGGCGGACCCTGGCCAGGTGGAGCTTGTGGGCAGATGCAACCTCTCCGGGGACGAATAATTGCGCTGCTGCTTTGTATGGTGAAAACCTCCCCCCGCCAAGGGGGATGGGTAGAGAACATTGACCCACACCCGCCAGGGGCCTTTCCTGGGACTAAAGATCCCAACGTGGTCTCAACGTCGTCACCCTCTCAACACACACCTTTCCTGCACACGTAATCCTGCCTTTCTCCGTCAGGGCCCTATCCTACCAGGAAAAAAAGCAAGCCGCTCAAAAAGGCCGATGCCAGGGAAATCGAGGAAACACTGCCAGTTTCCAAATTTTTGCTGTCTACACGTCCCCGCCTCCGGTGCAAGGCTGCCTATGTGGCCGGGCTCCGAAGGCAAGGCCGAAATCCTGGCAGCCTGGGCCCCAGCAGTGCAATGGTTGATGGACGTGGGGACACGGATGACCCGTTCGCCACATACACGAGGGATCCTTGGGCCCTTCACTGGCTCGCCATTCAGCTCCACGACGTCCACTACTGGCCCTGGCCTTTGCTTTGGCTGGTGCCCCATTAAACGTGTGCTCCGGAGCGATGTTTCTCCACCCATCACTAGCATTCTGCCACCAGGGGATATGTCAGTGTGGGAGTCACCATCTGTCACTGGCAGCAGTGTCACAAGTCACTAGACTTCCAGCTACCCGCTGACCTAGGCTGCCTTCTGCCCCAGGCAAGGTCCCGAATCCTTTATCCCAGATGCTGACACCTGGGCACTGGCGGACATTGATTTTTATCAACACAGAGGTCTGAGTGAGGGTCAGAGGGCCAGGTAGGTGAAGTGAAGGCCAGGTGGGCGGGGCCAAGGCTTCTTTGCCATCACCATAGAGACAGTCCCCCCACCGCAAGAGTGGGCGGAGCTTGGGATGGGCCTGGTGACAAGACTGAGCCAATGGCAGAGATCCGGCCCGCCAGGCAGATGACACAGGGCCCTCCATTGTGACCTATGACCCCTAGTGGCCACAGGATTTGAGCACACCCCGGGAAAGGCTACGCAGGCACAAGGGAGCCCCTGGTGCAGACTGCTTCAGGGCATTGGCAGAGCACGCCAGGTACCTCTTTCCCACTTTCCTCAGGATATCAGTAGGCAAGGCATCCCCACTCAGCATCTCTTGCCTCTCTCTTTCTCTCTCTGCTTGTGTTCCTTCTCTGAAATCTCTTCCTTCTCCCCCTTGTCACTTCACACCTTGGAGTGCCTGACAGAGGGCCTTGAGACGAAAGAACAAAGGGGGAAGGCCTCTGGCTCTACTGCTTGCCCATGGGGAGAGAAGTTCTGGTAGTCTATCGGGAAGGTCTAGAGAGCAGTGATTGATTGCGGAGCTACATCACGGGCGGACCTGGGCAGGTGAAGCTCGCTGACAAGTGGCAGCCTCTCCGGAGACTACTAATTCCGCTGATAACATTCTATGCAAATAACCGGCTGAGTGCCATGGGCAGAAAACATTGACACATACCGGCCAGAGGCCTATTCTGGGTCTGAAGAGTCCACCCTGGTCTCCAGCAACTCATCAGCTCAGCACACACTTTGCCTGCACGCGTGGAAACCGCCTCTCTCCACGAATGTCTTCACCTGGTAGGAAACACACGATGTCACTCAGCCAAAGGAGAGCACAGGCAAAGTCAACTGAAGCCCCCATTTTCAAGATTTTGCCCTCTGCTGCTCCACAGCCTCCGGTGGCACACTGCATGTGCGTCACTTCTCGGTAGACAAGGACGAAATCCGGGCATCCAGGGCCCCAGCCGTCCACAGTCTACGGATGGCGGCATATGGATCACCTCTTTGCCTCGTACAGCAGGGAGGCCTGGGCCCTAGACTGGCTCCGCTAGAGCTCCACGACCTCAGCTATTTTCCCTGACCTTTGGCCCGTGCCCTCGTGAGTGTGTCATCTCTACTTCCACTTCTCTTCCCACCACACTGAATCCGCCACCTGCGGATACCTCAGCGTGGACATCAACATCTATCACTGGCTGCAGTGTCACAGCTCACTAGGTGTCTAGGCTCAGGCTGACCTTGGCTGTCTTCTGCCCAGGCAAGGAGCCTAATCCTTCCAAGGAAATGAGGACACGTGCTCACTGGCCGACATCCTTTCTTTCATCCACACAGCGGTCTAGATGAGGGTAAAGAGGCCAGGGAGGCCAGGTGAGGGCTGAGTGTGGGGCCTAAGGCTTCTTTCCCAATCACCATGGTGACAGCCACCGGAAGGCTGGGCGGAACTTCTGACGGGGACGAGTCACAAACACTCAGCCCATAGGAGAGGTCCAGCCTAACCGGCCAGTTCCGCAGAGCCCTCCATTTTACCCATGGACAGACAACGGCCCCTTGCGTCTTTGGCCACAAAATCGAGGGCACCCAGGGAATAACTTCACAGTAGGCAACCCCGGATGTGAACACGTTCGACACACTGGGACAGCAGGCAGGTGCCTCTTTTCCACTTATGCTGGGATATCACTAGGCAAGGCGCCCTTCCTCAGCATCTGTGGCCTCTCTGTATGTGTTCACTCAGAGGAAACTCTTCATTCTACCCCTGAGACACATCACAAGTATGAGGGGCCTGAGAGAGAGCCTAGAGATGGAACGGGGGAAGCTTCTGGCTGTACTGCTTCCCCGTGAGGACAGAATAGCAGGTAGTCTCTCTGGAAGGTCTTAGCTTCTGTTGACTGACTCGCGCAATACAGTAGGGGCGGACCCTGGCCAGGTGGAGCTTGTGGGCAGATGCAACCTCTCCGGCGACGAATAATTGCGCTGCTGCTTTGTATGGTGAAAACCTCCCCCCGCCAAGGGGGATGGGTAGAGAACATTGACCCACACCCGCCAGGGGCCTTTCCTGGGACTAAAGATCCCAACGTGGTCTCAACGTCGTCACCCTCTCAACACACACCTTTCCTGCACACGTAATCCTGCCTTTCTCCGTCAGGGCCCTATCCTACCAGGAAAAAAAGCAAGCCGCTCAAAAAGGCCGATGCCAGGGAAATCGAGGAAACACTGCCAGTTTCCAAATTTTTGCTGTCTACACGTCCCCGCCTCCGGTGCAAGGCTGCCTATGTGGCCGGGCTCCGAAGGCAAGGCCGAAATCCTGGCAGCCTGGGCCCCAGCAGTGCAATGGTTGATGGACGTGGGGACACGGATGACCCGTTCGCCACATACAGGAGGGATCCTTGGGCCCTTCACTGGCTCGCCATTCAGCTCCACGACGTCCACTACTGGCCCTGGCCTTTGCTTTGGCTGGTGCCCCATTAAACGTGTGCTCCGGAGCGATGTTTCTCCACCCATCACTAGCATTCTGCCACCAGGGGATATGTCAGTGTGGGAGTCACCATCTGTCACTGGCAGCAGTGTCACAAGTCACTAGACTTCCAGCTACCCGCTGACCTAGGCTGCCTTCTGCCCCAGGCAAGGTCCCGAATCCTTTATCCCAGATGCTGACACCTGGGCACTGGCGGACATTGATTTTTATCAACACAGAGGTCTGAGTGAGGGTCAGAGGGCCAGGTAGGTGAAGTGAAGGCCAGGTGGGCGGGGCTAAGGCTTCTTTGCCATCACCATAGAGACAGTCCCCCCACCGCAAGAGTGGGCGGAGCTTGGGATGGGCCTGGTGACAAGACTGAGCCAATGGCAGAGATCCGGCCCGCCAGGCAGATGACACAGGGCCCTCCATTGTGACCTATGACCCCTAGTGGCCACAGGATTTGAGCACACCCCGGGAAAGGCTACGCAGGCACAAGGGAGCCCCTGGTGCGGACTGCTTCAGGGCATTGGCAGAGCATGCCAGGTACCTCTTTCCCACTTTCCTCAGGATATCAGTAGGCAAGGCATCCCCACTCAGCATCTCTTGCCTCTCTCTGTCTCTCTCTGCTTGTGTTCCTTCTCTGAAATCTCTTCCTTCTCCCCCTTGTCACTTCACACCTTGGAGTGCCTGACAGAGGGCCTTGAGACGAAAGAACAAAGGGGGAAGGCCTCTGGCTCTACTGCTTGCCCATGGGGAGAGAAGTTCTGGTAGTCTATCTGGAAGGTCTAGAGAGCAGTGATTGATTGGGGAGCTACATCACGGGCGGACCTGGGCAGGTGAAGCTCGCTGACAAGTGGCAGCCTCTCCGGAGACTACTAATTCCGCTGCTAACATTCTATGCAAATAACCGGCTGAGTGCCATGGGCAGAAAACATTGACACATACCTGCCAGAGGCCTATTCTGGGTCTGAAGAGTCCACCCTGGTCTCCAGCAACTCATCAGCTCAGCACACACTTTGCCTGCACGCGTGGAAACCGCCTCTCTCCACGAATGTCTTCACCTGCTAGGAAACACACGATGTCACTCAGCCAAAGGAGAGCACAGGCAAAGTCAACTGAAGCCCCCATTTTCAAGATTTTGCCCTCTGCTGCTCCACAGCCTCCGGTGGCACACTGCATGTGCGTCACTTCTCGGTAGACAAGGACGAAATCCGGGCATCCAGGGCCCCAGCCGTCCACAGTCTACGGATGGCGGCATATGGATCACCTCTTTGCCTCGTACAGCAGGGAGGCCTGGGCCCTAGACTGGCTCCGCTAGAGCTCCACGACCTCAGCTATTTTCCCTGACCTTTGGCCCGTGCCCTCGTGAGTGTGTCATCTCTACTTCCACTTCTCTTCCCACCACACTGAATCCGCCACCTGCGGATACCTGAGCGTGGACATCAACATCTATCACTGGCTGCAGTGTCACAGCTCACTAGGTGTCTAGGCTCAGGCTGACCTTGGCTATCTTCTGCCCAGGCAAGGAGCCTAATCCTTCCAAGGAAATGAGGACACGTGCTCACTGGCCGACATCCTTTCTTTCATCCACACAGCGGTCTAGATGAGGGTAAAGAGGCCAGGGAGGCCAGGTGAGGGCTGAGTGTGGGGCCTAAGGCTTCTTTCCCAATCACCATGGTGAGAGCCACCGGAAGGCTGGGCGGAACTTCTGACGGGGACGAGTCACAAACACTCAGCCAATAGGAGAGGTCCAGCCTAACCGGCCAGTTCCGCAGAGCCCTCCATTTTACCCATGGACAGACAACGGCCCCTTGCGTCTTTGGCCACAAAATCGAGGGCACCCAGGGAATAACTTCACAGTAGGCAACCCCGGATGTGAACACGTTCGACACACTGGGACAGCAGGCAGGTGCCTCTTTTCCACTTATGCTGGGATATCACTAGGCAAGGCGCCCTTCCTCAGCATCTGTGGCCTCTCTGTATGTGTTCACTCAGAGGAAACTCTTCATTCTACCCCTGAGACACATCACAAGTATGAGGGGCCTGAGAGAGAGCCTAGAGATGGAACGGGGGAGGCTTCTGGCTGTACTGCTTCCCCGTGGGGACAGAATAGCAGGTAGTCTCTCTGGAAGGTCTTAGCTTCTGTTGACTGACACGCGCAATACAGTAGGGGCGGACCCTGGCCAGGTGGAGCTTGTGGGCAGATGCAACCTCTCCGGCGACGAATAATTGCGCTGCTGCTTTGTATGGTGAAAACCTCCCCCCGCCAAGGGGGATGGGTAGAGAACATTGACCCACACCCGCCAGGGGCCTTTCCTGGGACTAAAGATCCCAACGTGGTCTCAACGTCGTCACCCTCTCAACACACACCTTTCCTGCACACGTAATCCTGCCTTTCTCCGTCAGGGCCCTATCCTACCAGGAAAAAAAGCAAGCCGCTCAAAAAGGCCGATGCCAGGGAAATCGAGGAAACACTGCCAGTTTCCAAATTTTTGCTGTCTACACGTCCCCGCCTCTGGTGCAAGGCTGCCTATGTGGCCGGGCTCCGAAGGCAAGGCCGAAATCCTGGCAGCCTGGGCCCCAGCAGTGCAATGGTTGATGGACGTGGGGACACGGATGACCCGTTCGCCACATACAGGAGGGATCCTTGGGCCCTTCACTGGCTCGCCATTCAGCTCCACGACGTCCACTACTGGCCCTGGCCTTTGCTTTGGCTGGTGCCCCATTAAACGTGTGCTCCGGAGCGATGTTTCTCCACCCATCACTAGCATTCTGCCACCAGGGGATATGTCAGTGTGGGAGTCACCATCTGTCACTGGCAGCAGTGTCACAAGTCACTAGACTTCCAGCTACCCGCTGACCTAGGCTGCCTTCTGCCCCAGGCAAGGTTCCGAATCCTTTATCCCAGATGCTGACACCTGGGCACTGGCGGACATTGATGTTTATCAACACAGAGGTCTGAGTGAGGGTCAGAGGGCCAGGTAGGTGAAGTGAAGGCCAGGTGGGCGGGGCTAAGGCTTCTTTGCCATCACCATAGAGACAGTCCCCCCACCGCAAGAGTGGGCGGAGCTTGGGATGGGCCTGGTGACAAGACTGAGCCAATGGCAGAGATCCGGCCCGCCAGGCAGATGACACAGGGCCCTCCATTGTGACCTATGAACCCTAGCGGCCACAGGATTTGAGCACACCCCGGGAAAGGCTACGCAGGCACAAGGGAGCCCCTGGTGCGGACTGCTTCAGGGCATTGGCAGAGCATGCCAGGTACCTCTTTCCCACTTTCCTCAGGATATCAGTAGGCAAGGCATCCCCACTCAGCATCTCTTGCCTCTCTCTGTCTCTCTCTGCTTGTGTTCCTTCTCTGAAATCTGTTCCTTCTCCCCCTTGCCACTTCACACCTTGGAGTGCCTGAAAGAGGGCCTTGAGACGAAAGAACAAAGGGGGAAGGCCTCTGGCTCTACTGCTTGCCCATGGGGAGAGAAGTTCTGGTAGTCTATCTGGAACGTCTAGAGAGCAGTGATTGATTGGGGAGCTACATCACGGGCGGACCTGGCCAGGTGAAGCTCGCTGACAAGTGGCAGCCTCTCCGGAGACTACTAATTCCCCTGATAACATTCTATGCAAATAACCGGCTGAGTGCCATGGGCAGAAAACATTGACACATACCTGCCAGAGGCCTATTCTGGGTCTGAAGAGTCCACCCTGGTCTCCAGCAACTCATCATCTCAGCACACACTTTGCCTGCACGCGTGGAAACCGCCTCTCTCCACGAATGTCTTCACCTGCTAGGAAGCACACGATGTCACTCAGCCAAAGGAGAGCACAGGCAAAGTCAACTGAAGCCCCCATTTTCAAGATTTTGCCCTCTGCTGCTCCACAGCCTCCGGTGGCACACTGCATGTGCGTCACTTCTCGGTAGACAAGGACGAAATCCGGGCATCCAGGGCCCCAGCCGTCCACAGTCTACGGATGGCGGCATATGGATCACCTCTTTGCCTCGTACAGCAGGGAGGCCTGGGCCCTAGACTGGCTCCGCTAGAGCTCCACGACCTCAGCTATTTTCCCTGACCTTTGGCCCGTGCCCTCGTGAGTGTGTCATCTCTACTTCCACTTCTCTTCCCACCACACTGAATCCGCCACCTGCGGATACCTGAGCGTGGACATCAACATCTATCACTGGCTGCAGTGTCACAGGTCACTAGGTGTCTAGGCTCAGGCTGACCTTGGCTGTCTTCTGCCCAGGCAAGGAGCCTAATCCTTCCAAGGAAATGAGGACACGTGCTCACTGGCCGACATCCTTTCTTTCATCCACACAGCGGTCTAGATGAGGGTAAAGAGGCCAGGGAGGCCAGGTGAGGGCTGAGTGTGGGGCCTAAGGCTTCTTTCCCAATCACCATGGTGACAGCCACCGGAAGGCTGGGCGGAACTTCTGACGGGGACGAGTCACAAACACTCAGCCAATAGGAGAGGTCCAGCCTAACCGGCCAGTTCCGCAGAGCCCTCCATTTTACCCATGGACAGACAACGGCCCCTTGCGTCTTTGGCCACAAAATCGAGGGCACCCAGGGAATAACTTCACAGTAGGCAACCCCGGATGTGAACACGTTCGACACACTGGGACAGCAGGCAGGTGCCTCTTTTCCACTTATGCTGGGATATCACTAGGCAAGGCGCCCTTCCTCAGCATCTGTGGCCTCTCTGTATGTGTTCACTCAGAGGAAACTCTTCATTCTACCCCTGAGACACATCACAAGTATGAGGGGCCTGAGAGAGAGCCTAGAGATGGAACGGGGGAGGCTTCTGGCTGTACTGCTTCCCCGTGGGGACAGAATAGCAGGTAGTCTCTCTGGAAGGTCTTAGCTTCTGTTGACTGACACGCGCAATACAGTAGGGGCGGACCCTGGCCAGGTGGAGCTTGTGGGCAGATGCAACCTCTCCGGCGACGAATAATTGCGCTGCTGCTTTGTATGGTGAAAACCTCCCCCCGCCAAGGGGGATGGGTAGAGAACATTGACCCACACCCGCCAGTGGCCTTTCCTGGGACTAAAGATCCCAACGTGGTCTCAACGTCGTCACCCTCTCAACACACACCTTTCCTGCACACGTAATCCTGCCTTTCTCCGTCACGGCCCTATCCTACCAGGAAAAAAAGCAAGCCGCTCAAAAAGGCCGATGCCAGGGAAATCGAGGAAACACTGCCAGTTTCCAAATTTTTGCTGTCTACACGTCCCCGCCTCCGGTGCAAGGCTGCCTATGTGGCCGGGCTCCGAAGGCAAGGCCGAAATCCATGCAGCCTGGGCCCCAGCAGTACAATGGTTGATGGACGTGGGGACACGGATGACCCGTTCGCCACATACACGAGGGATCCTTCGGCCCTTCACTGGCTCACCATTCAGCTCCACGACGTCCACTACTGGCCCTGGCCTTTGCTGTGGCTGGTGCCCCATTAAACGTGTGCTCCGGAGCGATGTTTCTCCACCCATCACTAGCATTCTGCCACCAGGGGATATGTCAGTGTGCGAGTCACCATTTGTCACTGGCAGCAGTGTCACAAGTCACTAGACTTCCAGCTACCCGCTGACCTAGGAAGCCTTCTGCCCCAGGCAAGGTCCCGAATCCTTTATCCCAGATGCTGACACCTGGGCACTGGCGGACATTGATTTTTATCAACACAGAGGTCTGAGTGAGGGTCAGAGGGCCAGGTAGGTGAAGTGAAGGCCAGGTGGGCGGGGCTAAGGCTTCTTTGCCATCACCATAGAGACAGTCCCCCCACCGCAAGAGTGGGCGGAGCTTGGGATGGGCCTGGTGACAAGACTGAGCCAATGGCAGAGATCCGGCCCGCCAGGCAGATGACACGGGGCCCTCCATTGTGACCTATGACCCCTAGTGGCCACAGGATTTGAGCACACCCCGGGAAAGGCTACGCAGGCACAAGGGAGCCCCTGGTGCGGACTGCTTCAGGGCATTGGCAGAGCACGCCAGGTACCTCTTTCCCACTTTCCTCAGGATATCAGTAGGCAAGGCATCCCCACTCAGCATCTCTTGCCTCTCTCTGTCTCTCTCTGCTTGTGTTCCTTCTCTGAAATCTCTTCCTTCTCCCCCTTGTCACTTCACACCTTGGAGTGCCTGACAGAGGGCCTTGAGACGAAAGAACAAAGGGGGAAGGCCTCTGGCTCTACTGCTTGCCCATGGGGAGAGAAGTTCTGGTAGTCTATCTGGAAGGTCTAGAGAGCAGTGATTGATTGGGGAGCTACATCACGGGCGGACCTGGCCAGGTGAAGCTCGCTGACAAGTGGCAGCCTCTCCGGAGACTACTAATTCCGCTGATAACATTCTATGCAAATAACCGGCTGAGTGCCATGGGCAGAAAACATTGACACATACCTGCCAGAGGCCTATTCTGGGTCTGAAGAGTCCACCCTGGTCTCCAGCAACTCATCATCTCAGCACACACTTTGCCTGCACGCGTGGAAACCGCCTCTCTCCACGAATGTCTTCACCTGGTAGGAAACACACGATGTCACTCAGCCAAAGGAGAGCACAGGCAAAGTCAACTGAAGCCCCCATTTTCAAGATTTTGCCCTCTGCTGCTCCACAGCCTCCGGTGGCACACTGCATGTGCGTCACTTCTCGGTAGACAAGGACGAAATCCGGGCATCCAGGGCCCAGCCGTCCACAGTCTACGGATGGCGGCATATGGATCACCTCTTTGCCTCGTACAGCAGGGAGGCCAGGGCCCTAGACTGGCTCCGCTAGAGCTCCACGACCTCAGCTATTTTCCCTGACCTTTGGCCCGTGCCCTCGTGAGTGTGTCATCTCTACTTCCACTTCTCTTCCCACCACACTGAATCCGCCACCTGCGGATACCTCAGCGTGGACATCAACATCTATCACTGGCTGCAGTGTCACAGGTCACTAGGTGTCTAGGCTCAGGCTGACCTTGGCTGTCTTCTGCCCAGGCAAGGAGCCTAATCCTTCCAAGGAAATGAGGACACGTGCTCACTGGCCGACATCCTTTCTTTCATCCACACAGCGGTCTAGATGAGGGTAAAGAGGCCAGGGAGGCCAGGTGAGGGCTGAGTGTGGGGCCTAAGGCTTCTTTCCCAATCACCATGGTGACAGCCACCGGAAGGCTGGGCGGAACTTCTGACGGGGACGAGTCACAAACACTCAGCCAATAGGAGAGGTCCAGCCTAACCGGCCAGTTCCGCAGAGCCCTCCATTTTACCCATGGACAGACAACGGCCCCTTGCGTCTTTGGCCACAAAATCGAGGGCACCCAGGGAATAACTTCACAGTAGGCAACCCCGGATGTGAACACGTTCGACACACTGGGACAGCAGGCAGGTGCCTCTTTTCCACTTATGCTGGGATATCACTAGGCAAGGCGCCCTTCCTCAGCATCTGTGGCCTCTCTGTATGTGTTCACTCAGAGGAAACTCTTCATTCTACCCCTGAGACACATCGCAAGTATGAGGGGCCTGAGAGAGAGCCTAGAGATGGAACGGGGGAGGCTTCTGGCTGTACTGCTTCCCCGTGGGGACAGAATAGCAGGTAGTCTCTCTGGAAGGTCTTAGCTTCTGTTGACTGACACGCGCAATACAGTAGGGGCGGACCCTGGCCAGGTGGAGCTTGTGGGCAGATGCAACCTCTCCGGCGACGAATAATTGCGCTGCTGCTTTGTATGGTGAAAACCTCCCCCCGCCAAGGGGGATGGGTAGAGAACATTGACCCACACCCGCCAGGGGCCTTTCCTGGGACTAAAGATCCCAACGTGGTCTCAACGTCGTCACCCTCTCAACACACACCTTTCCTGCACACGTAATCCTGCCTTTCTCCGTCAGGGCCCTATCCTACCAGGAAAAAAAGCAAGCCGCTCAAAAAGGCCGATGCCAGGGAAATCGAGGAAACACTGCCAGTTTCCAAATTTTTGCTGTCTACACGTCCCCGCCTCCGGTGCAAGGCTGCCTATGTGGCCGGGCTCCGAAGGCAAGGCTGAAATCCTGGCAGCCTGGGCCCCAGCAGTGCAATGGTTGATGGACGTGGGGACACGGATGACCCGTTCGCCACATACAGGAGGGATCCTTGGGCCCTTCACTGGCTCGCCATTCAGCTCCACGACGTCCGCTACTGGCCCTGGCCTTTGCTTTGGCTGGTGCCCCATTAAACGTGTGCTCCGGAGCGATGTTTCTCCACCCATCACTAGCATTCTGCCACCAGGGGATATGTCAGTGTGGGAGTCACCATCTGTCACTGGCAGCAGTGTCACAAGTCACTAGACTTCCAGCTACCCGCTGACCTAGGCTGCCTTCTGCCCCAGGCAAGGTCCCGAATCCTTTATCCCAGATGCTGACACCTGGGCACTGGCGGACATTGATTTTTATCAACACAGAGGTCTGAGTGAGGGTCAGAGGGCCAGGTAGGTGAAGTGAAGGCCAGGTGGGCGGGGCCAAGGCTTCTTTGCCATCACCATAGAGACAGTCCCCCCACCGCAAGAGTGGGCGGAGCTTGGGATGGGCCTGGTGACAAGACTGAGCCAATGGCAGAGATCCGGCCTGCCAGGCAGATGACACAGGGCCCTCCATTGTGACCTATGACCCCTAGTGGCCACAGGATTTGAGCACACCCCGGGAAAGGCTACGCAGGCACAAGGGAGCCCCTGGTGCGGACTGCTTCAGGGCATTGGCAGAGCACGCCAGGTACCTCTTTCCCACTTTCCTCAGGATATCAGTAGGCAAGGCATCCCCACTCAGCATCTCTTGCCTCTCTCTGTCTCTCTCTGCTTGTGTTCCTTCTCTGAAATCTCTTCCTTCTCCCCCTTGTCACTTCACACCTTGGAGTGCCTGACAGAGGGCCTTGAGACGAAAGCACAAAGGGGGAAGGCCTCTGGCTCTACTGCTTGCCCATGGGGAGAGAAGTTCTGGTAGTCTATCTGGAACGTCTAGAGAGCAGTGATTTATTGGGGAGCTACATCACGGGCGGACCTGGCCAGGTGAAGCTCGCTGACAAGTGGCAGCCTCTCCGGAGACTACTAATTCCGCTGATAACATTCTATGCAAATAACCGGCTGAGTGCCATGGGCAGAAAACATTGACACATACCGGCCAGAGGCCTATTCTGGGTCTGAAGAGTCCACCCTGGTCTCCAGCAACTCATCAGCTCAGCACACACTTTGCCTGCACGCGTGGAAACCGCCTCTCTCCACGAATGTCTTCACCTGCTAGGAAACACACGATGTCACTCAGCCAAAGGAGAGCACAGGCAAAGTCAACTGAAGCCCCCATTTTCAAGATTTTGCCCTCTGCTGCTCCACAGCCTCCGGTGGCACACTGCATGTGCGTCACTTCTCGGTAGACAAGGACGAAATCCGGGCATCCAGGGCCCAGCCGTCCACAGTCTACGGATGGCGGCATATGGATCACCTCTTTGCCTCGTACAGCAGGGAGGCCTGGGCCCTAGACTGGCTCCGCTAGAGCTCCACGACCTCAGCTATTTTCCCTGACCTTTGGCCCGTGCCCTCGTGAGTGTGTCATCTCTACTTCCACTTCTCTTCCCACCACACTGAATCCGCCACCTGCGGATACCTGAGCGTGGACATCAACATCTATCACTGGCTGCAGTGTCACAGCTCACTAGGTGTCTAGGCTCAGGCTGACCTTGGCTATCTTCTGCCCAGGCAAGGAGCCTAATCCTTCCAAGGAAATGAGGACACGTGCTCACTGGCCGACATCCTTTCTTTCATCCACACAGCGGTCTAGATGAGGGTAAAGAGGCCAGGGAGGCCAGGTGAGGGCTGAGTGTGGGGCCTAAGGCTTCTTTCCCAATCACCATGGTGAGAGCCACCGGAAGGCTGGGCGGAACTTCTGACGGGGACGAGTCACAAACACTCAGCCAATAGGAGAGGTCCAGCCTAACCGGCCAGTTCCGCAGAGCCCTCCATTTTACCCATGGACAGACAACGGCCCCTTGCGTCTTTGGCCACAAAATCGAGGGCACCCAGGGAATAACTTCACAGTAGGCAACCCCGGATGTGAACACGTTCGACACACTGGGACAGCAGGCAGGTGCCTCTTTTCCACTTATGCTGGGATATCACTAGGCAAGGCGCCCTTCCTCAGCATCTGTGGCCTCTCTGTATGTGTTCACTCAGAGGAAACTCTTCATTCTACCCCTGAGACACATCACAAGTATGAGGGGCCTGAGAGAGAGCCTAGAGATGGAACGGGGGAGGCTTCTGGCTGTACTGCTTCCCCGTGGGGACAGAATAGCAGGTAGTCTCTCTGGAAGGTCTTAGCTTCTGTTGACTGACACGCGCAATACAGTAGGGGCGGACCCTGGCCAGGTGGAGCTTGTGGGCAGATGCAAGCTCTCCGGCGACGAATAATTGCGCTGCTGCTTTGTATGGTGAAAACCTCCCCCCGCCAAGGGGGATGGGTAGAGAACATTGACCCACACCCGCCAGGGGCCTTTCCTGGGACTAAAGATCCCAACGTGGTCTCAACGTCGTCACCCTCTCAACACACACCTTTCCTGCACACGTAATCCTGCCTTTCTCCGTCAGGGCCCTATCCTACCAGGAAAAAAAGCAAGCCACTCAAAAAGGCCGATGCCAGGGAAATCGAGGAAACACTGCCAGTTTCCAAATTTTTGCTGTCTACACGTCCCCGCCTCCGGTGCAAGGCTGCCTATGTGGCCGGGCTCCGAAGGCAAGGCCGAAATCCTGGCAGCCTGGGCCCCAGCAGTGCAATGGTTGATGGACGTGGGGACACGGATGACCCGTTCGCCACATACAGGAGGGATCCTTGGGCCCTTCACTGGCTCGCCATTCAGCTCCACGACGTCCACTACTGGCCCTGGCCTTTGCTTTGGCTGGTGCCCCATTAAACGTGTGCTCCGGAGCGATGTTTCTCCACCCATCACTAGCATTCTGCCACCAGGGGATATGTCAGTGTGGGAGTCACCATCTGTCACTGGCAGCAGTGTCACAAGTCACTAGACTTCCAGCTACCCGCTGACCTAGGCTGCCTTCTGCCCCAGGCAAGGTCCCGAATCCTTTATCCCAGATGCTGACACCTGGGCACTGGCGGACATTGATTTTTATCAACACAGAGGTCTGAGTGAGGGTCAGAGGGCCAGGTAGGTGAAGTGAAGGCCAGGTGGGCGGGGCTAAGGCTTCTTTGCCATCACCATAGAGACAGTCCCCCCACCGCAAGAGTGGGCGGAGCTTGGGATGGGCCTGGTGACAAGACTGAGCCAATGGCAGAGATCCGGCCCGCCAGGCAGATGACACAGGGCCCTCCATTGTGACCTATGACCCCTAGTGGCCACAGGATTTGAGCACACCCCGGGAAAGGCTACGCAGGCACAAGGGAGCCCCTGGTGCGGACTGCTTCAGGGCATTGGCAGAGCACGCCAGGTACCTCTTTCCCACTTTCCTCAGGATATCAGTAGGCAAGGCATCCCCACTCAGCATCTCTTGCCTCTCTCTGTCTCTCTCTGCTTGTGTTCCTTCTCTGAAATCTCTTCCTTCTCCCCCTTGTCACTTCACACCTTGGAGTGCCTGACAGAGGGCCTTCAGACGAAAGAACAAAGGGGGAAGGCCTCTGGCTCTACTGCTTGCCCATGGGGAGAGAAGTTCTGGTAGTCTATCTGGAAGGTCTAGAGAGCAGTGATTGATTGGGGAGCTACATCACGGGCGGACCTGGCCAGGTGAAGCTCGCTGACAAGTGGCAGCCTCTCCGGAGACTACTAATTCCGCTGATAACATTCTATGCAAATAACCGGCTGAGTGCCATGGGCAGAAAACATTGACACATACCTGCCAGAGGCCTATTCTGGGTCTGAAGAGTCCACCCTGGTCTCCAGCAACTCATCAGCTCAGCACACACTTTGCCTGCACGCGTGGAAACCGCCTCTCTCCACGAATGTCTTCACCTGCTAGGAAACACACGATGTCACTCAGCCAAAGGAGAGCACAGGCAAAGTCAACTGAAGCCCCCATTTTCAAGATTTTGCCCTCTGCTGCTCCACAGCCTCCGGTGGCACACTGCATGTGCGTCACTTCTCGGTAGACAAGGACGAAATCCGGGCATCCAGGGCCCCAGCCGTCCACAGTCTACGGATGGCGGCATATGGATCACCTCTTTGCCTCGTACAGCAGGGAGGCCTGGGCCCTAGACTGGCTCCGCTAGAGCTCCACGACCTCAGCTATTTTCCCTGACCTTTGGCCCGTGCCCTCGTGAGTGTGTCATCTCTACTTCCACTTCTCTTCCCACCACACTGAATCCGCCACCTGCGGATACCTGAGCGTGGACATCAACATCTATCACTGGCTGCAGTGTCACAGCTCACTAGGTGTCTAGGCTCAGGCTGACCTTGGCTATCTTCTGCCCAGGCAAGGAGCCTAATCCTTCCAAGGAAATGAGGACACGTGCTCACTGGCCGACATCCTTTCTTTCATCCACACAGCGGTCTAGATGAGGGTAAAGAGGCCAGGGAGGCCAGGTGAGGGCTGAGTGTGGGGCCTAAGGCTTCTTTCCCAATCACCATGGTGAGAGCCACCGGAAGGCTGGGCGGAACTTCTGACGGGGACGAGTCACAAACACTCAGCCAATAGGAGAGGTCCAGCCTAACCGGCCAGTTCCGCAGAGCCCTCCATTTTACCCATGGACAGACAACGGCCCCTTGCGTCTTTGGCCACAAAATCGAGGGCACCCAGGGAATAACTTCACAGTAGGCAACCCCGGATGTGAACACGTTCGACACACTGGGACAGCAGGCAGGTGCCTCTTTTCCACTTATGCTGGGATATCACTAGGCAAGGCGCCCTTCCTCAGCATCTGTGGCCTCTCTGTATGTGTTCACTCAGAGGAAACTCTTCATTCTACCCCTGAGACACATCACAAGTATGAGGGGCCTGAGAGAGAGCCTAGAGATGGAACGGGGGAGGCTTCTGGCTGTACTGCTTCCCCGTGGGGACAGAATAGCAGGTAGTCTCTCTGGAAGGTCTTAGCTTCTGTTGACTGACACGCGCAATACAGTAGGGGCGGACCCTGGCCAGGTGGAGCTTGTGGGCAGATGCAACCTCTCCGGCGACGAATAATTGCGCTGCTGCTTTGTATGGTAAAAACCTCCCCCCGCCAAGGGGGATGGGTAGAGAACATTGACCCACACCCGCCAGGGGCCTTTCCTGGGACTAAAGATCCCAACGTGGTCTCAACGTCGTCACCCTCTCAACACACACCTTTCCTGCACACGTAATCCTGCCTTTCTCCGTCAGGGCCCTATCCTACCAGGAAAAAAAGCAAGCCGCTCAAAAAGGCCGATGCCAGGGAAATCGAGGAAACACTGCCAGTTTCCAAATTTTTGCTGTCTACACGTCCCCGCCTCCGGTGCAAGGCTGCCTATGTGGCCGGGCTCCGAAGGCAAGGCCGAAATCCTGGCAGCCTGGGCCCCAGCAGTGCAATGGTTGATGGACGTGGGGACACGGATGACCCGTTCGCCACATACAGGAGGGATCCTTGGGCCCTTCACTGGCTCGCCATTCAGCTCCACGACGTCCACTACTGGCCCTGGCCTTTGCTGTGGCTGGTGCCCCATTAAACGTGTGCTCCGGAGCGATGTTTCTCCACCCATCACTAGCATTCTGCCACCAGGGGATATGTCAGTGTGGGAGTCACCATCTGTCACTGGCAGCAGTGTCACAAGTCACTAGACTTCCAGCTACCCGCTGACCTAGGCTGCCTTCTGCCCCAGGCAAGGTCCCGAATCCTTTATCCCAGATGCTGACACCTGGGCACTGGCGGACATTGATTTTTATCAACACAGAGGTCTGAGTGAGGGTCAGAGGGCCAGGTAGGTGAAGTGAAGGCCAGGTGGGCGGGGCTAAGGCTTCTTTGCCATCACCATAGAGACAGTCCCCCCACCGCAAGAGTGGGCGGAGCTTGGGATGGGCCTGGTGACAAGACTGAGCCAATGGCAGAGATCCGGCCCGCCAGGCAGATGACACAGGGCCCTCCATTGTGACCTATGACCCCTAGTGGCCACAGGATTTGAGCACACCCCGGGAAAGGCTACGCAGGCACAAGGGAGCCCCTGGTGCGGACTGCTTCAGGGCATTGGCAGAGCACGCCAGGTACCTCTTTCCCACTTTCCTCAGGATATCAGTAGGCAAGGCATCCCCACTCAGCATCTCTTGCCTCTCTCTGTCTCTCTCTGCTTGTGTTCCTTCTCTGAAATCTCTTCCTTCTCCCCCTTGTCACTTCACACCTTGGAGTGCCTGACAGAGGGCCTTGAGACGAAAGAACAAAGGGGGAAGGCCTCTGGCTCTACTGCTTGCCCATGGGGAGAGAAGTTCTGGTAGTCTATCTGGAACGTCTAGAGAGCAGTGATTGATTGGGGAGCTACATCAGGGGCGGACCTGGCCAGGTGAAGCTCGCTGACAAGTGGCAGCCTCTCCGGAGACTACTAATTCCGCTGCTAACATTCTATGCAAATAACCGGCTGAGTGCCATGGGCAGAAAACATTGACACATACCTGCCAGAGGCCTATTCTGGGTCTGAAGAGTCCACCCTGGTCTCCAGCAACTCATCAGCTCAGCACACACTTTGCCTGCACGCGTGGAAACCGCCTCTCTCCACGAATGTCTTCACCTGCTAGGAAACACACGATGTCACTCAGCCAAAGGAGAGCACAGGCAAAGTCAACTGAAGCCCCCATTTTCAAGATTTTGCCCTCTGCTGCTCCACAGCCTCCGGTGGCACACTGCATGTGCGTCACTTCTCGGTAGATAAGGACGAAATCCGGGCATCCAGGGCCCAGCCGTCCACAGTCTACGGATGGCGGCATATGGATCACCTCTTTGCCTCGTACAGCAGGGAGGCCTGGGCCCTAGACTGGCTCCGCTAGAGCTCCACGACCTCAGCTATTTTCCCTGACCTTTGGCCCGTGCCCTCGTGAGTGTGTCATCTCTACTTCCACTTCTCTTCCCACCACACTGAATCCGCCACCTGCGGATACCTGAGCGTGGACATCAACATCTATCACTGGCTGCAGTGTCACAGCTCACTAGGTGTCTAGGCTCAGGCTGACCTTGGCTGTCTTCTGCCCAGGCAAGGAGCCTAATCCTTCCAAGGAAATGAGGACACGTGCTCACTGGCCGACATCCTTTCTTTCATCCACACAGCGGTCTAGATGAGGGTAAAGAGGCCAGGGAGGCCAGGTGAGGGCTGAGTGTGGGGCCTACGGCTTCTTTCCCAATCACCATGGTGACAGCCACCGGAAGGCTGGGCGGAACTTCTGACGGGGACGAGTCACAAACACTGAGCCAATAGGAGAGCTCCAGCCTAACCGGCCAGTTCCGCAGAGCCCTCCATTTTACCCATGGACAGACAACGGCCCCTTGCGTCTTTGGCCACAAAATCGAGGGCACCCAGGGAATAACTTCACAGTAGGCAACCCCGGATGTGAACACGTTCGACACACTGGGACAGCAGGCAGGTGCCTCTTTTCCACTTATGCTGGGATATCACTAGGCAAGGCGCCCTTCCTCAGCATCTGTGGCCTCTCTGTATGTGTTCACTCAGAGGAAACTCTTCATTCTACCCCTGAGACACATCACAAGTATGAGGGGCCTGAGAGAGAGCCTAGAGATGGAACGGGGGAGGCTTCTGGCTGTACTGCTTCCCCGTGGGGACAGAATAGCAGGTAGTCTCTCTGGAAGGTCTTAGCTTCTGTTGACTGACACGCGCAATACAGTAGGGGCGGACCCTGGCCAGGTGGAGCTTGTGGGCAGATGCAACCTCTCCGGCGACGAATAATTGCGCTGCTGCTTTGTATGGTGAAAACCTCCCCCCGCCAAGGGGGATGGGTAGAGAACATTGACCCACACCCGCCAGGGGCCTTTCCTGGGACTAAAGATCCCAACGTGGTCTCAACGTCGTCACCCTCTCAACACACACCTTTCCTGCACACGTAATCCTGCCTTTCTCCGTCAGGGCCCTATCCTACCAGGAAAAAAAGCAAGCCGCTCAAAAAGGCCGATGCCAGGGAAATCGAGGAAACACTGCCAGTTTCCAAATTTTTGCTGTCTACACGTCCCCGCCTCCGGTGCAAGGCTGCCTATGTGGCCGGGCTCCGAAGGCAAGGCCGAAATCCTGGCAGCCTGGGCCCCAGCAGTGCAATGGTTGATGGACGTGGGGACACGGATGACCCGTTCGCCACATACAGGAGGGATCCTTGGGCCCTTCACTGGCTCGCCATTCAGCTCCACGACGTCCGCTACTGGCCCTGGCCTTTGCTTTGGCTGGTGCCCCATTAAACGTGTGCTCCGGAGCGATGTTTCTCCACCCATCACTAGCATTCTGCCACCAGGGGATATGTCAGTGTGGGAGTCACCATCTGTCACTGGCAGCAGTGTCACAAGTCACTAGACTTCCAGCTACCCGCTGACCTAGGCTGCCTTCTGCCCCAGGCAAGGTCCCGAATCCTTTATCCCAGATGCTGACACCTGGGCACTGGCGGACATTGATTTTTATCAACACAGAGGTCTGAGTGAGGGTCAGAGGGCCAGGTAGGTGAAGTGAAGGCCAGGTGGGCGGGGCTAAGGCTTCTTTGCCATCACCATAGAGACAGTCCCCCCACCGCAAGAGTGGGCGGAGCTTGGGATGGGCCTGGTGACAAGACTGAGCCAATGGCAGAGATCCGGCCCGCCAGGCAGATGACACAGGGCCCTCCATTGTGACCTATGACCCCTAGTGGCCACAGGATTTGAGCACACCCCGGGAAAGGCTACGCAGGCACAAGGGAGCCCCTGGTGCGGACTGCTTCAGGGCATTGGCAGAGCACGCCAGGTACCTCTTTCCCACTTTCCTCAGGATATCAGTAGGCAAGGCATCCCCACTCAGCATCTCTTGCCTCTCTCTGTCTCTCTCTGCTTGTGTTCCTTCTCTGAAATCTCTTCCTTCTCCCCCTTGTCACTTCACACCTTGGAGTGCCTGACAGAGGGCCTTGAGACGAAAGAACAAAGGGGGAAGGCCTCTGGCTCTACTGCTTGCCCATGGGGAGAGAAGTTCTGGTAGTCTATCTGGAAGGTCTAGAGAGCAGTGATTGATTGGGGAGCTACATCACGGGCGGACCTGGGCAGGTGAAGCTCGCTGACAAGTGGCAGCCTCTCCGGAGACTACTAATTCCGCTGATAACATTCTATGCAAATAACCGGCTGAGTGCCATGGGCAGAAAACATTGACACATACCGGCCAGAGGCCTATTCTGGGTCTGAAGAGTCCACCCTGGTCTCCAGCAACTCATCAGCTCAGCACACACTTTGCCTGCACGCGTGGAAACCGCCTCTCTCCACGAATGTCTTCACCTGCTAGGAAACACACGATGTCACTCAGCCAAAGGAGAGCACAGGCAAAGTCAACTGAAGCCCCCATTTTCAAGATTTTGCCCTCTGCTGCTCCACAGCCTCCGGTGGCACACTGCATGTGCGTCACTTCTCGGTAGACAAGGACGAAATCCGGGCATCCAGGGCCCAGCCGTCCACAGTCTACGGATGGCGGCATATGGATCACCTCTTTGCCTCGTACAGCAGGGAGGCCTGGGCCCTAGACTGGCTCCGCTAGAGCTCCACGACCTCAGCTATTTTCCCTGACCTTTGGCCCGTGCCCTCGTGAGTGTGTCATCTCTACTTCCACTTCTCTTCCCACCACACTGAATCCGCCACCTGCGGATACCTGAGCGTGGACATCAACATCTATCACTGGCTGCAGTGTCACAGCTCACTAGGTGTCTAGGCTCAGGCTGACCTTGGCTGTCTTCTGCCCAGGCAAGGAGCCTAATCCTTCCAAGGAAATGAGGACACGTGCTCACTGGCCGACATCCTTTCTTTCATCCACACAGCGGTCTAGATGAGGGTAAAGAGGCCAGGGAGGCCAGGTGAGGGCTGAGTGTGGGGCCTACGGCTTCTTTCCCAATCACCATGGTGACAGCCACCGGAAGGCTGGGCGGAACTTCTGACGGGGACGAGTCACAAACACTGAGCCAATAGGAGAGCTCCAGCCTAACCGGCCAGTTCCGCAGAGCCCTCCATTTTACCCATGGACAGACAACGGCCCCTTGCGTCTTTGGCCACAAAATCGAGGGCACCCAGGGAATAACTTCACAGTAGGCAACCCCGGATGTGAACACGTTCGACACACTGGGACAGCAGGCAGGTACCTCTTTTCCACTTATGCTGGGATATCACTAGGCAAGGCGCCCTTCCTCAGCATCTGTGGCCTCTCTGTATGTGTTCACTCAGAGGAAACTCTTCATTCTACCCCTGAGACACATCACAAGTATGAGGGGCCTGAGAGAGAGCCTAGAGATGGAACGGGGGAGGCTTCTGGCTGTACTGCTTCCCCGTGGGGACAGAATAGCAGGTAGTCTCTCTGGAAGGTCTTAGCTTCTGTTGACTGACACGCGCAATACAGTAGGGGCGGACCCTGGCCAGGTGGAGCTTGTGGGCAGATGCAACCTCTCCGGCGACGAATAATTGCGCTGCTGCTTTGTATGGTGAAAACCTCCCCCCGCCAAGGGGGATGGGTAGAGAACATTGACCCACACCCGCCAGGGGCCTTTCCTGGGACTAAAGATCCCAACGTGGTCTCAACGTCGTCACCCTCTCAACACACACCTTTCCTGCACACGTAATCCTGCCTTTCTCCGTCAGGGCCCTATCCTACCAGGAAAAAAAGCAAGCCGCTCAAAAAGGCCGATGCCAGGGAAATCGAGGAAACACTGCCAGTTTCCAAATTTTTGCTGTCTACACGTCCCCGCCTCCGGTGCAAGGCTGCCTATGTGGCCGGGCTCCGAAGGCAAGGCCGAAATCCTGGCAGCCTGGGCCCCAGCAGTGCAATGGTTGATGGACGTGGGGACACGGATGACCCGTTCGCCACATACAGGAGGGATCCTTGGGCCCTTCACTGGCTCGCCATTCAGCTCCACGACGTCCGCTACTGGCCCTGGCCTTTGCTTTGGCTGGTGCCCCATTAAACGTGTGCTCCGGAGCGATGTTTCTCCACCCATCACTAGCATTCTGCCACCAGGGGATATGTCAGTGTGGGAGTCACCATCTGTCACTGGCAGCAGTGTCACAAGTCACTAGACTTCCAGCTACCCGCTGACCTAGGCTGCCTTCTGCCCCAGGCAAGGTCCCGAATCCTTTATCCCAGATGCTGACACCTGGGCACTGGCGGACATTGATTTTTATCAACACAGAGGTCTGAGTGAGGGTCAGAGGGCCAGGTAGGTGAAGTGAAGGCCAGGTGGGCGGGGCTAAGGCTTCTTTGCCATCACCATAGAGACAGTCCCCCCACCGCAAGAGTGGGCGGAGCTTGTGATGGGCCTGGTGACAAGACTGAGCCAATGGCAGAGATCCGGCCCGCCAGGCAGATGACACAGGGCCCTCCATTGTGACCTATGACCCCTAGTGGCCACAGGATTTGAGCACACCCCGGGAAAGGCTACGCAGGCACAAGGGAGCCCCTGGTGCGGACTGCTTCAGGGCATTGGCAGAGCACGCCAGGTACCTCTTTCCCACTTTCCTCAGGATATCAGTAGGCAAGGCATCCCCACTCAGCATCTCTTGCCTCTCTCTGTCTCTCTCTGCTTGTGTTCCTTCTCTGAAATCTCTTCCTTCTCCCCCTTGTCACTTCACACCTTGGAGTGCCTGACAGAGGGCCTTGAGACGAAAGAACAAAGGGGGAAGGCCTCTGGCTCTACTGCTTGCCCATGGGGAGAGAAGTTCTGGTAGTCTATCTGGAAGGTCTAGAGAGCAGTGATTGATTGGGGAGCTACATCACGGGCGGACCTGGGCAGGTGAAGCTCGCTGACAAGTGGCAGCCTCTCCGGAGACTACTAATTCCGCTGATAACATTCTATGCAAATAACCGGCTGAGTGCCATGGGCAGAAAACATTGACACATACCGGCCAGAGGCCTATTCTGGGTCTGAAGAGTCCACCCTGGTCTCCAGCAACTCATCAGCTCAGCACACACTTTGCCTGCACGCGTGGAAACCGCCTCTCTCCACGAATGTCTTCACCTGCTAGGAAACACACGATGTCACTCAGCCAAAGGAGAGCACAGGCAAAGTCAACTGAAGCCCCCATTTTCAAGATTTTGCCCTCTGCTGCTCCACAGCCTCCAGTGGCACACTGCATGTGCGTCACTTCTCGGTAGACAAGGACGAAATCCGGGCATCCAGGGCCCCAGCCGTCCACAGTCTACGGATGGCGGCATATGGATCACCTCTTTGCCTCGTACAGCAGGGAGGCCTGGGCCCTAGACTGGCTCCGCTAGAGCTCCACGACCTCAGCTATTTTCCCTGACCTTTGGCCCGTGCCCTCGTGAGTGTGTCATCTCTACTTCCACTTCTCTTCCCACCACACTGAATCCGCCACCTGCGGATACCTGAGCGTGGACATCAACATCTATCACTGGCTGCAGTGTCACAGCTCACTAGGTGTCTAGGCTCAGGCTGACCTTGGCTGTCTTCTGCCCAGGCAAGGAGCCTAATCCTTCCAAGGAAATGAGGACACGTGCTCACTGGCCGACATCCTTTCTTTCATCCACACAGCGGTCTAGATGAGGGTAAAGAGGCCAGGGAGGCCAGGTGAGGGCTGAGTGTGGGGCCTAAGGCTTCTTTCCCAATCACCATGGTGAGAGCCACCGGAAGGCTGGGCGGAACTTCTGACGGGGACGAGTCACAAACACTCAGCCAATAGGAGAGGTCCAGCCTAACCGGCCAGTTCCGCAGAGCCCTCCATTTTACCCATGGACAGACAACGGCCCCTTGCGTCTTTGGCCACAAAATCGAGGGCACCCAGGGAATAACTTCACAGTAGGCAACCCCGGATGTGAACACGTTCGACACACTGGGACAGCAGGCAGGTGCCTCTTTTCCACTTATGCTGGGATATCACTAGGCAAGGCGCCCTTCCTCAGCATCTGTGGCCTCTCTGTATGTGTTCACTCAGAGGAAACTCTTCATTCTACCCCTGAGACACATCACAAGTATGAGGGGCCTGAGAGAGAGCCTAGAGATGGAACGGGGGAGGCTTCTGGCTGTACTGCTTCCCCGTGGGGACAGAATAGCAGGTAGTCTCTCTGGAAGGTCTTAGCTTCTGTTGACTGACACGCGCAATACAGTAGGGGCGGACCCTGGCCAGGTGGAGCTTGTGGGCAGATGCAACCTCTCCGGCGACGAATAATTGCGCTGCTGCTTTGTATGGTGAAAACCTCCCCCCGCCAAGGGGGATGGGTAGAGAACATTGACCCACACCCGCCAGGGGCCTTTCCTGGGACTAAAGATCCCAACGTGGTCTCAACGTCGTCACCCTCTCAACACACACCTTTCCTGCACACGTAATCCTGCCTTTCTCCGTCAGGGCCCTATCCTACCAGGAAAAAAAGCAAGCCGCTCAAAAAGGCCGATGCCAGGGAAATCGAGGAAACACTGCCAGTTTCCAAATTTTTGCTGTCTACACGTCCCCGCCTCCGGTGCAAGGCTGCCTATGTGGCCGGGCTCCGAAGGCAAGGCCGAAATCCTGGCAGCCTGGGCCCCAGCAGTGCAATGGTTGATGGACGTGGGGACACGGATGACCCGTTCGCCACATACAGGAGGGATCCTTGGGCCCTTCACTGGCTCGCCATTCAGCTCCACGACGTCCGCTACTGGCCCTGGCCTTTGCTTTGGCTGGTGCCCCATTAAACGTGTGCTCCGGAGCGATGTTTCTCCACCCATCACTAGCATTCTGCCACCAGGGGATATGTCAGTGTGGGAGTCACCATCTGTCACTGGCAGCAGTGTCACAAGTCACTAGACTTCCAGCTACCCGCTGACCTAGGCTGCCTTCTGCCCCAGGCAAGGTCCCGAATCCTTTATCCCAGATGCTGACACCTGGGCACTGGCGGACATTGATTTTTATCAACACAGAGGTCTGAGTGAGGGTCAGAGGGCCAGGTAGGTGAAGTGAAGGCCAGGTGGGCGGGGCTAAGGCTTCTTTGCCATCACCATAGAGACAGTCCCCCCACCGCAAGAGTGGGCGGAGCTTGGGATGGGCCTGGTGACAAGACTGAGCCAATGGCAGAGATCCGGCCCGCCAGGCAGATGACACAGGGCCCTCCATTGTGACCTATGACCCCTAGTGGCCACAGGATTTGAGCACACCCCGGGAAAGGCTACGCAGGCACAAGGGAGCCCCTGGTGCGGACTGCTTCAGGGCATTGGCAGAGCACGCCAGGTACCTCTTTCCCACTTTCCTCAGGATATCAGTAGGCAAGGCATCCCCACTCAGCATCTCTTGCCTCTCTCTGTCTCTCTCTGCTTGTGTTCCTTCTCTGAAATCTCTTCCTTCTCCCCCTTGTCACTTCACACCTTGGAGTGCCTGACAGAGGGCCTTGAGACGAAAGAACAAAGGGGGAAGGCCTCTGGCTCTACTGCTTGCCCATGGGGAGAGAAGTTCTGGTAGTCTATCTGGAAGGTCTAGAGAGCAGTGATTGATTGGGGAGCTACATCAGGGGCGGACCTGGCCAGGTGAAGCTCGCTGACAAGTGGCAGCCTCTCCGGAGACTACTAATTCCGCTGATAACATTCTATGCAAATAACCGGCTGAGTGCCATGGGCAGAAAACATTGACACATACCTGCCAGAGGCCTATTCTGGGTCTGAAGAGTCCACCCTGGTCTCCAGCAACTCATCATCTCAGCACACACTTTGCCTGCACGCGTGGAAACCGCCTCTCTCCACGAATGTCTTCACCTGCTAGGAAACACACGATGTCACTCAGCCAAAGGAGAGCACAGGCAAAGTCAACTGAAGCCCCCATTTTCAAGATTTTGCCCTCTGCTGCTCCACAGCCTCCGGTGGCACACTGCATGTGCGTCACTTCTCGGTAGATAAGGACGAAATCCGGGCATCCAGGGCCCAGCCGTCCACAGTCTACGGATGGCGGCATATGGATCACCTCTTTGCCTCGTACAGCAGGGAGGCCTGGGCCCTAGACTGGCTCCGCTAGAGCTCCACGACCTCAGCTATTTTCCCTGACCTTTGGCCCGTGCCCTCGTGAGTGTGTCATCTCTACTTCCACTTCTCTTCCCACCACACTGAATCCGCCACCTGCGGATACCTGAGCGTGGACATCAACATCTATCACTGGCTGCAGTGTCACAGCTCACTAGGTGTCTAGGCTCAGGCTGACCTTGGCTGTCTTCTGCCCAGGCAAGGAGCCTAATCCTTCCAAGGAAATGAGGACACGTGCTCACTGGCCGACATCCTTTCTTTCATCCACACAGCGGACTAGATGAGGGTAAAGAGGCCAGGGAGGCCAGGTGAGGGCTGAGTGTGGGGCCTAAGGCTTCTTTCCCAATCACCATGGTGACAGCCACCGGAAGGCTGGGCGGAACTTCTGACGGGGACGAGTCACAAACCCTCAGCCAATAGGAGACGTCCAGCCTAACCGGCCAGTTCCGCAGAGCCCTCCATTTTACCCATGGACAGACAACGGCCCCTTGCGTCTTTGGCCACAAAATCGAGGGCACCCAGGGAATAACTTCACAGTAGGCAACCCCGGATGTGAACACGTTCGACACACTGGGACAGCAGGCAGGTACCTCTTTTCCACTTATGCTGGGATATCACTAGGCAAGGCGCCCTTCCTCAGCATCTGTGGCCTCTCTGTATGTGTTCACTCAGAGGAAACTCTTCATTCTACCCCTGAGACACATCACAAGTATGAGGGGCCTGAGAGAGAGCCTAGAGATGGAACGGGGGAGGCTTCTGGCTGTACTGCTTCCCCGTGGGGACAGAATAGCAGGTAGTCTCTCTGGAAGGTCTTAGCTTCTGTTGACTGACACGCGCAATACAGTAGGGGCGGACCCTGGCCAGGTGGAGCTTGTGGGCAGATGCAACCTCTCCGGCGACGAATAATTGCGCTGCTGCTTTGTATGGTGAAAACCTCCCCCCGCCAAGGGGGATGGGTAGAGAACATTGACCCACACCCGCCAGGGGCCTTTCCTGGGACTAAAGATCCCAACGTGGTCTCAACGTCGTCACCCTCTCAACACACACCTTTCCTGCACACGTAATCCTGCCTTTCTCCGTCAGGGCCCTATCCTACCAGGAAAAAAAGCAAGCTGCTCAAAAAGGCCGATGCCAGGGAAATCGAGGAAACACTGCCAGTTTCCAAATTTTTGCTGTCTACACGTCCCCGCCTCCGGTGCAAGGCTGCCTATGTGGCCGGGCTCCGAAGGCAAGGCCGAAATCCTGGCAGCCTGGGCCCCAGCAGTGCAATGGTTGATGGACGTGGGGACACGGATGACCCGTTCGCCACATACAGGAGGGATCCTTGGGCCCTTCACTGGCTCGCCATTCAGCTCCACGACGTCCGCTACTGGCCCTGGCCTTTGCTTTGGCTGGTGCCTCATTAAACGTGTGCTCCGGAGCGATGTTTCTCCACCCATCACTAGCATTCTGCCACCAGGGGATATGTCAGTGTGGGAGTCACCATCTGTCACTGGCAGCAGTGTCACAAGTCACTAGACTTCCAGCTACCCGCTGACCTAGGCTGCCTTCTGCCCCAGGCAAGGTCCCGAATCCTTTATCCCAGATGCTGACACCTGGGCACTGGCGGACATTGATTTTTATCAACACAGAGGTCTGAGTGAGGGTCAGAGGGCCAGGTAGGTGAAGTGAAGGCCAGGTGGGCGGGGCTAAGGCTTCTTTGCCATCACCATAGAGACAGTCCCCCCACCGCAAGAGTGGGCGGAGCTTGGGATGGGCCTGGTGACAAGACTGAGCCAATGGCAGAGATCCGGCCCGCCAGGCAGATGACACAGGGCCCTCCATTGTGACCTATGACCCCTAGTGGCCACAGGATTTGAGCACACCCCGGGAAAGGCTACGCAGGCACAAGGGAGCCCCTGGTGCGGACTGCTTCAGGGCATTGGCAGAGCACGCCAGGTACCTCTTTCCCACTTTCCTCAGGATATCAGTAGGCAAGGCATCCCCACTCAGCATCTCTTGCCTCTCTCTGTCTCTCTCTGCTTGTGTTCCTTCTCTGAAATCTCTTCCTTCTCCCCCTTGTCACTTCACACCTTGGAGTGCCTGACAGAGGGCCTTGAGACGAAAGAACAAAGGGGGAAGGCCTCTGGCTCTACTGCTTGCCCATGGGGAGAGAAGTTCTGGTAGTCTATCTGGAAGGTCTAGAGAGCAGTGATTGATTGGGGAGCTACATCAGGGGCGGACCTGGCCAGGTGAAGCTCGCTGACAAGTGGCAGCCTCTCCGGAGACTACTAATTCCGCTGCTAACATTCTATGCAAATAACCGGCTGAGTGCCATGGGCACAAAACATTGACACATACCTGCCAGAGGCCTATTCTGGGTCTGAAGAGTCCACCCTGGTCTCCAGCAACTCATCAGCTCAGCACACACTTTGTCTGCACGCGTGGAAACCGCCTCTCTCCACGAATGTCTTCACCTGGTAGGAAACACACGATGTCACTCAGCCAAAGGAGAGCACAGGCAAAGTCAACTGAAGCCCCCATTTTCAAGATTTTGCCCTCTGCTGCTCCACAGCCTCCGGTGGCACACTGCATGTGCGTCACTTCTCGGTAGACAAGGACGAAATCCGGGCATCCAGGGCCCCAGCCGTCCACAGTCTACGGATGGCGGCATATGGATCACCTCTTTGCCTCGTACAGCAGGGAGGCCTGGGCCCTAGACTGGCTCCGCTAGAGCTCCACGACCTCAGCTATTTTCCCTGACCTTTGGCCCGTGCCCTCGTGAGTGTGTCATCTCTACTTCCACTTCTCTTCCCACCACACTGAATCCGCCACCTGCGGATACCTGAGCGTGGACATCAACATCTATCACTGGCTGCAGTGTCACAGCTCACTAGGTGTCTAGGCTCAGGCTGACCTTGGCTGTCTTCTGCCCAGGCAAGTAGCCTAATCCTTCCAAGGAAATGAGGACACGTGCTCACTGGCCGACATCCTTCCTTTCATCCACACAGCGGTCTAGATGAGGGTAAAGAGGCCAGGGAGGCCAGGTGAGGGCTGAGTGTGGGGCCTAAGGCTTCTTTCCCAATCACCATGGTGACAGCCACCGGAAGGCTGGGCGGAACTTCTGACGGGGACGAGTCACAAACACTCAGCCAATAGGAGAGGTCCAGCCTAACCGGCCAGTTCCGCAGAGCCCTCCATTTTACCCATGGACAGACAACGGCCCCTTGCGTCTTTGGCCACAAAATCGAGGGCACCCAGGGAATAACTTCACAGTAGGCAACCCCGGATGTGAACACGTTCGACACACTGGGACAGCAGGCAGGTACCTCTTTTCCACTTATGCTGGGATATCACTAGGCAAGGCGCCCTTCCTCAGCATCTGTGGCCTCTCTGTATGTGTTCACTCAGAGGAAACTCTTCATTCTACCCCTGAGACACATCACAAGTATGAGGGGCCTGAGAGAGAGCCTAGAGATGGAACGGGGGAGGCTTCTGGCTGTACTGCTTCCCCGTGGGGACAGAATAGCAGGTAGTCTCTCTGGAAGGTCTTAGCTTCTGTTGACTGACACGCGCAATACAGTAGGGGCGGACCCTGGCCAGGTGGAGCTTGTGGGCAGATGCAACCTCTCCGGCGACGAATAATTGCGCTGCTGCTTTGTATGGTGAAAACCTCCCCCCGCCAAGGGGGATGGGTAGAGAACATTGACCCACACCCGCCAGGGGCCTTTCCTGGGACTAAAGATCCCAACGTGGTCTCAACGTCGTCACCCTCTCAACACACACCTTTCCTGCACACGTAATCCTGCCTTTCTCCGTCAGGGCCCTATCCTACCAGGAAAAAAAGCAAGCCGCTCAAAAAGGCCGATGCCAGGGAAATCGAGGAAACACTGCCAGTTTCCAAATTTTTGCTGTCTACACGTCCCCGCCTCCGGTGCAAGGCTGCCTATGTGGCCGGGCTCCGAAGGCAAGGCCGAAATCCTGGCAGCCTGGGCCCCAGCAGTGCAATGGTTGATGGACGTGGGGACACGGATGACCCGTTCGCCACATACAGGAGGGATCCTTGGGCCCTTCACTGGCTCGCCATTCAGCTCCACGACGTCCGCTACTGGCCCTGGCCTTTGCTTTGGCTGGTGCCCCATTAAACGTGTGCTCCGGAGCGATGTTTCTCCACCCATCACTAGCATTCTGCCACCAGGGGATATGTCAGTGTGGGAGTCACCATCTGTCACTGGCAGCAGTGTCACAAGTCACTAGACTTCCAGCTACCCGCTGACCTAGGCTGCCTTCTGCCCCAGGCAAGGTCCCGAATCCTTTATCCCAGATGCTGACACCTGGGCACTGGCGGACATTGATTTTTATCAACACAGAGGTCTGAGTGAGGGTCAGAGGGCCAGGTAGGTGAAGTGAAGGCCAGGTGGGCGGGGCTAAGGCTTCTTTGCCATCACCATAGAGACAGTCCCCCCACCGCAAGAGTGGGCGGAGCTTGGGATGGGCCTGGTGACAAGACTGAGCCAATGGCAGAGATCCGGCCCGCCAGGCAGATGACACAGGGCCCTCCATTGTGACCTATGACCCCTAGTGGCCACAGGATTTGAGCACACCCCGGGAAAGGCTACGCAGGCACAAGGGAGCCCCTGGTGCGGACTGCTTCAGGGCATTGGCAGAGCACGCCAGGTACCTCTTTCCCACTTTCCTCAGGATATCAGTAGGCAAGGCATCCCCACTCAGCATCTCTTGCCTCTCTCTGTCTCTCTCTGCTTGTGTTCCTTCTCTGAAATCTCTTCCTTCTCCCCCTTGTCACTTCACACCTTGGAGTGCCTGACAGAGGGCCTTGAGACGAAAGAACAAAGGGGGAAGGCCTCTGGCTCTACTGCTTGCCCATGGGGAGAGAAGTTCTGGTAGTCTATCTGGAACGTCTAGAGAGCAGTGATTGATTGGGGAGCTACATCAGGGGCGGACCTGGCCAGGTGAAGCTCGCTGACAAGTGGCAGCCTCTCCGGAGACTACTAATTCCGCTGCTAACATTCTATGCAAATAACCGGCTGAGTGCCATGGGCACAAAACATTGACACATACCTGCCAGAGGCCTATTCTGGGTCTGAAGAGTCCACCCTGGTCTCCAGCAACTCATCAGCTCAGCACACACTTTGTCTGCACGCGTGGAAACCGCCTCTCTCCACGAATGTCTTCACCTGGTAGGAAACACACGATGTCACTCAGCCAAAGGAGAGCACAGGCAAAGTCAACTGAAGCCCCCATTTTCAAGATTTTGCCCTCTGCTGCTCCACAGCCTCCGGTGGCACACTGCATGTGCGTCACTTCTCGGTAGACAAGGACGAAATCCGGGCATCCAGGGCCCCAGCCGTCCACAGTCTACGGATGGCGGCATATGGATCACCTCTTTGCCTCGTACAGCAGGGAGGCCTGGGCCCTAGACTGGCTCCGCTAGAGCTCCACGACCTCAGCTATTTTCCCTGACCTTTGGCCCGTGCCCTCGTGAGTGTGTCATCTCTACTTCCACTTCTCTTCCCACCACACTGAATCCGCCACCTGCGGATACCTGAGCGTGGACATCAACATCTATCACTGGCTGCAGTGTCACAGCTCACTAGGTGTCTAGGCTCAGGCTGACCTTGGCTGTCTTCTGCCCAGGCAAGTAGCCTAATCCTTCCAAGGAAATGAGGACACGTGCTCACTGGCCGACATCCTTCCTTTCATCCACACAGCGGTCTAGATGAGGGTAAAGAGGCCAGGGAGGCCAGGTGAGGGCTGAGTGTGGGGCCTAAGGCTTCTTTCCCAATCACCATGGTGACAGCCACCGGAAGGCTGGGCGGAACTTCTGACGGGGACGAGTCACAAACACTCAGCCAATAGGAGAGGTCCAGCCTAACCGGCCAGTTCCGCAGAGCCCTCCATTTTACCCATGGACAGACAACGGCCCCTTGCGTCTTTGGCCACAAAATCGAGGGCACCCAGGGAATAACTTCACAGTAGGCAACCCCGGATGTGAACACGTTCGACACACTGGGACAGCAGGCAGGTGCCTCTTTTCCACTTATGCTGGGATATCACTAGGCAAGGCGCCCTTCCTCAGCATCTGTGGCCTCTCTGTATGTGTTCACTCAGAGGAAACTCTTCATTCTACCCCTGAGACACATCGCAAGTATGAGGGGCCTGAGAGAGAGCCTAGAGATGGAACGGGGGAGGCTTCTGGCTGTACTGCTTCCCCGTGGGGACAGAATAGCAGGTAGTCTCTCTGGAAGGTCTTAGCTTCTGTTGACTGACACGCGCAATACAGTAGGGGCGGACCCTGGCCAGGTGGAGCTTGTGGGCAGATGCAAGCTCTCCGGCGACGAATAATTGCGCTGCTGCTTTGTATGGTGAAAACCTCCCCCCGCCAAGGGGGATGGGTAGAGAACATTGACCCACACCCGCCAGGGGCCTTTCCTGGGACTAAAGATCCCAACGTGGTCTCAACGTCGTCACCCTCTCAACACACACCTTTCCTGCACACGTAATCCTGCCTTTCTCCGTCAGGGCCCTATCCTACCAGGAAAAAAAGCAAGCCGCTCAAAAAGGCCGATGCCAGGGAAATCGAGGAAACACTGCCAGTTTCCAAATTTTTGCTGTCTACACGTCCCCGCCTCCGGTGCAAGGCTGCCTATGTGGCCGGGCTCCGAAGGCAAGGCCGAAATCCTGGCAGCCTGGGCCCCAGCAGTGCAATGGTTGATGGACGTGGGGACACGGATGACCCGTTCGCCACATACAGGAGGGATCCTTGGGCCCTTCACTGGCTCGCCATTCAGCTCCACGACGTCCGCTACTGGCCCTGGCCTTTGCTTTGGCTGGTGCCCCATTAAACGTGTGCTCCGGAGCGATGTTTCTCCACCCATCACTAGCATTCTGCCACCAGGGGATATGTCAGTGTGGGAGTCACCATCTGTCACTGGCAGCAGTGTCACAAGTCACTAGACTTCCAGCTACCCGCTGACCTAAGCTGCCTTCTGCCCCAGGCAAGGTCCCGAATCCTTTATCCCAGATGCTGACACCTGGGCACTGGCGGACATTGATTTTTATCAACACAGAGGTCTGAGTGAGGGTCAGAGGGCCAGGTAGGTGAAGTGAAGGCCAGGTGGGCGGGGCTAAGGCTTCTTTGCCATCACCATAGAGACAGTCCCCCCACCGCAAGAGTGGGCGGAGCTTGGGATGGGCCTGGTGACAAGACTGAGCCAATGGCAGAGATCCGGCCCGCCAGGCAGATGACACAGGGCCCTCCATTGTGACCTATGACCCCTAGTGGCCACAGGATTTGAGCACACCCCGGGAAAGGCTACGCAGGCACAAGGGAGCCCCTGGTGCGGACTGCTTCAGGGCATTGGCAGAGCACGCCAGGTACCTCTTTCCCACTTTCCTCAGGATATCAGTAGGCAAGGCATCCCCACTCAGCATCTCTTGCCTCTCTCTGTCTCTCTCTGCTTGTGTTCCTTCTCTGAAATCTCTTCCTTCTCCCCCTTGTCACTTCACACCTTGGAGTGCCTGACAGAGGGCCTTCAGACGAAAGAACAAACGGGGAAGGCCTCTGGCTCTACTGCTTGCCCATGGGGAGAGAAGTTCTGGTAGTCTATCTGGAAGGTCTAGAGAGCAGTGATTGATTGGGGAGCTACATCACGGGCGGACCTGGGCAGGTGAAGCTCGCTGACAAGTGGCAGCCTCTCCGGAGACTACTAATTCTGCTGATAACATTCTATGCAAATAACCGGCTGAGTGCCATGGGCAGAAAACATTGACACATACCTGCCAGAGGCCTATTCTGGGTCTGAAGAGTCCACCCTGGTCTCCAGCAACTCATCATCTCAGCACACACTTTGCCTGCACGCGTGGAAACCGCCTCTCTCCACGAATGTCTTCACCTGCTAGGAAACACACGATGTCACTCAGCCAAAGGAGAGCACAGGCAAAGTCAACTGAAGCCCCCATTTTCAAGATTTTGCCCTCTGCTGCTCCACAGCCTCCGGTGGCACACTGCATGTGCGTCACTTCTCGGTAGACAAGGACGAAATCCGGGCATCCAGGGCCCAGCCGTCCACAGTCTACGGATGGCGGCATATGGATCACCTCTTTGCCTCGTACAGCAGGGAGGCCTGGGCCCTAGACTGGCTCCGCTAGAGCTCCACGACCTCAGCTATTTTCCCTGACCTTTGGCCCGTGCCCTCGTGAGTGTGTCATCTCTACTTCCACTTCTCTTCCCACCACACTGAATCCGCCACCTGCGGATACCTCAGCGTGGACATCAACATCTATCACTGGCTGCAGTGTCACGGCTCACTAGGTGTCTAGGCTCAGGCTGACCTTGGCTGTCTTCTGCCCAGGCAAGGAGCCTAATCCTTCCAAGGAAATGAGGACACGTGCTCACTGGCCGACATCCTTTCTTTCATCCACACAGCGGACTAGATGAGGGTAAAGAGGCCAGGGAGGCCAGGTGAGGGCTGAGTGTGGGGCCTAAGGCTTCTTTCCCAATCACCATGGTGACAGCCACCGGAAGGCTGGGCGGAACTTCTGACGGGGACGAGTCACAAACCCTCAGCCAATAGGAGAGGTCCAGCCTAACCGGCCAGTTCCGCAGAGCCCTCCATTTTACCCATGGACAGACAACGGCCCCTTGCGTCTTTGGCCACAAAATCGAGGGCACCCAGGGAATAACTTCACAGTAGGCAACCCCGGATGTGAACACGTTCGACACACTGGAACAGCAGGCAGGTACCTCTTTTCCACTTATGCTGGGATATCACTAGGCAAGGCGCCCTTCCTCAGCATCTGTGGCCTCTCTGTATGTGTTCACTCAGAGGAAACACTTCATTCTACCCCTGAGACACATCACAAGTATGAGGGGCCTGAGAGAGAGCCTAGAGATGGAACGGGGGAGGCTTCTGGCTCTACTGCTTCCCCGTGGGGACAGAATAGCAGGTAGTCTCTCTGGAAGGTCTTAGCTTCTGTTGACTGACACGGGCAATACAGTAGGGGCGGACCCTGGCCAGGTGGAGCTTGTGGGCAGATGCAACCTCTCCGGCGACGAATAATTGCACTGCTGCTTTGTATGCTGAAAACCTCCCCCCGCCAAGGGGGATGGGTAGAGAACATTGACCCACACCCGCCAGGGGCCTTTCCTGGGACTAAAGATCCCAACGTGGTCTCAACGTCGTCACCCTCTCAACACACACCTTTCCTGCACACGTAATCCTGCCTTTCTCCGTCAGGGCCCTATCCTACCAGGAAAAAAAGCAAGCTGCTCAAAAAGGCCAATGCCAGGGAAATCGAGGAAACACTGCCAGTTTCCAAATTTTTGCTGTCTACACGTCCCCGCCTCCGGTGCAAGGCTGCCTATGTGGCCGGGCTCCGAAGGCAAGGCCGAAATCCTGGCAGCCTGGGCCCCAGCAGTGCAATGGTTGATGGACGTGGGGACACGGATGACCCGTTCGCCACATACAGGAGGGATCCTTGGGCCCTTCACTGGCTCGCCATTCAGCTCCACGACGTCCGCTACTGGCCCTGGCCTTTGCTTTGGCTGGTGCCTCATTAAACGTGTGCTCCGGAGCGATGTTTCTCCACCCATCACTAGCATTCTGCCACCAGGGGATATGTCAGTGTGGGAGTCACCATTTGTCACTGGCAGCAGTGTCACAAGCCACTAGACTTCCAGCTACCCGCTGACCTAGGCTGCCTTCTGCCCCAGGCAAGGTCCCGAATCCTTTATCCCAGATGCTGACACCTGGGCACTGGCGGACATTGATTTTTATCAACACAGAGGTCTGAGTGAGGGTCAGAGGGCCAGGTAGGTGAAGTGAAGGCCAGGTGGGCGGGGCTAAGGCTTCTTTGCCATCACCATAGAGACAGTCCCCCCACCGCAAGAGTGGGCGGAGCTTGGGATGGGCCTGGTGACAAGACTGAGCCAATGGCAGAGATCCGGCCCGCCAGGCAGATGACACAGGGCCCTCCATTGTGACCTATGACCCCTAGTGGCCACAGGATTTGAGCACACCCCGGGAAAGGCTACGCAGGCACAAGGGAGCCCCTGGTGCGGACTGCTTCAGGGCATTGGCAGAGCACGCCAGGTACCTCTTTCCCACTTTCCTCAGGATATCAGTAGGCAAGGCATCCCCACTCAGCATCTCTTGCCTCTCTCTGTCTCTCTCTGCTTGTGTTCCTTCTCTGAAATCTCTTCCTTCTCCCCCTTGTCACTTCACACCTTGGAGTGCCTGACAGAGGGCCTTGAGACGAAAGAACAAAGGGGGAAGGCCTCTGGCTCTACTGCTTGCCCATGGGGAGAGAAGTTCTGGTAGTCTATCTGGAAGGTCTAGAGAGCAGTGATTGATTGGGGAGCTACATCACGGGCGGACCTGGCCAGGTGAAGCTCGCTGACAAGTGGCAGCCTCTCCGGAGACTACTAATTCCGCTGATAACAGTCTATGCAAATAACCGGCTGAGTGCCATGGGCAGAAAACATTGACACATACCTGCCAGAGGCCTATTCTGGGTCTGAAGAGTCCACCCTGGTCTCCAGCAACTCATCATCTCAGCACACACTTTGCCTGCACGCATGGAAATCGCCTCTCTCCAAGGATGTCTTCACCTGCTAGGAAACACACGATGTCACTCAGCCAAAGGAGAGCACAGGCAAAGTCAACTGAAGCCCCCATTTTCAAGATTTTGCCCTCTGCTGCTCCACAGCCTCCGGTGGCACACTGCATGTGCGTCACTTCTCGGTAGACAAGGACGAAATCCGGGCATCCAGGGCCCCAGCCGTCCACAGTCTACGGATGGCGGCATATGGATCACCTCTTTGCCTCGTACAGCAGGGAGGCCTGGGCCCTAGACTGGCTCCGCTAGAGCTCCACGACCTCAGCTATTTTCCCTGACCTTTGGCCCGTGCCCTCGTGAGTGTGTCATCTCTACTTCCACTTCTCTTCCCACCACACTGAATCCGCCACCTGCGGATACCTGAGCGTGGACATCAACATCTATCACTGGCTGCAGTGTCACAGCTCACTAGGTGTCTAGGCTCAGGCTGACCTTGGCTGTCTTCTGCCCAGGCAAGGAGCCTAATCCTTCCAAGGATATGAGGACACGTGCTCAATGGCCGACATCCTTTCTTTCATCCACACAGCGGTCTAGATGAGGGTAAAGAGGCCAGGGAGGCCAGGTGAGGGCTGAGTGTGGGGCCTAAGGCTTCTTTCCCAATCACCATGGTGACAGCCACCGGAAGGCTGGGCGGAACTTCTGACTGGGACGAGTCACAAACACTGAGCCAATAGGAGAGGTCCAGCCTAACCGGCCAGTTCCGCAGAGCCCTCCATTTTACCCATGGACAGACAACGGCCCCTTGCGTCTTTGGCCACAAATCGAGGGCACCCAGGGAATAACTTCACAGTAGGCAACCCCGGATGTGAACACGTTCGACACACTGGGACAGCAGGCAGGTACCTCTTTTCCACTTACGCTGGGATATCACTAGGCAAGGCGCCCTTCCTCAGCATCTGTGGCCTCTCTGTATGTGTTCACTCAGAGAAAACTCTTCATTCTACCCCTGAGACACATCACAAGTATGAGGGGCCTGAGAGAGAGCCTAGAGATGGAACGGGGGAGGCTTCTGGCTGTACTGCTTCCCCGTGGGGACAGAATAGCAGGTAGTCTCTCTGGAAGGTCTTAGCTTCTGTTGACTGACACGCGCAATACAGTAGGGGCGGACCCTGGCCAGGTGGAGCTTGTGGGCAGATGCAACCTCTCCGGCGACGAATAATTGCGCTGCTGCTTTGTATGGTGAAAACCTCCCCCCGCCAAGGGGGATGGGTACAGAACATTGACCCACACCCGCCAGGGGCCTTTCCTGGACTAAAGATCCCAACGTGGTCTCAACGTCGTCACCCTCTCAACACACACCTTTCCTGCACACGTAATCCTGCCTTTCTCCGTCAGGGCCCTATCCTACCAGGAAAAAAAGCAAGCCGCTCAAAAAGGCCGATGCCAGGGAAATCGAGGAAACACTGCCAGTTTCCAAATTTTTGCTGTCTACACGTCCCCGCCTCCGGTGCAAGGCTGCCTATGTGGCCGGGCTCCGAAGGCAAGGCCGAAATCCTGGCAGCCTGGGCCCCAGCAGTGCAATGGTTGATGGACGTGGGGACACGGATGACCCGTTCGCCACATACACGAGGGATCCTTGGGCCCTTCACTGGCTCGCCATTCAGCTCCACGACGTCCACTACTGGCCCTGGCCTTTGCTTTGGCTGGTGCCCCATTAAACGTGTGCTCCGGAGCGATGTTTCTCCACCCATCACTAGCATTCTGCCACCAGGGGATATGTCAGTGTGGGAGTCACCATTTGTCACTGGCAGCAGTGTCACAAGCCACTAGACTTCCAGCTACCTGCTGACCTAGGCTGCCTTCTGCCCCAGGCAAGGTCCCGAATCCTTTATCCCAGATGCTGACACCTGGGCACTGGCGGACATTGATTTTTATCAACACAGAGGTCTGAGTGAGGGTCAGAGGGCCAGGTAGGTGAAGTGAAGGCCAGGTGGGCGGGGCTAAGGCTTCTTTGCCATCACCATAGAGACAGTCCCCCCACCGCAAGAGTGGGCGGAGCTTGGGATGGGCCTGGTGACAAGACTGAGCCAATGGCAGAGATCCGGCCCGCCAGGCAGATGACACAGGGCCCTCCATTGTGACCTATGACCCCTAGTGGCCACAGGATTTGAGCACACCCCGGGAAAGGCTACGCAGGCACAAGGGAGCCCCTGGTGCGGACTGCTTCAGGGCATTGGCAGAGCACGCCAGGTACCTCTTTCCCACTTTCCTCAGGATATCAGTAGGCAAGGCATCCCCACTCAGCATCTCTTGCCTCTCTCTGTCTCTCTCTGCTTGTGTTCCTTCTCTGAAATCTCTTCCTTCTCCCCCTTGTCACTTCACACCTTGGAGTGCCTGACAGAGGGCCTTCAGACGAAAGAACAAAGGGGGAAGGCCTCTGGCTCTACTGCTTGCCCATGGGGAGAGAAGTTCTGGTAGTCTATCTGGAAGGTCTAGAGAGCAGTGATTGATTGGGGAGCTACATCACGGGCGGACCTGGGCAGGTGAAGCTCGCTGACAAGTGGCAGCCTCTCCGGAGACTACTAATTCCGCTGATAACATTCTATGTAAATAACCGGCTGAGTGCCATGGGCAGAAAACATTGACACATACCTGCCAGAGGCCTATTCTGGGTCTGAAGAGTCCACCCTGGTCTCCAGCAACTCATCATCTCAGCACACACTTTGCCTGCACGCGTGGAAACCGCCTCTCTCCACGAATGTCTTCACCTGCTAGGAAGCACACGATGTCACTCAGCCAAAGGAGAACACAGGCAAAGTCAACTGAAGCCCCCATTTTCAAGATTTTGCCCTCTGCTGCTCCACAGCCTCCGGTGGCACACTGCATGTGCGTCACTTCTCGGTAGACAAGGACGAAATCCGGGCATCCAGGGCCCCAGCCGTCCACAGTCTACGGATGGCGGCATATGGATCACCTCTTTGCCTCGTACAGCAGGGAGGCCTGGGCCCTAGACTGGCTCCGCTAGAGCTCCACGACCTCAGCTATTTTCCCTGACCTTTGGCCCGTGCCCTCGTGAGTGTGTCATCTCTACTTCCACTTCTCTTCCCACCACACTGAATCCGCCACCTGCGGATACCTCAGCGTGGACATCAACATCTATCACTGGCTGCAGTGTCACAGGTCACTAGGTGTCTAGGCTCAGGCTGACCTTGGCTGTCTTCTGCCCAGGCAAGGAGCCTAATCCTTCCAAGGAAATGAGGACACGTGCTCACTGGCCGACATCCTTTCTTTCATCCACACAGCGGTCTAGATGAGGGTAAAGAGGCCAGGGAGGCCAGGTGAGGGCTGAGTGTGGGGCCTAAGGCTTCTTTCCCAATCACCATGGTGACAGCCACCGGAAGGCTGGGCGGAACTTCTGACGGGGACGAGTCACAAACACTCAGCCAATAGGAGAGGTCCAGCCTAACCGGCCAGTTCCGCAGAGCCCTCCATTTTACCCATGGACAGACAACGGCCCCTTGCGTCTTTGGCCACAAAATCGAGGGCACCCAGGGAATAACTTCACAGTAGGCAACCCCGGATGTGAACACGTTCGACACACTGGGACAGCAGGCAGGTGCCTCTTTTCCACTTATGCTGGGATATCACTAGGCAAGGCGCCCTTCCTCAGCATCTGTGGCCTCTCTGTATGTGTTCACTCAGAGGAAACTCTTCATTCTACCCCTGAGACACATCACAAGTATGAGGGGCCTGAGAGAGAGCCTAGAGATGGAACGGGGGAGGCTTCTGGCTGTACTGCTTCCCCGTGGGGACAGAATAGCAGGTAGTCTCTCTGGAAGGTCTTAGCTTCTGTTGACTGACACGCGCAATACAGTAGGGGCGGACCCTGGCCAGGTGGAGCTTGTGGGCAGATGCAACCTCTCCGGCGACGAATAATTGCGCTGCTGCTTTGTATGGTGAAAACCTCCCCCCGCCAAGGGGGATGGGTACAGAACATTGACCCACACCCGCCAGGGGCCTTTCCTGGACTAAAGATCCCAACGTGGTCTCAACGTCGTCACCCTCTCAACACACACCTTTCCTGCACACGTAATCCTGCCTTTCTCCGTCAGGGCCCTATCCTACCAGGAAAAAAAGCAAGCCGCTCAAAAAGGCCGATGCCAGGGAAATCGAGGAAACACTGCCAGTTTCCAAATTTTTGCTGTCTACACGTCCCCGCCTCCGGTGCAAGGCTGCCTATGTGGCCGGGCTCCGAAGGCAAGGCCGAAATCCTGGCAGCCTGGGCCCCAGCAGTGCAATGGTTGATGGACGTGGGGACACGGATGACCCGTTCGCCACATACACGAGGGATCCTTGGGCCCTTCACTGGCTCGCCATTCAGCTCCACGACGTCCACTACTGGCCCTGGCCTTTGCTTTGGCTGGTGCCCCATTAAACGTGTGCTCCGGAGCGATGTTTCTCCACCCATCACTAGCATTCTGCCACCAGGGGATATGTCAGTGTGGGAGTCACCATTTGTCACTGGCAGCAGTGTCACAAGCCACTAGACTTCCAGCTACCTGCTGACCTAGGCTGCCTTCTGCCCCAGGCAAGGTCCCGAATCCTTTATCCCAGATGCTGACACCTGGGCACTGGCGGACATTGATTTTTATCAACACAGAGGTCTGAGTGAGGGTCAGAGGGCCAGGTAGGTGAAGTGAAGGCCAGGTGGGCGGGGCTAAGGCTTCTTTGCCATCACCATAGAGACAGTCCCCCCACCGCAAGAGTGGGCGGAGCTTGGGATGGGCCTGGTGACAAGACTGAGCCAATGGCAGAGATCCGGCCCGCCAGGCAGATGACACAGGGCCCTCCATTGTGACCTATGACCCCTAGTGGCCACAGGATTTGAGCACACCCCGGGAAAGGCTACGCAGGCACAAGGGAGCCCCTGGTGCGGACTGCTTCAGGGCATTGGCAGAGCACGCCAGGTACCTCTTTCCCACTTTCCTCAGGATATCAGTAGGCAAGGCATCCCCACTCAGCATCTCTTGCCTCTCTCTGTCTCTCTCTGCTTGTGTTCCTTCTCTGAAATCTCTTCCTTCTCCCCCTTGTCACTTCACACCTTGGAGTGCCTGACAGAGGGCCTTCAGACGAAAGAACAAAGGGGGAAGGCCTCTGGCTCTACTGCTTGCCCATGGGGAGAGAAGTTCTGGTAGTCTATCTGGAAGGTCTAGAGAGCAGTGATTGATTGGGGAGCTACATCACGGGCGGACCTGGCCAGGTGAAGCTCGCTGACAAGTGGCAGCCTCTCCGGAGACTACTAATTCCGCTGATAACATTCTATGTAAATAACCGGCTGAGTGCCATGGGCAGAAAACATTGACACATACCTGCCAGAGGCCTATTCTGGGTCTGAAGAGTCCACCCTGGTCTCCAGCAACTCATCATCTCAGCACACACTTTGCCTGCACGCGTGGAAACCGCCTCTCTCCACGAATGTCTTCACCTGCTAGGAAGCACACGATGTCACTCAGCCAAAGGAGAACACAGGCAAAGTCAACTGAAGCCCCCATTTTCAAGATTTTGCCCTCTGCTGCTCCACAGCCTCCGGTGGCACACTGCATGTGCGTCACTTCTCGGTAGACAAGGACGAAATCCGGGCATCCAGGGCCCCAGCCGTCCACAGTCTACGGATGGCGGCATATGGATCACCTCTTTGCCTCGTACAGCAGGGAGGCCTGGGCCCTAGACTGGCTCCGCTAGAGCTCCACGACCTCAGCTATTTTCCCTGACCTTTGGCCCGTGCCCTCGTGAGTGTGTCATCTCTACTTCCACTTCTCTTCCCACCACACTGAATCCGCCACCTGCGGATACCTCAGCGTGGACATCAACATCTATCACTGGCTGCAGTGTCACAGGTCACTAGGTGTCTAGGCTCAGGCTGACCTTGGCTGTCTTCTGCCCAGGCAAGGAGCCTAATCCTTCCAAGGAAATGAGGACACGTGCTCACTGGCCGACATCCTTTCTTTCATCCACACAGCGGTCTAGATGAGGGTAAAGAGGCCAGGGAGGCCAGGTGAGGGCTGAGTGTGGGGCCTAAGGCTTCTTTCCCAATCACCATGGTGACAGCCACCGGAAGGCTGGGCGGAACTTCTGACGGGGACGAGTCACAAACACTCAGCCAATAGGAGAGGTCCAGCCTAACCGGCCAGTTCCGCAGAGCCCTCCATTTTACCCATGGACAGACAACGGCCCCTTGCGTCTTTGGCCACAAAATCGAGGGCACCCAGGGAATAACTTCACAGTAGGCAACCCCGGATGTGAACACGTTCGACACACTGGGACAGCAGGCAGGTGCCTCTTTTCCACTTATGCTGGGATATCACTAGGCAAGGCGCCCTTCCTCAGCATCTGTGGCCTCTCTGTATGTGTTCACTCAGAGGAAACTCTTCATTCTACCCCTGAGACACATCACAAGTATGAGGGGCCTGAGAGAGAGCCTAGAGATGGAACGGGGGAGGCTTCTGGCTGTACTGCTTCCCCGTGGGGACAGAATAGCAGGTAGTCTCTCTGGAAGGTCTTAGCTTCTGTTGACTGACACGTGCAATACAGTAGGGGCGGACCCTGGCCAGGTGGAGCTTGTGGGCAGATGCAACCTCTCCGGCGACGAATAATTGCGCTGCTGCTTTGTATGGTGAAAACCTCCCCCCGCCAAGGGGGATGGGTACAGAACATTGACCCACACCCGCCAGGGGCCTTTCCTGGACTAAAGATCCCAACGTGGTCTCAACGTCGTCACCCTCTCAACACACACCTTTCCTGCACACGTAATCCTGCCTTTCTCCGTCAGGGCCCTATCCTACCAGGAAAAAAAGCAAGCCGCTCAAAAAGGCCGATGCCAGGGAAATCGAGGAAACACTGCCAGTTTCCAAATTTTTGCTGTCTACACGTCCCCGCCTCCGGTGCAAGGCTGCCTATGTGGCCGGGCTCCGAAGGCAAGGCCGAAATCCTGGCAGCCTGGGCCCCAGCAGTGCAATGGTTGATGGACGTGGGGACACGGATGACCCGTTCGCCACATACACGAGGGATCCTTGGGCCCTTCACTGGCTCGCCATTCAGCTCCACGACGTCCACTACTGGCCCTGGCCTTTGCTTTGGCTGGTGCCCCATTAAACGTGTGCTCCGGAGCGATGTTTCTCCACCCATCACTAGCATTCTGCCACCAGGGGATATGTCAGTGTGGGAGTCACCATTTGTCACTGGCAGCAGTGTCACAAGCCACTAGACTTCCAGCTACCTGCTGACCTAGGCTGCCTTCTGCCCCAGGCAAGGTCCCGAATCCTTTATCCCAGATGCTGACACCTGGGCACTGGCGGACATTGATTTTTATCAACACAGAGGTCTGAGTGAGGGTCAGAGGGCCAGGTAGGTGAAGTGAAGGCCAGGTGGGCGGGGCTAAGGCTTCTTTGCCATCACCATAGAGACAGTCCCCCCACCGCAAGAGTGGGCGGAGCTTGGGATGGGCCTGGTGACAAGACTGAGCCAATGGCAGAGATCCGGCCCGCCAGGCAGATGACACAGGGCCCTCCATTGTGACCTATGACCCCTAGTGGCCACAGGATTTGAGCACACCCCGGGAAAGGCTACGCAGGCACAAGGGAGCCCCTGGTGCGGACTGCTTCAGGGCATTGGCAGAGCACGCCAGGTACCTCTTTCCCACTTTCCTCAGGATATCAGTAGGCAAGGCATCCCCACTCAGCATCTCTTGCCTCTCTCTGTCTCTCTCTGCTTGTGTTCCTTCTCTGAAATCTCTTCCTTCTCCCCCTTGTCACTTCACACCTTGGAGTGCCTGACAGAGGGCCTTCAGACGAAAGAACAAAGGGGGAAGGCCTCTGGCTCTACTGCTTGCCCATGGGGAGAGAAGTTCTGGTAGTCTATCTGGAAGGTCTAGAGAGCAGTGATTGATTGGGGAGCTACATCACGGGCGGACCTGGGCAGGTGAAGCTCGCTGACAAGTGGCAGCCTCTCCGGAGACTACTAATTCCGCTGATAACATTCTATGTAAATAACCGGCTGAGTGCCATGGGCAGAAAACATTGACACATACCTGCCAGAGGCCTATTCTGGGTCTGAAGAGTCCACCCTGGTCTCCAGCAACTCATCATCTCAGCACACACTTTGCCTGCACGCGTGGAAACCGCCTCTCTCCACGAATGTCTTCACCTGCTAGGAAGCACACGATGTCACTCAGCCAAAGGAGAACACAGGCAAAGTCAACTGAAGCCCCCATTTTCAAGATTTTGCCCTCTGCTGCTCCACAGCCTCCGGTGGCACACTGCATGTGCGTCACTTCTCGGTAGACAAGGACGAAATCCGGGCATCCAGGGCCCCAGCCGTCCACAGTCTACGGATGGCGGCATATGGATCACCTCTTTGCCTCGTACAGCAGGGAGGCCTGGGCCCTAGACTGGCTCCGCTAGAGCTCCACGACCTCAGCTATTTTCCCTGACCTTTGGCCCGTGCCCTCGTGAGTGTGTCATCTCTACTTCCACTTCTCTTCCCACCACACTGAATCCGCCACCTGCGGATACCTCAGCGTGGACATCAACATCTATCACTGGCTGCAGTGTCACAGGTCACTAGGTGTCTAGGCTCAGGCTGACCTTGGCTGTCTTCTGCCCAGGCAAGGAGCCTAATCCTTCCAAGGAAATGAGGACACGTGCTCACTGGCCGACATCCTTTCTTTCATCCACACAGCGGTCTAGATGAGGGTAAAGAGGCCAGGGAGGCCAGGTGAGGGCTGAGTGTGGGGCCTAAGGCTTCTTTCCCAATCACCATGGTGACAGCCACCGGAAGGCTGGGCGGAACTTCTGACGGGGACGAGTCACAAACACTCAGCCAATAGGAGAGGTCCAGCCTAACCGGCCAGTTCCGCAGAGCCCTCCATTTTACCCATGGACAGACAACGGCCCCTTGCGTCTTTGGCCACAAAATCGAGGGCACCCAGGGAATAACTTCACAGTAGGCAACCCCGGATGTGAACACGTTCGACACACTGGGACAGCAGGCAGGTGCCTCTTTTCCACTTATGCTGGGATATCACTAGGCAAGGCGCCCTTCCTCAGCATCTGTGGCCTCTCTGTATGTGTTCACTCAGAGGAAACTCTTCATTCTACCCCTGAGACACATCACAAGTATGAGGGGCCTGAGAGAGAGCCTAGAGATGGAACGGGGGAGGCTTCTGGCTGTACTGCTTCCCCGTGGGGACAGAATAGCAGGTAGTCTCTCTGGAAGGTCTTAGCTTCTGTTGACTGACACGTGCAATACAGTAGGGGCGGACCCTGGCCAGGTGGAGCTTGTGGGCAGATGCAACCTCTCCGGCGACGAATAATTGCGCTGCTGCTTTGTATGGTGAAAACCTCCCCCCGCCAAGGGGGATGGGTACAGAACATTGACCCACACCCGCCAGGGGCCTTTCCTGGACTAAAGATCCCAACGTGGTCTCAACGTCGTCACCCTCTCAACACACACCTTTCCTGCACACGTAATCCTGCCTTTCTCCGTCAGGGCCCTATCCTACCAGGAAAAAAAGCAAGCCGCTCAAAAAGGCCGATGCCAGGGAAATCGAGGAAACACTGCCAGTTTCCAAATTTTTGCTGTCTACACGTCCCCGCCTCCGGTGCAAGGCTGCCTATGTGGCCGGGCTCCGAAGGCAAGGCCGAAATCCTGGCAGCCTGGGCCCCAGCAGTGCAATGGTTGATGGACGTGGGGACACGGATGACCCGTTCGCCACATACACGAGGGATCCTTGGGCCCTTCACTGGCTCGCCATTCAGCTCCACGACGTCCACTACTGGCCCTGGCCTTTGCTTTGGCTGGTGCCCCATTAAACGTGTGCTCCGGAGCGATGTTTCTCCACCCATCACTAGCATTCTGCCACCAGGGGATATGTCAGTGTGGGAGTCACCATTTGTCACTGGCAGCAGTGTCACAAGCCACTAGACTTCCAGCTACCTGCTGACCTAGGCTGCCTTCTGCCCCAGGCAAGGTCCCGAATCCTTTATCCCAGATGCTGACACCTGGGCACTGGCGGACATTGATTTTTATCAACACAGAGGTCTGAGTGAGGGTCAGAGGGCCAGGTAGGTGAAGTGAAGGCCAGGTGGGCGGGGCTAAGGCTTCTTTGCCATCACCATAGAGACAGTCCCCCCACCGCAAGAGTGGGCGGAGCTTGGGATGGGCCTGGTGACAAGACTGAGCCAATGGCAGAGATCCGGCCCGCCAGGCAGATGACACAGGGCCCTCCATTGTGACCTATGACCCCTAGTGGCCACAGGATTTGAGCACACCCCGGGAAAGGCTACGCAGGCACAAGGGAGCCCCTGGTGCGGACTGCTTCAGGGCATTGGCAGAGCACGCCAGGTACCTCTTTCCCACTTTCCTCAGGATATCAGTAGGCAAGGCATCCCCACTCAGCATCTCTTGCCTCTCTCTGTCTCTCTCTGCTTGTGTTCCTTCTCTGAAATCTCTTCCTTCTCCCCCTTGTCACTTCACACCTTGGAGTGCCTGACAGAGGGCCTTCAGACGAAAGAACAAAGGGGGAAGGCCTCTGGCTCTACTGCTTGCCCATGGGGAGAGAAGTTCTGGTAGTCTATCTGGAAGGTCTAGAGAGCAGTGATTGATTGGGGAGCTACATCACGGGCGGACCTGGGCAGGTGAAGCTCGCTGACAAGTGGCAGCCTCTCCGGAGACTACTAATTCCGCTGATAACATTCTATGTAAATAACCGGCTGAGTGCCATGGGCAGAAAACATTGACACATACCTGCCAGAGGCCTATTCTGGGTCTGAAGAGTCCACCCTGGTCTCCAGCAACTCATCATCTCAGCACACACTTTGCCTGCACGCGTGGAAACCGCCTCTCTCCACGAATGTCTTCACCTGCTAGGAAGCACACGATGTCACTCAGCCAAAGGAGAACACAGGCAAAGTCAACTGAAGCCCCCATTTTCAAGATTTTGCCCTCTGCTGCTCCACAGCCTCCGGTGGCACACTGCATGTGCGTCACTTCTCGGTAGACAAGGACGAAATCCGGGCATCCAGGGCCCCAGCCGTCCACAGTCTACGGATGGCGGCATATGGATCACCTCTTTGCCTCGTACAGCAGGGAGGCCTGGGCCCTAGACTGGCTCCGCTAGAGCTCCACGACCTCAGCTATTTTCCCTGACCTTTGGCCCGTGCCCTCGTGAGTGTGTCATCTCTACTTCCACTTCTCTTCCCACCACACTGAATCCGCCACCTGCGGATACCTCAGCGTGGACATCAACATCTATCACTGGCTGCAGTGTCACAGGTCACTAGGTGTCTAGGCTCAGGCTGACCTTGGCTGTCTTCTGCCCAGGCAAGGAGCCTAATCCTTCCAAGGAAATGAGGACACGTGCTCACTGGCCGACATCCTTTCTTTCATCCACACAGCGGTCTAGATGAGGGTAAAGAGGCCAGGGAGGCCAGGTGAGGGCTGAGTGTGGGGCCTAAGGCTTCTTTCCCAATCACCATGGTGACAGCCACCGGAAGGCTGGGCGGAACTTCTGACGGGGACGAGTCACAAACACTCAGCCAATAGGAGAGGTCCAGCCTAACCGGCCAGTTCCGCAGAGCCCTCCATTTTACCCATGGACAGACAACGGCCCCTTGCGTCTTTGGCCACAAAATCGAGGGCACCCAGGGAATAACTTCACAGTAGGCAACCCCGGATGTGAACACGTTCGACACACTGGGACAGCAGGCAGGTGCCTCTTTTCCACTTATGCTGGGATATCACTAGGCAAGGCGCCCTTCCTCAGCATCTGTGGCCTCTCTGTATGTGTTCACTCAGAGGAAACTCTTCATTCTACCCCTGAGACACATCACAAGTATGAGGGGCCTGAGAGAGAGCCTAGAGATGGAACGGGGGAGGCTTCTGGCTGTACTGCTTCCCCGTGGGGACAGAATAGCAGGTAGTCTCTCTGGAAGGTCTTAGCTTCTGTTGACTGACACGCGCAATACAGTAGGGGCGGACCCTGGCCAGGTGGAGCTTGTGGGCAGATGCAACCTCTCCGGCGACGAATAATTGCGCTGCTGCTTTGTATGGTGAAAACCTCCCCCCGCCAAGGGGGATGGGTACAGAACATTGACCCACACCCGCCAGGGGCCTTTCCTGGACTAAAGATCCCAACGTGGTCTCAACGTCGTCACCCTCTCAACACACACCTTTCCTGCACACGTAATCCTGCCTTTCTCCGTCAGGGCCCTATCCTACCAGGAAAAAAAGCAAGCCGCTCAAAAAGGCCGATGCCAGGGAAATCGAGGAAACACTGCCAGTTTCCAAATTTTTGCTGTCTACACGTCCCCGCCTCCGGTGCAAGGCTGCCTATGTGGCCGGGCTCCGAAGGCAAGGCCGAAATCCTGGCAGCCTGGGCCCCAGCAGTGCAATGGTTGATGGACGTGGGGACACGGATGACCCGTTCGCCACATACACGAGGGATCCTTGGGCCCTTCACTGGCTCGCCATTCAGCTCCACGACGTCCACTACTGGCCCTGGCCTTTGCTTTGGCTGGTGCCCCATTAAACGTGTGCTCCGGAGCGATGTTTCTCCACCCATCACTAGCATTCTGCCACCAGGGGATATGTCAGTGTGGGAGTCACCATTTGTCACTGGCAGCAGTGTCACAAGCCACTAGACTTCCAGCTACCTGCTGACCTAGGCTGCCTTCTGCCCCAGGCAAGGTCCCGAATCCTTTATCCCAGATGCTGACACCTGGGCACTGGCGGACATTGATTTTTATCAACACAGAGGTCTGAGTGAGGGTCAGAGGGCCAGGTAGGTGAAGTGAAGGCCAGGTGGGCGGGGCTAAGGCTTCTTTGCCATCACCATAGAGACAGTCCCCCCACCGCAAGAGTGGGCGGAGCTTGGGATGGGCCTGGTGACAAGACTGAGCCAATGGCAGAGATCCGGCCCGCCAGGCAGATGACACAGGGCCCTCCATTGTGACCTACGACCCCTAGTGGCCACAGGATTTGAGCACACCCCGGGAAAGGCTACGCAGGCACAAGGGAGCCCCTGGTGCGGACTGCTTCAGGGCATTGGCAGAGCACGCCAGGTACCTCTTTCCCACTTTCCTCAGGATATCAGTAGGCAAGGCATCCCCACTCAGCATCTCTTGCCTCTCTCTGTCTCTCTCTGCTTGTGTTCCTTCTCTGAAATCTCTTCCTTCTCCCCCTTGTCACTTCACACCTTGGAGTGCCTGACAGAGGGCCTTCAGACGAAAGAACAAAGGGGGAAGGCCTCTGGCTCTACTGCTTGCCCATGGGGAGAGAAGTTCTGGTAGTCTATCTGGAAGGTCTAGAGAGCAGTGATTGATTGGGGAGCTACATCACGGGCGGACCTGGGCAGGTGAAGCTCGCTGACAAGTGGCAGCCTCTCCGGAGACTACTAATTCCGCTGATAACATTCTATGTAAATAACCGGCTGAGTGCCATGGGCAGAAAACATTGACACATACCTGCCAGAGGCCTATTCTGGGTCTGAAGAGTCCACCCTGGTCTCCAGCAACTCATCATCTCAGCACACACTTTGCCTGCACGCGTGGAAACCGCCTCTCTCCACGAATGTCTTCACCTGCTAGGAAGCACACGATGTCACTCAGCCAAAGGAGAACACAGGCAAAGTCAACTGAAGCCCCCATTTTCAAGATTTTGCCCTCTGCTGCTCCACAGCCTCCGGTGGCACACTGCATGTGCGTCACTTCTCGGTAGACAAGGACGAAATCCGGGCATCCAGGGCCCCAGCCGTCCACAGTCTACGGATGGCGGCATATGGATCACCTCTTTGCCTCGTACAGCAGGGAGGCCTGGGCCCTAGACTGGCTCCGCTAGAGCTCCACGACCTCAGCTATTTTCCCTGACCTTTGGCCCGTGCCCTCGTGAGTGTGTCATCTCTACTTCCACTTCTCTTCCCACCACACTGAATCCGCCACCTGCGGATACCTGAGCGTGGACATCAACATCTATCACTGGCTGCAGTGTCACAGCTCACTAGGTGTCTAGGCTCAGGCTGACCTTGGCTGTCTTCTGCCCAGGCAAGGAGCCTAATCCTTCCAAGGAAATGAGGACACGTGCTCACTGGCCGACATCCTTTCTTTCATCCACACAGCGGTCTAGATGAGGGTAAAGAGGCCAGGGAGGCCAGGTGAGGGCTGAGTGTGGGGCCTAAGGCTTCTTTCCCAATCACCATGGTGACAGCCACCGGAAGGCTGGGCAGAACTTCTGACTGGGACGAGTCACAAACACTGAGCCAATAGGAGAGCTCCAGCCTAACCGGCCAGTTCCGCAGAGCCCTCCATTTTACCCATGGACAGACAACGGCCCCTTGTGTCTTTGGCCACAAAATCGAGGGCACCCAGGGAATAACTTCACAGTAGGCAACCCCGGATGTGAACACGTTCGACACACTGGGACAGCAGGCAGGTACCTCTTTTCCACTTATGCTGGGATATCACTAGGCAAGGCGCCCTTCCTCAGCATCTGTGGCCTCTCTGTATGTGTTCACTCAGAGGAAACTCTTCATTCTACCCCTGAGACACATCACAAGTATGAGGGGCCTGAGAGAGAGCCTAGAGATGGAACGGGGGAGGCTTCTGGCTGTACTGCTTCCCCGTGGGGACAGAATAGCAGGTAGTCTCTCTGGAAGGTCTTAGCTTCTGTTGACTGACACGCGCAATACAGTAGGGGCGGACCCTGGCCAGGTGGAGCTTGTGGGCAGATGCAACCTCTCCGGCGACGAATAATTGCGCTGCTGCTTTGTATGGTGAAAACCTCCCCCCGCCAAGGGGGATGGGTACAGAACACTGACCCACACCCGCCAGGGGCCTTTCCTGGGACTAAAGATCCCAACGTGGTCTCAACGTCGTCACCCTCTCAACACACACCTTTCCTGCACACGTAATCCTGCCTTTCTCCGTCAGGGCCCTATCCTACCAGGAAAAAAAGCAAGCTGCTCAAAAAGGCCGATGCCAGGGAAATCGAGGAAACACTGCCAGTTTCCAAATTTTTGCTGTCTACACGTCCCCGCCTCCGGTGCAAGGCTGCCTATGTGGCCGGGCTCCGAAGGCAAGGCCGAAATCCTGGCAGCCTGGGCCCCAGCGGTGCAATGGTTGATGGACGTGGGGACACGGATGACCCGTTCGCCACATACAGGAGGGATCCTTGGGCCCTTCACTGGCTCGCCATTCAGCTCCACGACGTCCACTACTGGCCCTGGCCTTTGCTTTGGCTGGTGCCCCATTAAACGTGTGCTCCGGAGCGATGTTTCTCCACCCATCACTAGCATTCTGCCACCAGGGGATATGTCAGTGTGGGAGTCACCATTTGTCACTGGCAGCAGTGTCACAAGTCACTAGACTTCCAGCTACCCGCTGACCTAGGCTGCCTTCTGCCCCAGGCAAGGTCCCGAATCCTTTATCCCAGATGCTGACACCTGGGCACTGGCGGACATTGATTTTTATCAACACAGAGGTCTGAGTGAGGGTCAGAGGGCCAGGTAGGTGAAGTGAAGGCCAGGTGGGCGGGGCTAAGGCTTCTTTGCCATCACCATAGAGACAGTCCCCCCACCGCAAGAGTGGGCGGAGCTTGGGATGGGCCTGGTGACAAGACTGAGCCAATGGCAGAGATCCGGCCCGCCAGGCAGATGACACAGGGCCCTCCATTGTGACCTATGACCCCTAGTGGCCACAGGATTTGAGCACACCCCGGGAAAGGCTACGCAGGCACAAGGGAGCCCCTGGTGCGGACTGCTTCAGGGCATTGGCAGAGCACGCCAGGTACCTCTTTCCCACTTTCCTCAGGATATCAGTAGGCAAGGCATCCCCACTCAGCATCTCTTGCCTCTCTCTGTCTCTCTCTGCTTGTGTTCCTTCTCTGAAATCTCTTCCTTCTCCCCCTTGTCACTTCACACCTTGGAGTGCCTGACAGAGGGCCTTCAGACGAAAGAACAAAGGGGGAAGGCCTCTGGCTCTACTGCTTGCCCATGGGGAGAGAAGTTCTGGTAGTCTATCTGGAAGGTCTAGAGAGCAGTGATTGATTGGGGAGCTACATCACGGGCGGACCTGGCCAGGTGAAGCTCGCTGACAAGTGGCAGCCTCTCCGGAGACTACTAATTCCGCTGCTAACATTCTATGCAAATAACCGGCTGAGTGCCATGGGCAGAAAACATTGACACATACCTGCCAGAGGCCTATTCTGGGTCTGAAGAGTCCACCCTGGTCTCCAGCAACTCATCATCTCAGCACACACTTTGCCTGCACGCGTGGAAACCGCTTCTCTCCACGAATGTCTTCACCTGCTAGGAAGCACACGATGTCACTCAGCCAAAGGAGAGCACAGGCAAAGTCAACTGAAGCCCCCATTTTCAAGATTTTGCCCTCTGCTGCTCCACAGCCTCCGGTGGCACACTGCATGTGCGTCACTTCTCGGTAGACAAGGACGAAATCCGGGCATCCAGGGCCCAGCCGTCCACAGTCTACGGATGGCGGCATATGGATCACCTCTTTGCCTCGTACAGCAGGGAGGCCTGGGCCCTAGACTGGCTCCGCTAGAGCTCCACGACCTCAGCTATTTTCCCTGACCTTTGGCCCGTGCCCTCGTGAGTGTGTCATCTCTACTTCCACTTCTCTTCCCACCACACTGAATCCGCCACCTGCGGATACCTCAGCGTGGACATCAACATCTATCACTGGCTGCAGTGTCACAGCTCACTAGGTGTCTAGGCTCAGGCTGACCTTGGCTGTCTTCTGCCCAGGCAAGGAGCCTAATCCTTCCAAGGAAATGAGGACACGTGCTCACTGGCCGACATCCTTTCTTTCATCCACACAGCGGTCTAGATGAGGGTAAAGAGGCCAGGGAGGCCAGGTGAGGGCTGAGTGTGGGGCCTAAGGCTTCTTTCCCAATCACCATGGTGACAGCCACCGGAAGGCTGGGCGGAACTTCTGACTGGGACGAGTCACAAACACTGAGCCAATAGGAGAGCTCCAGCCTAACCGGCCAGTTCCGCAGAGCCCTCCATTTTACCCATGGACAGACAACGGCCCCTTGTGTCTTTGGCCACAAAATCGAGGGCACCCAGGGAATAACTTCACAGTAGGCAACCCCGGATGTGAACACGTTCGACACACTGGGACAGCAGGCAGGTACCTCTTTTCCACTTATGCTGGGATATCACTAGGCAAGGCGCCCTTCCTCAGCATCTGTGGCCTCTCTGTATGTGTTCACTCAGAGGAAACTCTTCATTCTACCCCTGAGACACATCACAAGTATGAGGGGCCTGAGAGAGAGCCTAGAGATGGAACGGGGGAGGCTTCTGGCTGTACTGCTTCCCCGTGGGGACAGAATAGCAGGTAGTCTCTCTGGAAGGTCTTAGCTTCTGTTGACTGACACGCGCAATACAGTAGGGGCGGACCCTGGCCAGGTGGAGCTTGTGGGCAGATGCAACCTCTCCGGCGACGAATAATTGCGCTGCTGCTTTGTATGGTGAAAACCTCCCCCCGCCAAGGGGGATGGGTACAGAACACTGACCCACACCCGCCAGGGGCCTTTCCTGGGTCTAAAGATCCCAACGTGGTCTCAACGTCGTCACCCTCTCAACACACACCTTTCCTGCACACGTAATCCTGCCTTTCTCCGTCAGGGCCCTATCCTACCAGGAAAAAAAGCAAGCTGCTCAAAAAGGCCGATGCCAGGGAAATCGAGGAAACACTGCCAGTTTCCAAATTTTTGCTGTCTACACGTCCCCGCCTCCGGTGCAAGGCTGCCTATGTGGCCGGGCTCCGAAGGCAAGGCCGAAATCCTGGCAGCCTGGGCCCCAGCGGTGCAATGGTTGATGGACGTGGGGACACGGATGACCCGTTCGCCACATACAGGAGGGATCCTTGGGCCCTTCACTGGCTCGCCATTCAGCTCCACGACGTCCACTACTGGCCCTGGCCTTTGCTTTGGCTGGTGCCCCATTAAACGTGTGCTCCGGAGCGATGTTTCTCCACCCATCACTAGCATTCTGCCACCAGGGGATATGTCAGTGTGGGAGTCACCATTTGTCACTGGCAGCAGTGTCACAAGTCACTAGACTTCCAGCTACCCGCTGACCTAGGCTGCCTTCTGCCCCAGGCAAGGTCCCGAATCCTTTATCCCAGATGCTGACACCTGGGCACTGGCGGACATTGATTTTTATCAACACAGAGGTCTGAGTGAGGGTCAGAGGGCCAGGTAGGTGAAGTGAAGGCCAGGTGGGCGGGGCTAAGGCTTCTTTGCCATCACCATAGAGACAGTCCCCCCACCGCAAGAGTGGGCGGAGCTTGGGATGGGCCTGGTGACAAGACTGAGCCAATGGCAGAGATCCGGCCCGCCAGGCAGATGACACAGGGCCCTCCATTGTGACCTATGACCCCTAGCGGCCACAGGATTTGAGCACACCCCGGGAAAGGCTACGCAGGCACAAGGGAGCCCCTGGTGCGGACTGCTTCAGGGCATTGGCAGAGCACGCCAGGTACCTCTTTCCCACTTTCCTCAGGATATCAGTAGGCAAGGCATCCCCACTCAGCATCTCTTGCCTCTCTCTGTCTCTCTCTGCTTGTGTTCCTTCTCTGAAATCTCTTCCTTCTCCCCCTTGTCACTTCACACCTTGGAGTGCCTGACAGAGGGCCTTCACACGAAAGAACAAAGGGGGAAGGCCTCTGGCTCTACTGCTTGCCCATGGGGAGAGAAGTTCTGGTAGTCTATCTGGAAGGTCTAGAGAGCAGTGATCGATTGGGGAGCTACATCAGGGGCGGACCTGGCCAGGTGAAGCTCGCTGACAAGTGGCAGCCTCTCCGGAGACTACTAATTCCGCTGCTAACATTCTATGCAAATAACCGGCTGAGTGCCATGGGCAGAAAACATTGACACATACCTGCCAGAGGCCTATTCTGGGTCTGAAGAGTCCACCCTGGTCTCCAGCAACTCATCAGCTCAGCACACACTTTGCCTGCACGCGTGGAAACCGCCTCTCTCCATGAATGTCTTCACCTGCTAGGAAGCACACGATGTCACTCAGCCAAAGGAGAGCACAGGCAAAGTCAACTGAAGCCCCCATTTTCAAGATTTTGCCCTCTGCTGCTCCACAGCCTCCGGTGGCACACTGCATGTGCGTCACTTCTCGGTAGACAAGGACGAAATCCGGGCATCCAGGGCCCCAGCCGTCCACAGTCTACGGATGGCGGCATATGGATCACCTCTTTGCCTCGTACAGCAGGGAGGCCTGGGCCCTAGACTGGCTCCGCTAGAGCTCCACGACCTCAGCTATTTTCCCTGACCTTTGGCCCGTGCCCTCATGAGTGTGTCATCTCTACTTCCACTTCTCTTCCCACCACACTGAATCCGCCACCTGCGGATACCTGAGCGCGGACATCAACATCTATCACTGGCTGCAGTGTCACAGCTCACTAGGTGTCTAGGCTCAGGCTGACCTTGGCTGTCTTCTGCCCAGGCAAGGAGCCTAATCCTTCCAAGGAAATGAGGACACGTGCTCACTGGCCGACATTCTTCCTTTCATCCACACAGCGGTCTAGATGAGGGTAAAGAGGCCAGGGAGGCCAGGTGAGGGCTGAGTGTGGGGCCTAAGTCTTCTTTCCCAATCACCATGGTGACAGCCACCGGAAGGCTGGGCGGAACTTCTGACGGGGACGAGTCACAAACACTCAGCCAATAGGAGAGGTCCAGCCTAACCGGCCAGTTCCGCAGAGCCCTCCATTTTACCCATGGACAGACAACGGCCCCTTGCGTCTTTGGCCACAAAATCGAGGGCACCCAGGGAATAACTTCACAGTAGGCAACCCCGGATGTGAACACGTTCGACACACTGGGACAGCAGGCAGGTACCTCTTTTCCACTTATGCTGGGATATCACTAGGCAAGGCGCCCTTCCTCAGCATCTGTGGCCTCTCTGTATGTGTTCACTCAGAGGAAACTCTTCATTCTACCCCTGAGACACATCACAAGTATGAGGGGCCTGAGAGAGAGCCTAGAGATGGAACGGGGGAGGCTTCTGGCTGTACTGCTTCCCCGTGGGGACAGAATAGCAGGTAGTCTCTCTGGAAGGTCTTAGCTTCTGTTGACTGACACGCGCAATACAGTAGGGGCGGACCCTGGCCAGGTGGAGCTTGTGGGCAGATGCAACCTCTCCGGCGACGAATAATTGCGCTGCTGCTTTGTATGGTGAAAACCTCCCCCCGCCAAGGGGGATGGGTACAGAACATTGACCCACACCCGCCAGGGGCCTTTCCTGGACTAAAGATCCCAACGTGGTCTCAACGTCGTCACCCTCTCAACACACACCTTTCCTGCACACGTAATCCTGCCTTTCTCCGTCAGGGCCCTATCCTACCAGGAAAAAAAGCAAGCCACTCAAAAAGGCCGATGCCAGGGAAATCGAGGAAACACTGCCAGTTTCCAAATTTTTGCTGTCTACACGTCCCCGCCTCCGGTGCAAGGCTGCCTATGTGGCCGGGCTCCGAAGGCAAGGCCGAAATCCTGGCAGCCTGGGCCCCAGCAGTGCAATGGTTGATGGACGTGGGGACACGGATGACCCGTTCGCCACATACACGAGGGATCCTTGGGCCCTTCACTGGCTCGCCATTCAGCTCCACGACGTCCACTACTGGCCCTGGCCTTTGCTTTGGCTGGTGCCCCATTAAACGTGTGCTCCGGAGCGATGTTTCTCCACCCATCACTAGCATTCTGCCACCAGGGGATATGTCAGTGTGGGAGTCACCATTTGTCACTGGCAGCAGTGTCACAAGCCACTAGACTTCCAGCTACCCGCTGACCTAGGCTGCCTTCTGCCCCAGGCAAGGTCCCGAATCCTTTATCCCAGATGCTGACACCTGGGCACTGGCGGACATTGATTTTTATCAACACAGAGGTCTGAGTGAGGGTCAGAGGGCCAGGTAGGTGAAGTGAAGGCCAGGTGGGCGGGGCTAAGGCTTCTTTGCCATCACCATAGAGACAGTCCCCCCACCGCAAGAGTGGGCGGAGCTTGGGATGGGCCTGGTGACAAGACTGAGCCAATGGCAGAGATCCGGCCCGCCAGGCAGATGACACAGGGCCCTCCATTGTGACCTATGACCCCTAGTGGCCACAGGATTTGAGCACACCCCGGGAAAGGCTACGCAGGCACAAGGGAGCCCCTGGTGCGGACTGCTTCAGGGCATTGGCAGAGCACGCCAGGTACCTCTTTCCCACTTTCCTCAGGATATCAGTAGGCAAGGCATCCCCACTCAGCATCTCTTGCCTCTCTCTGTCTCTCTCTGCTTGTGTTCCTTCTCTGAAATCTCTTCCTTCTCCCCCTTGTCACTTCACACCTTGGAGTGCCTGACAGAGGGCCTTCACACGAAAGAACAAAGGGGGAAGGCCTCTGGCTCTACTGCTTGCCCATGGGGAGAGAAGTTCTGGTAGTCTATCTGGAAGGTCTAGAGAGCAGTGATTGATTGGGGAGCTACATCAGGGGCGGACCTGGCCAGGTGAAGCTCGCTGACAAGTGGCAGCCTCTCCGGAGACTACTAATTCCGCTGCTAACATTCTATGCAAATAACCGGCTGAGTGCCATGGGCAGAAAACATTGACACATACCTGCCAGAGGCCTATTCTGGGTCTGAAGAGTCCACCCTGGTCTCCAGCAACTCATCAGCTCAGCACACACTTTGCCTGCACGCGTGGAAACCGCCTCTCTCCACGAATGTCTTCACCTGCTAGGAAACACACGATGTCACTCAGCCAAAGGAGAGCACAGGCAAAGTCAACTGAAGCCCCCATTTTCAAGATTTTGCCCTCTGCTGCTCCACAGCCTCCGGTGGCACACTGCATGTGCGTCACTTCTCGGTAGACAAGGACGAAATCCGGGCATCCAGGGCCCCAGCCGTCCACAGTCTACGGATGGCGGCATATGGATCACCTCTTTGCCTCGTACAGCAGGGAGGCCTGGGCCCTAGACTGGCTCCGCTAGAGCTCCACGACCTCAGCTATTTTCCCTGACCTTTGGCCCGTGCCCTCGTGAGTGTGTCATCTCTACTTCCACTTCTCTTCCCACCACACTGAATCCGCCACCTGCGGATACCTGAGCGCGGACATCAACATCTATCACTGGCTGCAGTGTCACAGCTCACTAGGTGTCTAGGCTCAGGCTGACCTTGGCTGTCTTCTGCCCAGGCAAGGAGCCTAATCCTTCCAAGGAAATGAGGACACGTGCTCACTGGCCGACATTCTTCCTTTCATCCACACAGCGGTCTAGATGAGGGTAAAGAGGCCAGGGAGGCCAGGTGAGGGCTGAGTGTGGGGCCTAAGTCTTCTTTCCCAATCACCATGGTGACAGCCACCGGAAGGCTGGGCGGAACTTCTGACGGGGACGAGTCACAAACACTCAGCCAATAGGAGAGGTCCAGCCTAACCGGCCAGTTCCGCAGAGCCCTCCATTTTACCCATGGACAGACAACGGCCCCTTGCGTCTTTGGCCACAAAATCGAGGGCACCCAGGGAATAACTTCACAGTAGGCAACCCCGGATGTGAACACGTTCGACACACTGGGACAGCAGGCAGGTGCCTCTTTTCCACTTATGCTGGGATATCACTAGGCAAGGCGCCCTTCCTCAGCATCTGTGGCCTCTCTGTATGTGTTCACTCAGAGGAAACTCTTCATTCTACCCCTGAGACACATCGCAAGTATGAGGGGCCTGAGAGAGAGCCTAGAGATGGAACGGGGGAGGCTTCTGGCTGTACTGCTTCCCCGTGGGGACAGAATAGCAGGTAGTCTCTCTGGAAGGTCTTAGCTTCTGTTGACTGACACGCGCAATACAGTAGGGGCGGACCCTGGCCAGGTGGAGCTTGTGGGCAGATGCAACCTCTCCGGCGACGAATAATTGCGCTGCTGCTTTGTATGGTGAAAACCTCCCCCCGCCAAGGGGGATGGGTACAGAACATTGACCCACACCCGCCAGGGGCCTTTCCTGGACTAAAGATCCCAACGTGGTCTCAACGTCGTCACCCTCTCAACACACACCTTTCCTGCACACGTAATCCTGCCTTTCTCCGTCAGGGCCCTATCCTACCAGGAAAAAAAGCAAGCCACTCAAAAAGGCCGATGCCAGGGAAATCGAGGAAACACTGCCAGTTTCCAAATTTTTGCTGTCTACACGTCCCCGCCTCCGGTGCAAGGCTGCCTATGTGGCCGGGCTCCGAAGGCAAGGCCGAAATCCTGGCAGCCTGGGCCCCAGCAGTGCAATGGTTGATGGACGTGGGGACACGGATGACCCGTTCGCCACATACACGAGGGATCCTTGGGCCCTTCACTGGCTCGCCATTCAGCTCCACGACGTCCACTACTGGCCCTGGCCTTTGCTTTGGCTGGTGCCCCATTAAACGTGTGCTCCGGAGCGATGTTTCTCCACCCATCACTAGCATTCTGCCACCAGGGGATATGTCAGTGTGGGAGTCACCATTTGTCACTGGCAGCAGTGTCACAAGCCACTAGACTTCCAGCTACCCGCTGACCTAGGCTGCCTTCTGCCCCAGGCAAGGTCCCGAATCCTTTATCCCAGATGCTGACACCTGGGCACTGGCGGACATTGATTTTTATCAACACAGAGGTCTGAGTGAGGGTCAGAGGGCCAGGTAGGTGAAGTGAAGGCCAGGTGGGCGGGGCTAAGGCTTCTTTGCCATCACCATAGAGACAGTCCCCCCACCGCAAGAGTGGGCGGAGCTTGGGATGGGCCTGGTGACAAGACTGAGCCAATGGCAGAGATCCGGCCCGCCAGGCAGATGACACAGGGCCCTCCATTGTGACCTATGACCCCTAGTGGCCACAGGATTTGAGCACACCCCGGGAAAGGCTACGCAGGCACAAGGGAGCCCCTGGTGCGGACTGCTTCAGGGCATTGGCAGAGCACGCCAGGTACCTCTTTCCCACTTTCCTCAGGATATCAGTAGGCAAGGCATCCCCACTCAGCATCTCTTGCCTCTCTCTGTCTCTCTCTGCTTGTGTTCCTTCTCTGAAATCTCTTCCTTCTCCCCCTTGTCACTTCACACCTTGGAGTGCCTGACAGAGGGCCTTCACACGAAAGAACAAAGGGGGAAGGCCTCTGGCTCTACTGCTTGCCCATGGGGAGAGAAGTTCTGGTAGTCTATCTGGAAGGTCTAGAGAGCAGTGATTGATTGGGGAGCTACATCACGGGCGGACCTGGCCAGGTGAAGCTCGCTGACAAGTGGCAGCCTCTCCGGAGACTACTAATTCCGCTGCTAACATTCTATGCAAATAACCGGCTGAGTGCCATGGGCAGAAAACATTGACACATACCTGCCAGAGGCCTATTCTGGGTCTGAAGAGTCCACCCTGGTCTCCAGCAACTCATCAGCTCAGCACACACTTTGCCTGCACGCGTGGAAACCGCCTCTCTCCACGAATGTCTTCACCTGCTAGGAAGCACACGATGTCACTCAGCCAAAGGAGAGCACAGGCAAAGTCAACTGAAGCCCCCATTTTCAAGATTTTGCCCTCTGCTGCTCCACAGCCTCCGGTGGCACACTGCATGTGCGTCACTTCTCGGTAGACAAGGACGAAATCCGGGCATCCAGGGCCCCAGCCGTCCACAGTCTACGGATGGCGGCATATGGATCACCTCTTTGCCTCGTACAGCAGGGAGGCCTGGGCCCTAGACTGGCTCCGCTAGAGCTCCACGACCTCAGCTATTTTCCCTGACCTTTGGCCCGTGCCCTCGTGAGTGTGTCATCTCTACTTCCACTTCTCTTCCCACCACACTGAATCCGCCACCTGCGGATACCTGAGCGCGGACATCAACATCTATCACTGGCTGCAGTGTCACAGCTCACTAGGTGTCTAGGCTCAGGCTGACCTTGGCTGTCTTCTGCCCAGGCAAGGAGCCTAATCCTTCCAAGGAAATGAGGACACGTGCTCACTGGCCGACATTCTTCCTTTCATCCACACAGCGGTCTAGATGAGGGTAAAGAGGCCAGGGAGGCCAGGTGAGGGCTGAGTGTGGGGCCTAAGTCTTCTTTCCCAATCACCATGGTGACAGCCACCGGAAGGCTGGGCGGAACTTCTGACGGGGACGAGTCACAAACACTCAGCCAATAGGAGAGGTCCAGCCTAACCGGCCAGTTCCGCAGAGCCCTCCATTTTACCCATGGACAGACAACGGCCCCTTGCGTCTTTGGCCACAAAATCGAGGGCACCCAGGGAATAACTTCACAGTAGGCAACCCCGGATGTGAACACGTTCGACACACTGGGACAGCAGGCAGGTGCCTCTTTTCCACTTATGCTGGGATATCACTAGGCAAGGCGCCCTTCCTCAGCATCTGTGGCCTCTCTGTATGTGTTCACTCAGAGGAAACTCTTCATTCTACCCCTGAGACACATCGCAAGTATGAGGGGCCTGAGAGAGAGCCTAGAGATGGAACGGGGGAGGCTTCTGGCTGTACTGCTTCCCCGTGGGGACAGAATAGCAGGTAGTCTCTCTGGAAGGTCTTAGCTTCTGTTGACTGACACGCGCAATACAGTAGGGGCGGACCCTGGCCAGGTGGTGCTTGTGGGCAGATGCAACCTCTCCGGCGACGAATAATTGCGCTGCTGCTTTGTATGGTGAAAACCTCCCCCCGCCAAGGGGGATGGGTACAGAACACTGACCCACACCCGCCAGGGGCCTTTCCTGGGACTAAAGATCCCAACGTGGTCTCAACGTCGTCACCCTCTCAACACACACCTTTCCTGCACACGTAATCCTGCCTTTCTCCGTCAGGGCCCTATCCTACCAGGAAAAAAAGCAAGCTGCTCAAAAAGGCCGATGCCAGGGAAATCGATGAAACACTGCCAGTTTCCAAATTTTTGCTGTCTACACGTCCCCGCCTCCGGTGCAAGGCTGCCTATGTGGCCGGGCTCCGAAGGCAAGGCCGAAATCCTGGCAGCCTGGGCCCCAGCGGTGCAATGGTTGATGGACGTGGGGACACGGATGACCCGTTCGCCACATACAGGAGGGATCCTTGGGCCCTTCACTGGCTCGCCATTCAGCTCCACGACGTCCACTACTGGCCCTGGCCTTTGCTTTGGCTGGTGCCCCATTAAACGTGTGCTCCGGAGCGATGTTTCTCCACCCATCACTAGCATTCTGCCACCAGGGGATATGTCAGTGTGGGAGTCACCATTTGTCACTGGCAGCAGTGTCACAAGTCACTAGACTTCCAGCTACCCGCTGACCTAGGCTGCCTTCTGCCCCAGGCAAGGTCCCGAATCCTTTATCCCAGATGCTGACACCTGGGCACTGGCGGACATTGATTTTTATCAACACAGAGGTCTGAGTGAGGGTCAGAGGGCCAGGTAGGTGAAGTGAAGGCCAGGTGGGCGGGGCTAAGGCTTCTTTGCCATCACCATAGAGACAGTCCCCCCACCGCAAGAGTGGGCGGAGCTTGGGATGGGCCTGGTGACAAGACTGAGCCAATGGCAGAAATCCGGCCCGCCAGGCAGATGACACAGGGCCCTCCATTGTGACCTATGACCCCTAGTGGCCACAGGATTTGAGCACACCCCGGGAAAGGCTACGCAGGCACAAGGGAGCCCCTGGTGCGGACTGCTTCAGGGCATTGGCAGAGCACGCCAGGTACCTCTTTCCCACTTTCCTCAGGATATCAGTAGGCAAGGCATCCCCACTCAGCATCTCTTGCCTCTCTCTGTCTCTCTCTGCTTGTGTTCCTTCTCTGAAATCTCTTCCTTCTCCCCCTTGTCACTTCACACCTTGGAGTGCCTGACAGAGGGCCTTCAGACGAAAGAACAAAGGGGGAAGGCCTCTGGCTCTACTGCTTGCCCATGGGGAGAGAAGTTCTGGTAGTCTATCTGGAAGGTCTAGAGAGCAGTGATTGATTGGGGAGCTACATCACGGGCGGACCTGGCCAGGTGAAGCTCGCTGACAAGTGGCAGCCTCTCCGGAGACTACTAATTCCGCTGCTAACATTCTATGCAAATAACCGGCTGAGTGCCATGGGCAGAAAACATTGACACATACCTGCCAGAGGCCTATTCTGGGTCTGAAGAGTCCACCCTGGTCTCCAGCAACTCATCATCTCAGCACACACTTTGCCTGCACGCATGGAAACCGCCTCTCTCCAAGGATGTCTTCACCTGCTAGGAAACACACGATGTCACTCAGCCAAAGGAGAGCACAGGCAAAGTCAACTGAAGCCCCCATTTTCAAGATTTTGCCCTCTGCTGCTCCACAGCCTCCGGTGGCACACTGCATGTGCGTCACTTCTCGGTAGACAAGGACGAAATCCGGGCATCCAGGGCCCAGCCGTCCACAGTCTACGGATGGCGGCATATGGATCACCTCTTTGCCTCGTACAGCAGGGAGGCCTGGGCCCTAGACTGGCTCCGCTAGAGCTCCACGACCTCAGCTATTTTCCCTGACCTTTGGCCCGTGCCCTCGTGAGTGTGTCATCTCTACTTCCACTTCTCTTCCCACCACACTGAATCCGCCACCTGCGGATACCTCAGCGTGGACATCAACATCTATCACTGGCTGCAGTGTCACAGCTCACTAGGTGTCTAGGCTCAGGCTGACCTTGGCTGTCTTCTGCCCAGGCAAGGAGCCTAATCCTTCCAAGGAAATGAGGACACGTGCTCACTGGCCGACATCCTTTCTTTCATCCACACAGCGGTCTAGATGAGGGTAAAGAGGCCAGGGAGGCCAGGTGAGGGCTGAGTGTGGGGCCTAAGGCTTCTTTCCCAATCACCATGGTGACAGCCACCGGAAGGCTGGGCGGAACTTCTGACGGGGACGAGTCACAAACACTCAGCCAATAGGAGAGGTCCAGCCTAACCGGCCATTTCCGCAGAGCCCTCCATTTTACCCATGGACAGACAACGGCCCCTTGCGTCTTTGGCCACAAAATCGAGGGCACCCAGGGAATAACTTCACAGTAGGCAACCCCGGATGTGAACACGTTCGACACACTGGGACAGCAGGCAGGTGCCTCTTTTCCACTTATGCTGGGATATCACTAGGCAAGGCGCCCTTCCTCAGCATCTGTGGCCTCTCTGTATGTGTTCACTCAGAGGAAACTCTTCATTCTACCCCTGAGACACATCACAAGTATGAGGGGCCTGAGAGAGAGCCTAGAGATGGAACGGGGGAGGCTTCTGGCTGTACTGCTTCCCCGTGGGGACAGAATAGCAGGTAGTCTCCCTGGAAGGTCTTAGCTTCTGTTGACTGACACGCGCAATACAGTAGGGGCGGACCCTGGCCAGGTGGAGCTTGTGGGCAGATGCAACCTCTCCGGCGACGAATAATTGCGCTGCTGCTTTGTATGGTGAAAACCTCCCCCCGCCAAGGGGGATGGGTAGAGAACACTGACCCACACCCGCCAGGGGCCTTTCCTGGACTAAAGATCCCAACGTGGTCTCAACGTCGTCACCCTCTCAACACACACCTTTCCTGCACACGTAATCCTGCCTTTCTCCGTCAGGGCCCTATCCTACCAGGAAAAAAAGCAAGCTGCTCAAAAAGGCCGATGCCAGGGAAATCGAGGAAACACTGCCAGTTTCCAAATTTTTGCTGTCTACACGTCCCCGCCTCCGGTGCAAGGCTGCCTATGTGGCCGGGCTCCGAAGGCAAGGCCGAAATCCTGGCAGCCTGGGCCCCAGCAGTGCAATGGTTGATGGACGTGGGGACACGGATGACCCGTTCGCCACATACACGAGGGATCCTTGGGCCCTTCACTGGCTCGCCATTCAGCTCCACGACGTCCACTACTGGCCCTGGCCTTTGCTTTGGCTGGTGCCCCATTAAACGTGTGCTCCGGAGCGATGTTTCTCCACCCATCACTAGCATTCTGCCACCAGGGGATATGTCAGTGTGGGAGTCACCATTTGTCACTGGCAGCAGTGTCACAAGCCACTAGACTTCCAGCTACCCGCTGACCTAGGCTGCCTTCTGCCCCAGGCAAGGTCCCGAATCCTTTATCCCAGATGCTGACACCTGGGCACTGGCGGACATTGATTTTTATCAACACAGAGGTCTGAGTGAGGGTCAGAGGGCCAGGTAGGTGAAGTGAAGGCCAGGTGGGCGGGGCTAAGGCTTCTTTGCCATCACCATAGAGACAGTCCCCCCACCGCAAGAGTGGGCGGAGCTTGGGATGGGCCTGGTGACAAGACTGAGCCAATGGCAGAGATCCGGCCCGCCAGGCAGATGACACAGGGCCCTCCATTGTGACCTATGACCCCTAGTGGCCACAGGATTTGAGCACACCCCGGGAAAGGCTACGCAGGCACAAGGGAGCCCCTGGTGCGGACTGCTTCAGGGCATTGGCAGAGCACGCCAGGTACCTCTTTCCCACTTTCCTCAGGATATCAGTAGGCAAGGCATCCCCACTCAGCATCTCTTGCCTCTCTCTGTCTCTCTCTGCTTGTGTTCATTCTCTGAAATCTCTTCCTTCTCCCCCTTGTCACTTCACACCTTGGAGTGCCTGACAGAGGGCCTTCAGACGAAAGAACAAAGGGGGAAGGCCTCTGGCTCTACTGCTTGCCCATGGGGAGAGAAGTTCTGGTAGTCTATCTGGAAGGTCTAGAGAGCAGTGATTGATTGGGGAGCTACATCAGGGGCGGACCTGGCCAGGTGAAGCTCGCTGACAAGTGGCAGCCTCTCCGGAGACTACTAATTCCGCTGATAACATTCTATGCAAATAACCGGCTGAGTGCCATGGGCAGAAAACATTGACACATACCTGCCAGAGGCCTATTCTGGGTCTGAAGAGTCCACCCTGGTCTCCAGCAACTCATCAGCTCAGCACACACTTTGCCTGCACGCGTGGAAACCGCCTCTCTCCATGAATGTCTTCACCTGCTAGGAAACACACGATGTCACTCAGCCAAAGGAGAGCACAGGCAAAGTCAACTGAAGCCCCCATTTTCAAGATTTTGCCCTCTGCTGCTCCACAGCCTCCGGTGGCACACTGCATGTGCGTCACTTCTCGGTAGACAAGGACGAAATCCGGGCATCCAGGGCCCCAGCCGTCCACAGTCTACGGATGGCGGCATATGGATCACCTCTTTGCCTCGTACAGCAGGGAGGCCTGGGCCCTAGACTGGCTCCGCTAGAGCTCCACGACCTCAGCTATTTTCCCTGACCTTTGGCCCGTGCCCTCGTGAGTGTGTCATCTCTACTTCCACTTCTCTTCCCACCACACTGAATCCGCCACCTGCGGATACCTGAGCGCGGACATCAACATCTATCACTGGCTGCAGTGTCACAGCTCACTAGGTGTCTAGGCTCAGGCTGACCTTGGCTGTCTTCTGCCCAGGCAAGGAGCCTAATCCTTCCAAGGAAATGAGGACACGTGCTCACTGGCCGACATTCTTCCTTTCATCCACACAGCGGTCTAGATGAGGGTAAAGAGGCCAGGGAGGCCAGGTGAGGGCTGAGTGTGGGGCCTAAGTCTTCTTTCCCAATCACCATGGTGACAGCCACCGGAAGGCTGGGCGGAACTTCTGACGGGGACGAGTCACAAACACTCAGCCAATAGGAGAGGTCCAGCCTAACCGGCTATTTCCGCAGAGCCCTCCATTTTACCCATGGACAGACAACGGCCCCTTGCGTCTTTGGCCACAAAATCGAGGGCACCCAGGGAATAACTTCACAGTAGGCAACCCCGGATGTGAACACGTTCGACACACTGGGACAGCAGGCAGGTGCCTCTTTTCCACTTATGCTGGGATATCACTAGGCAAGGCGCCCTTCCTCAGCATCTGTGGCCTCTCTGTATGTGTTCACTCAGAGGAAACTCTTCATTCTACCCCTGAGACACATCGCAAGTATGAGGGGCCTGAGAGAGAGCCTAGAGATGGAACGGGGGAGGCTTCTGGCTGTACTGCTTCCCCGTGGGGACAGAATAGCAGGTAGTCTCTCTGGAAGGTCTTAGCTTCTGTTGACTGACACGCGCAATACAGTAGGGGCGGACCCTGGCCAGGTGGTGCATGTGGGCAGATGCAACCTCTCCGGCGACGAATAATTGCGCTGCTGCTTTGTATGGTGAAAACCTCCCCCCGCCAAGGGGGATGGGTACAGAACACTGACCCACACCCGCCAGGGGCCTTTCCTGGGACTAAAGATCCCAACGTGGTCTCAACGTCGTCACCCTCTCAACACACACCTTTCCTGCACACGTAATCCTGCCTTTCTCCGTCAGGGCCCTATCCTACCAGGAAAAAAAGCAAGCTGCTCAAAAAGGCCGATACCAGGGAAATCGATGAAACACTGCCAGTTTCCAAATTTTTGCTGTCTACACGTCCCCGCCTCCGGTGCAAGGCTGCCTATGTGGCCGGGCTCCGAAGGCAAGGCCGAAATCCTGGCAGCCTGGGCCCCAGCGGTGCAATGGTTGATGGACGTGGGGACACGGATGACCCGTTCGCCACATACAGGAGGGATCCTTGGGCCCTTCACTGGCTCGCCATTTAGCTCCACGACGTCCACTACTGGCCCTGGCCTTTGCTTTGGCTGGTGCCCCATTAAACGTGTGCTCCGGAGCGATGTTTCTCCACCCATCACTAGCATTCTGCCACCAGGGGATATGTCAGTGTGGGAGTCACCATTTGTCACTGGCAGCAGTGTCACAAGTCACTAGACTTCCAGCTACCCGCTGACCTAGGCTGCCTTCTGCCCCAGGCAAGGTCCCGAATCCTTTATCCCAGATGCTGACACCTGGGCACTGGCGGACATTGATTTTTATCAACACAGAGGTCTGAGTGAGGGTCAGAGGGCCAGGTAGGTGAAGTGAAGGCCAGGTGGGCGGGGCTAAGGCTTCTTTGCCATCACCATAGAGACAGTCCCCCCACCGCAAGAGTGGGCGGAGCTTGGGATGGGCCTGGTGACAAGACTGAGCCAATGGCAGAAATCCGGCCCGCCAGGCAGATGACACAGGGCCCTCCATTGTGACCTATGACCCCTAGTGGCCACAGGATTTGAGCACACCCCGGGAAAGGCTACGCAGGCACAAGGGAGCCCCTGGTGCGGACTGCTTCAGGGCATTGGCAGAGCACGCCAGGTACCTCTTTCCCACTTTCCTCAGGATATCAGTAGGCAAGGCATCCCCACTCAGCATCTCTTGCCTCTCTCTGTCTCTCTCTGCTTGTGTTCCTTCTCTGAAATCTCTTCCTTCTCCCCCTTGTCACTTCACACCTTGGAGTGCCTGACAGAGGGCCTTCAGACGAAAGAACAAAGGGGGAAGGCCTCTGGCTCTACTGCTTGCCCATGGGGAGAGAAGTTCTGGTAGTCTATCTGGAAGGTCTAGAGAGCAGTGATTGATTGGGGAGCTACATCACGGGCGGACCTGGCCAGGTGAAGCTCGCTGACAAGTGGCAGCCTCTCCGGAGACTACTAATTCCGCTGCTAACATTCTATGCAAATAACCGGCTGAGTGCCATGGGCAGAAAACATTGACACATACCTGCCAGAGGCCTATTCTGGGTCTGAAGAGTCCACCCTGGTCTCCAGCAACTCATCATCTCAGCACACACTTTGCCTGCACGCATGGAAACCGCCTCTCTCCAAGGATGTCTTCACCTGCTAGGAAACACACGATGTCACTCAGCCAAAGGAGAGCACAGGCAAAGTCAACTGAAGCCCCCATTTTCAAGATTTTGCCCTCTGCTGCTCCACAGCCTCCGGTGGCACACTGCATGTGCGTCACTTCTCGGTAGACAAGGACGAAATCCGGGCATCCAGGGCCCCAGCCGTCCACAGTCTACGGATGGCGGCATATGGATCACCTCTTTGCCTCGTACAGCAGGGAGGCCTGGGCCCTAGACTGGCTCCGCTAGAGCTCCACGACCTCAGCTATTTTCCCTGACCTTTGGCCCGTGCCCTCGTGAGTGTGTCATCTCTACTTCCACTTCTCTTCCCACCACACTGAATCCGCCACCTGCGGATACCTCAGCGTGGACATCAACATCTATCACTGGCTGCAGTGTCACAGCTCACTAGGTGTCTAGGCTCAGGCTGACCTTGGCTGTCTTCTGCCCAGGCAAGGAGCCTAATCCTTCCAAGGAAATGAGGACACGTGCTCACTGGCCGACATCCTTTCTTTCATCCACACAGCGGTCTAGATGAGGGTAAAGAGGCCAGGGAGGCCAGGTGAGGGCTGAGTGTGGGGCCTAAGGCTTCTTTCCCAATCACCATGGTGACAGCCACCGGAAGGCTGGGCGGAACTTCTGACGGGGACGAGTCACAAACACTCAGCCAATAGGAGAGGTCCAGCCTAACCGGCCATTTCCGCAGAGCCCTCCATTTTACCCATGGACAGACAATGGCCCCTTGCGTCTTTGGCCACAAAATCGAGGGCACCCAGGGAATAACTTCACAGTAGGCAACCCCGGATGTGAACACGTTCGACACACTGGGACAGCAGGCAGGTGCCTCTTTTCCACTTATGCTGGGATATCACTAGGCAAGGCGCCCTTCCTCAGCATCTGTGGCCTCTCTGTATGTGTTCACTCAGAGGAAACTCTTCATTCTACCCCTGAGACACATCACAAGTATGAGGGGCCTGAGAGAGAGCCTAGACATGGAACGGGGGAGGCTTCTGGCTGTACTGCTTCCCCGTGGGGACAGAATAGCAGGTAGTCTCCCTGGAAGGTCTTAGCTTCTGTTGACTGACACGCGCAATACAGTAGGGGCGGACCCTGGCCAGGTGGAGCTTGTGGGCAGATGCAACCTCTCCGGCGACGAATAATTGCGCTGCTGCTTTGTATGGTGAAAACCTCCCCCCGCCAAGGGGGATGGGTAGAGAACACTGACCCACACCCGCCAGGGGCCTTTCCTGGACTAAAGATCCCAACGTGGTCTCAACGTCGTCACCCTCTCAACACACACCTTTCCTGCACACGTAATCCTGCCTTTCTCCGTCAGGGCCCTATCCTACCAGGAAAAAAAGCAAGCTGCTCAAAAAGGCCGATGCCAGGGAAATCGAGGAAACACTGCCAGTTTCCAAATTTTTGCTGTCTACACGTCCCCGCCTCCGGTGCAAGGCTGCCTATGTGGCCGGGCTCCGAAGGCAAGGCCGAAATCCTGGCAGCCTGGGCCCCAGCAGTGCAATGGTTGATGGACGTGGGGACACGGATGACCCGTTCGCCACATACACGAGGGATCCTTGGGCCCTTCACTGGCTCGCCATTCAGCTCCACGACGTCCACTACTGGCCCTGGCCTTTGCTTTGGCTGGTGCCCCATTAAACGTGTGCTCCGGAGCGATGTTTCTCCACCCATCACTAGCATTCTGCCACCAGGGGATATGTCAGTGTGGGAGTCACCATTTGTCACTGGCAGCAGTGTCACAAGCCACTAGACTTCCAGCTACCCGCTGACCTAGGCTGCCTTCTGCCCCAGGCAAGGTCCCGAATCCTTTATCCCAGATGCTGACACCTGGGCACTGGCGGACATTGATTTTTATCAACACAGAGGTCTGAGTGAGGGTCAGAGGGCCAGGTAGGTGAAGTGAAGGCCAGGTGGGCGGGGCTAAGGCTTCTTTGCCATCACCATAGAGACAGTCCCCCCACCGCAAGAGTGGGCGGAGCTTGGGATGGGCCTGGTGACAAGACTGAGCCAATGGCAGAGATCCGGCCCGCCAGGCAGATGACACAGGGCCCTCCATTGTGACCTATGACCCCTAGTGGCCACAGGATTTGAGCACACCCCGGGAAAGGCTACGCAGGCACAAGGGAGCCCCTGGTGCGGACTGCTTCAGGGCATTGGCAGAGCACGCCAGTTACCTCTTTCCCACTTTCCTCAGGATATCAGTAGGCAAGGCATCCCCACTCAGCATCTCTTGCCTCTCTCTGTCTCTCTCTGCTTGTGTTCCTTCTCTGAAATCTCTTCCTTCTCCCCCTTGTCACTTCACACCTTGGAGTGCCTGACAGAGGGCCTTCAGACGAAAGAACAAAGGGGGAAGGCCTCTGGCTCTACTGCTTGCCCATGGGGAGAGAAGTTCTGGTAGTCTATCAGGAAGGTCTAGAGAGCAGTGATTGATTGGGGAGCTACATCAGGGGCGGACCTGGCCAGGTGAAGCTCGCTGACAAGTGGCAGCCTCTCCGGAGACTACTAATTCCGCTGATAACATTCTATGCAAATAACCGGCTGAGTGCCATGGGCAGAAAACATTGACACATACCTGCCAGAGGCCTATTCTGGGTCTGAAGAGTCCACCCTGGTCTCCAGCAACTCATCAGCTCAGCACACACTTTGCCTGCACGCGTGGAAACCGCCTCTCTCCATGAATGTCTTCACCTGCTAGGAAACACACGATGTCACTCAGCCAAAGGAGAGCACAGGCAAAGTCAACTGAAGCCCCCATTTTCAAGATTTTGCCCTCTGCTGCTCCACAGCCTCCGGTGGCACACTGCATGTGCGTCACTTCTCGGTAGACAAGGACGAAATCCGGGCATCCAGGGCCCCAGCCGTCCACAGTCTACGGATGGCGGCATATGGATCACCTCTTTGCCTCGTACAGCAGGGAGGCCTGGGCCCTAGACTGGCTCCGCTAGAGCTCCACGACCTCAGCTATTTTCCCTGACCTTTGGCCCGTGCCCTCGTGAGTGTGTCATCTCTACTTCCACTTCTCTTCCCACCACACTGAATCCGCCACCTGCGGATACCTGAGCGTGGACATCAACATCTATCACTGGCTGCAGTGTCACAGCTCACTAGGTGTCTAGGCTCAGGCTGACCTTGGCTGTCTTCTGCCCAGGCAAGGAGCCTAATCCTTCCAAGGAAATGAGGACACCTGCTCACTGGCCGACATCCTTTCTTTCATCCACACAGCGGTCTAGATGAGGGTAAAGAGGCCAGGGAGGCCAGGTGAGGGCTGAGTGTGGGGCCTAAGGCTTCTTTCCCAATCACCATGGTGACAGCCACCGGAAGGCTGGGCGGAACTTCTGACGGGGACGAGTCACAAACACTCAGCCAATAGGAGAGGTCCAGCCTAACCGGCCATTTCCGCAGAGCCCTCCATTTTACCCATGGACAGACAACGGCCCCTTGCGTCTTTGGCCACAAAATCGAGGGCACCCAGGGAATAACTTCACAGTAGGCAACCCCGGATGTGAACACGTTCGACACACTGGGACAGCAGGCAGGTGCCTCTTTTCCACTTATGCTGGGATATCACTAGGCAAGGCGCCCTTCCTCAGCATCTGTGGCCTCTCTGTATGTGTTCACTCAGAGGAAACTCTTCATTCTACCCCTGAGACACATCACAAGTATGAGGGGCCTGAGAGAGAGCCTAGAGATGGAACGGGGGAGGCTTCTGGCTGTACTGCTTCCCCGTGGGGAGAGAATAGCAGGTAGTCTCCCTGGAAGGTCTTAGCTTCTGTTGACTGACACGCGCAATACAGTAGGGGCGGACCCTGGCCAGGTGGAGCTTGTGGGCAGATGCAACCTCTCCGGCGACGAATAATTGCGCTGCTGCTTTGTATGGTGAAAACCTCCCCCCGCCAAGGGGGATGGGTAGAGAACACTGACCCACACCCGCCAGGGGCCTTTCCTGGACTAAAGATCCCAACGTGGTCTCAACGTCGTCACCGTCTCAACACACACCTTTCCTGCACACGTAATCCTGCCTTTCTCCGTCAGGGCCCTATCCTACCAGGAAAAAAAGCAAGCTGCTCAAAAAGGCCGATGCCAGGGAAATCGAGGAAACACTGCCAGTTTCCAAATTTTTGCTGTCTACACGTCCCCGCCTCCAGTGCAAGGCTGCCTATGTGGCCGGGCTCCGAAGGCAAGGCCGAAATCCTGGCAGCCTGGGCCCCAGCAGTGCAATGGTTGATGGACGTGGGGACACGGATGACCCGTTCGCCACATACACGAGGGATCCTTGGGCCCTTCACTGGCTCGCCATTCAGCTCCACGACGTCCACTACTGGCCCTGGCCTTTGCTTTGGCTGGTGCCCCATTAAACGTGTGCTCCGGAGCGATGTTTCTCCACCCATCACTAGCATTCTGCCACCAGGGGATATGTCAGTGTGGGAGTCACCATTTGTCACTGGCAGCAGTGTCACAAGCCACTAGACTTCCAGCTACCCGCTGACCTAGGCTGCCTTCTGCCCCAGGCAAGGTCCCGAATCCTTTATCCCAGATGCTGACACCTGGGCACTGGCGGACATTGATTTTTATCAACACAGAGGTCTGAGTGAGGGTCAGAGGGCCAGGTAGGTGAAGTGAAGGCCAGGTGGGCGGGGCTAAGGCTTCTTTGCCATCACCATAGAGACAGTCCCCCCACCGCAAGAGTGGGCGGAGCTTGGGATGGGCCTGGTGACAAGACTGAGCCAATGGCAGAGATCCGGCCCGCCAGGCAGATGACACAGGGCCCTCCATTGTGACCTATGACCCCTAGTGGCCACAGGATTTGAGCACACCCCGGGAAAGGCTACGCAGGCACAAGGGAGCCCCTGGTGCGGACTGCTTCAGGGCATTGGCAGAGCACGCCAGGTACCTCTTTCCCACTTTCCTCAGGATATCAGTAGGCAAGGCATCCCCACTCAGCATCTCTTGCCTCTCTCTGTCTCTCTCTGCTTGTGTTCCTTCTCTGAAATCTCTTCCTTCTCCCCCTTGTCACTTCACACCTTGGAGTGCCTGACAGAGGGCCTTCAGACGAAAGAACAAAGGGGGAAGGCCTCTGGCTCTACTGCTTGCCCATGGGGAGAGAAGTTCTGGTAGTCTATCTGGAAGGTCTAGAGAGCAGTGATTGATTGGGGAGCTACATCACGGGCGGACCTGGCCAGGTGAAGCTCGCTGACAAGTGGCAGCCTCTCCGGAGACTACTAATTCCGCTGCTAACATTCTATGCAAATAACCGGCTGAGTGCCATGGGCAGAAAACATTGACACATACCTACCAGAGGCCTATTCTGGGTCTGAAGAGTCCACCCTGGTCTCCAGCAACTCATCATCTCAGCACACACTTTGCCTGCACGCATGGAAACCGCCTCTCTCCAAGGATGTCTTCACCTGCTAGGAAACACACGATGTCACTCAGCCAAAGGAGAGCACAGGCAAAGTCAACTGAAGCCCCCATTTTCAAGATTTTGCCCTCTGCTGCTCCACAGCCTCCGGTGGCACACTGCATGTGCGTCACTTCTCAGTAGACAAGGACGAAATCCGGGCATCCAGGGCCCCAGCCGTCCACAGTCTACGGATGGCGGCATATGGATCACCTCTTTGCCTCGTACAGCAGGGAGGCCTGGGCCCTAGACTGGCTCCGCTAGAGCTCCACGACCTCAGCTATTTTCCCTGACCTTTGGCCCGTGCCCTCGTGAGTGTGTCATCTCTACTTCCACTTCTCTTCCCACCACACTGAATCCGCCACCTGCGGATACCTGAGCGTGGACATCAACATCTATCACTGGCTGCAGTGTCACAGGTCACTAGGTGTCTAGGCTCAGGCTGACCTTGGCTGTCTTCTGCCCAGGCAAGGAGCCTAATCCTTCCAAGGAAATGAGGACACGTGCTCACTGGCCGACATCCTTTCTTTCATCCACACAGCGGTCTAGATGAGGGTAAAGAGGCCAGGGAGGCCAGGTGAGGGCTGAGTGTGGGGCCTAAGGCTTCTTTCCCAATCACCATGGTGACAGCCACCGGAAGGCTGGGCGGAACTTCTGACGGGGACGAGTCACAAACACTCAGCCAATAGGAGAGGTCCAGCCTAACCGGCCAGTTCCGCAGAGCCCTCCATTTTACCCATGGACAGACAACGGCCCCTTGCGTCTTTGGCCACAAAATCGAGGGCACCCAGGGAATAACTTCACAGTAGGCAACCCCGGATGTGAACACGTTCGACACACTGGGACAGCAGGCAGGTGCCTCTTTTCCACTTATGCTGGGATATCACTAGGCAAGGCGCCCTTCCTCAGCATCTGTGGCCTCTCTGTATGTGTTCACTCAGAGGAAACTCTTCATTCTACCCATGAGACACATCGCAAGTATGAGGGGCCTGAGAGAGAGCCTAGAGATGGAACGGGGGAGGCTTCTGGCTGTACTGCTTCCCCGTGGGGACAGAATAGCAGGTAGTCTCTCTGGAAGGTCTTAGCTTCTGTTGACTGACACGCGCAATACAGTAGGGGCGGACCCTGGCCAGGTGGAGCTTGTGGGCAGATGCAACCTCTCCGGCGACGAATAATTGCGCTGCTGCTTTGTATGGTGAAAACCTCCCCCCGCCAAGGGGGATGGGTACAGAACACTGACCCACACCCGCCAGGGGCCTTTCCTGGGACTAAAGATCCCAACGTGGTCTCAACGTCGTCACCCTCTCAACACACACCTTTCCTGCACACGTAATCCTGCCTTTCTCCGTCAGGGCCCTATCCTACCAGGAAAAAGAGCAAGCTGCTCAAAAAGGCCGATGCCAGGGAAATCGAGGAAACACTGCCAGTTTCCAAATTTTTGCTGTCTACACGTCCCCGCCTCCGGTGCAAGGCTGCCTATGTGGCCGGGCTCCGAAGGCAAGGCCGAAATCCTGGCAGCCTGGGCCCCAGCGGTGCAATGGTTGATGGACGTGGGGACACGGATGACCCGTTCGCCACATACACGAGGGATCCTTGGGCCCTTCACTGGCTCGCCATTCAGCTCCACGACGTCCACTACTGGCCCTGGCCTTTGCTTTGGCTGGTGCCCCATTAAACGTGTGCTCCGGAGCGATGTTTCTCCACCCATCACTAGCATTCTGCCACCAGGGGATATGTCAGTGTGGGAGTCACCATTTGTCACTGGCAGCAGTGTCACAAGCCACTAGACTTCCAGCTACCCGCTGACCTAGGCTGCCTTCTGCCCCAGGCAAGGTCCCGAATCCTTTATCCCAGATGCTGACACCTGGGCACTGGCGGACATTGATTTTTATCAACACAGAGGTCTGAGTGAGGGTCAGAGGGCCAGGTAGGTGAAGTGAAGGCCAGGTGGGCGGGGCTAAGGCTTCTTTGCCATCACCATAGAGACAGTCCCCCCACCGCAAGAGTGGGCGGAGCTTGGGATGGGCCTGGTGACAAGACTGAGCCAATGGCAGAGATCCGGCCCGCCAGGCAGATGACACAGGGCCCTCCATTGTGACCTATGACCCCTAGTGGCCACAGGATTTGAGCACACCCCGGGAAAGGCTACGCAGGCACAAGGGAGCCCCTGGTGCGGACTGCTTCAGGGCATTGGCAGAGCACGCCAGGTACCTCTTTCCCACTTTCCTCAGGATATCAGTAGGCAAGGCATCCCCACTCAGCATCTCTTGCCTCTCTCTGTCTCTCTCTGCTTGTGTTCCTTCTCTGAAATCTCTTCCTTCTCCCCCTTGTCACTTCACACCTTGGAGTGCCTGACAGAGGGCCTTCAGACGAAAGAACAAAGGGGGAAGGCCTCTGGCTCTACTGCTTGCCCATGGGGAGAGAAGTTCTGGTAGTCTATCTGGAAGGTCTAGAGAGCAGTGATTGATTGGGGAGCTACATCACGGGCGGACCTGGCCAGGTGAAGCTCGCTGACAAGTGGCAGCCTCTCCGGAGACTACTAATTCCGCTGCTAACATTCTATGCAAATAACCGGCTGAGTGCCATGGGCAGAAAACATTGACACATACCTGCCAGAGGCCTATTCTGGGTCTGAAGAGTCCACCCTGGTCTCCAGCAACTCATCATCTCAGCACACACTTTGCCTGCACGCGTGGAAACCGCCTCTCTCCACGAATGTCTTCACCTGCTAGGAAGCACACGATGTCACTCAGCCAAAGGAGAACACAGGCAAAGTCAACTGAAGCCCCCATTTTCAAGATTTTGCCCTCTGCTGCTCCACAGCCTCCGGTGGCACACTGCATGTGCGTCACTTCTCGGTAGACAAGGACGAAATCCGGGCATCCAGGGCCCCAGCCGTCCACAGTCTACGGATGGCGGCATATGGATCACCTCTTTGCCTCGTACAGCAGGGAGGCCTGGGCCCTAGACTGGCTCCGCTAGAGCTCCACGACCTCAGCTATTTTCCCTGACCTTTGGCCCGTGCCCTCGTGAGTGTGTCATCTCTACTTCCACTTCTCTTCCCACCACACTTAATCCGCCACCTGCGGATACCTCAGCGTGGACATCAACATCTATCACTGGCTGCAGTGTCACAGGTCACTAGGTGTCTAGGCTCAGGCTGACCTTGGCTGTCTTCTGCCCAGGCAAGGAGCCTAATCCTTCCAAGGAAATGAGGACACGTGCTCACTGGCCGACATCCTTTCTTTCATCCACACAGCGGTCTAGATGAGGGTAAAGAGGCCAGGGAGGCCAGGTGAGGGCTGAGTGTGGGGCCTAAGGCTTCTTTCCCAATCACCATGGTGACAGCCACCGGAAGGCTGGGCGGAACTTCTGACTGGGACGAGTCACAAACACTGAGCCAGTAGGAGAGCTCCAGCCTATCCGGCCAGTTCCGCAGAGCCCTCCATTTTACCCATGGACAGACAACGGCCCCTTGCGTCTTTGGCCACAAAATCGAGGGCACCCAGGGAATAACTTCACAGTAGGCAACCCCGGATGTGAACACGTTCGACACACTGGGACAGCAGGCAGGTACCTCTTTTCCACTTGTGCTGGGATATCACTAGGCAAGGCGCCCTTCCTCAGCATCTGTGGCCTCTCTGTATGTGTTCACTCAGAGGAAACTCTTCATTCTACCCCTGAGACACATCACAAGTATGAGGGGCCTGAGAGAGAGCCTAGACATGGAACGGGGGAGGCTTCTGGCTGTACTGCTTCCCCGTGGGGACAGAATAGCAGGTAGTCTCTCTGGAAGGTCTTAGCTTCTGTTGACTGACACGCGCAATACAGTAGGGGCGGACCCTGGCCAGGTGGAGCTTGTGGGCAGATGCAACCTCTCCGGCGACGAATAATTGCGCTGCTGCTTTGTATGGTGAAAACCTCCCCCCGCCAAGGGGGATGGGTACAGAACATTGACCCACACCCGCCAGGGGCCTTTCCTGGACTAAAGATCCCAACGTGGTCTCAACGTCGTCACCCTCTCAACACACACCTTTCCTGCACACGTAATCCTGCCTTTCTCCGTCAGGGCCCTATCCTACCAGGAAAAAAAGCAAGCTGCTCAAAAAGGCCGATGCCAGGGAAATCGAGGAAACACTGCCAGTTTCCAAATTTTTGCTGTCTACACGTCCCCGCCTCCAGTGCAAGGCTGCCTATGTGGCCGGGCTCCGAAGGCAAGGCCGAAATCCTGGCAGCCTGGGCCCCAGCAGTGCAATGGTTGATGGACGTGGGGACACGGATGACCCGTTCGCCACATACACGAGGGATCCTTGGGCCCTTCACTGGCTCGCCATTCAGCTCCACGACGTCCACTACTGGCCCTGGCCTTTGCTTTGGCTGGTGCCCCATTAAACGTGTGCTCCGGAGCGATGTTTCTCCACCCATCACTAGCATTCTGCCACCAGGGGATATGTCAGTGTGGGAGTCACCATTTGTCACTGGCAGCAGTGTCACAAGCCACTAGACTTCCAGCTACCCGCTGACCTAGGCTGCCTTCTGCCCCAGGCAAGGTCCCGAATCCTTTATCCCAGATGCTGACACCTGGGCACTGGCGGACATTGATTTTTATCAACACAGAGGTCTGAGTGAGGGTCAGAGGGCCAGGTAGGTGAAGTGAAGGCCAGGTGGGCGGGGCTAAGGCTTCTTTGCCATCACCATAGAGACAGTCCCCCCACCGCAAGAGTGGGCGGAGCTTGGGATGGGCCTGGTGACAAGACTGAGCCAATGGCAGAGATCCGGCCCGCCAGGCAGATGACACAGGGCCCTCCATTGTGACCTATGACCCCTAGTGGCCACAGGATTTGAGCACACCCCGGGAAAGGCTACGCAGGCACAAGGGAGCCCCTGGTGCGGACTGCTTCAGGGCATTGGCAGAGCACGCCAGGTACCTCTTTCCCACTTTCCTCAGGATATCAGTAGGCAAGGCATCCCCACTCAGCATCTCTTGCCTCTCTCTGTCTCTCTCTGCTTGTGTTCCTTCTCTGAAATCTCTTCCTTCTCCCCCTTGTCACTTCACACCTTGGAGTGCCTGACAGAGGGCCTTCACACGAAAGAACAAAGGGGGAAGGCCTCTGGCTCTACTGCTTGCCCATGGGGAGAGAAGTTCTGGTAGTCTATCTGGAAGGTCTAGAGAGCAGTGATTGATTGGGGAGCTACATCAGGGGCGGACCTGGCCAGGTGAAGCTCGCTGACAAGTGGCAGCCTCTCCGGAGACTACTAATTCCGCTGCTAACATTCTATGCAAATAACCGGCTGAGTGCCATGGGCAGAAAACATTGACACATACCTGCCAGAGGCCTATTCTGGGTCTGAAGAGTCCACCCTGGTCTCCAGCAACTCATCATCTCAGCACACACTTTGCCTGCACGCGTGGAAACCGCCTCTCTCCACGAATGTCTTCACCTGCTAGGAAGCACACGATGTCACTCAGCCAAAGGAGAGCACAGGCAAAGTCAACTGAAGCCCCCATTTTCAAGATTTTGCCCTCTGCTGCTCCACAGCCTCCGGTGGCACACTGCATGTGCGTCACTTCTCGGTAGACAAGGACGAAATCCGGGCATCCAGGGCCCCAGCCGTCCACAGTCTACGGATGGCGGCATATGGATCACCTCTTTGCCTCGTACAGCAGGGAGGCCTGGGCCCTAGACTGGCTCCGCTAGAGCTCCACGACCTCAGCTATTTTCCCTGACCTTTGGCCCGTGCCCTCGTGAGTGTGTCATCTCTACTTCCACTTCTCTTCCCACCACACTGAATCCGCCACCTGCGGATACCTGAGCGTGGACATCAACATCTATCACTGGCTGCAGTGTCACAGCTCACTAGGTGTCTAGGCTCAGGCTGACCTTGGCTGTCTTCTGCCCAGGCAAGGAGCCTAATCCTTCCAAGGAAATGAGGACACGTGCTCACTGGCCGACATCCTTTCTTTCATCCACACAGCGGTCTAGATGAGGGTAAAGAGGCCAGGGAGGCCAGGTGAGGGCTGAGTGTGGGGCCTAAGGCTTCTTTCCCAATCACCATGGTGACAGCCACCGGAAGGCTGGGCGGAACTTCTGACGGGGACGAGTCACAAACACTCAGCCAATAGGAGAGGTCCAGCCTAACCGGCCAGTTCCGCAGAGCCCTCCATTTTACCCATGGACAGACAACGGCCCCTTGCGTCTTTGGCCACAAAATCGAGGGCACCCAGGGAATAACTTCACAGTAGGCAACCCCGGATGTGAACACGTTCGACACACTGGGACAGCAGGCAGGTGCCTCTTTTCCACTTATGCTGGGATATCACTAGGCAAGGCGCCCTTCCTCAGCATCTGTGGCCTCTCTGTATGTGTTCACTCAGAGGAAACTCTTCATTCTACCCCTGAGACACATCACAAGTATGAGGGGCCTGAGAGAGAGCCTAGAGATGGAACGGGGGAGGCTTCTGGCTGTACTGCTTCCCCGTGGGGACAGAATAGCAGGTAGTCTCTCTGGAAGGTCTTAGCTTCTGTTGACTGACACGCGCAATACAGTAGGGGCGGACCCTGGCCAGGTGGAGCTTGTGGGCAGATGCAACCTCTCCGGCGACGAATAATTGCGCTGCTGCTTTGTATGGTGAAAACCTCCCCCCGCCAAGGGGGATGGGTACAGAACATTGACCCACACCCGCCAGGGGCCTTTCCTGGACTAAAGATCCCAACGTGGTCTCAACGTCGTCACCCTCTCAACACACACCTTTCCTGCACACGTAATCCTGCCTTTCTCCGTCAGGGCCCTATCCTACCAGGAAAAAAAGCAAGCTGCTCAAAAAGGCCGATGCCAGGGAAATCGAGGAAACACTGCCAGTTTCCAAATTTTTGCTGTCTACACGTCCCCGCCTCCGGTGCAAGGCTGCCTATGTGGCCGGGCTCCGAAGGCAAGGCCGAAATCCTGGCAGCCTGGGCCCCAGCAGTGCAATGGTTGATGGACGTGGGGACACGGATGACCCGTTCGTCACATACACGAGGGATCCTTGGGCCCTTCACTGGCTCGCCATTCAGCTCCACGACGTCCACTACTGGCCCTGGCCTTTGCTTTGGCTGGTGCCCCATTAAACGTGTGCTCCGGAGCGATGTTTCTCCACCCATCACTAGCATTCTGCCACCAGGGGATATGTCAGTGTGGGAGTCACCATTTGTCACTGGCAGCAGTGTCACAAGCCACTAGACTTCCAGCTACCTGCTGACCTAGGCTGCCTTCTGCCCCAGGCAAGGTCCCGAATCCTTTATCCCAGATGCTGACACCTGGGCACTGGCGGACATTGATTTTTATCAACACAGAGGTCTGAGTGAGGGTCAGAGGGCCAGGTAGGTGAAGTGAAGGCCAGGTGGGCGGGGCTAAGGCTTCTTTGCCATCACCATAGAGACAGTCCCCCCACCGCAAGAGTGGGCGGAGCTTGGGATGGGCCTGGTGACAAGACTGAGCCAATGGCAGAGATCCGGCCCGCCAGGCAGATGACACAGGGCCCTCCATTGTGACCTATGACCCCTAGTGGCCACAGGATTTGAGCACACCCCGGGAAAGGCTACGCAGGCACAAGGGAGCCCCTGGTGCGGACTGCTTCAGGGCATTGGCAGAGCACGCCAGGTACCTCTTTCCCACTTTCCTCAGGATATCAGTAGGCAAGGCATCCCCACTCAGCATCTCTTGCCTCTCTCTGTCTCTCTCTGCTTGTGTTCCTTCTCTGAAATCTCTTCCTTCTCCCCCTTGTCACTTCACACCTTGGAGTGCCTGACAGAGGGCCTTCAGACGAAAGAACAAAGGGGGAAGGCCTCTGGCTCTACTGCTTGCCCATGGGGAGAGAAGTTCTGGTAGTCTATCTGGAAGGTCTAGAGAGCAGTGATTGATTGGGGAGCTACATCACGGGCGGACCTGGGCAGGTGAAGCTCGCTGACAAGTGGCAGCCTCTCCGGAGACTACTAATTCCGCTGATAACATTCTATGCAAATAACCGGCTGAGTGCCATGGGCAGAAAACATTGACACATACCTGCCAGAGGCCTATTCTGGGTCTGAAGAGTCCACCCTGGTCTCCAGCAACTCATCATCTCAGCACACACTTTGCCTGCACGCGTGGAAACCGCCTCTCTCCACGAATGTCTTCACCTGCTAGGAAGCACACGATGTCACTCAGCCAAAGGAGAACACAGGCAAAGTCAACTGAAGCCCCCATTTTCAAGATTTTGCCCTCTGCTGCTCCACAGCCTCCGGTGGCACACTGCATGTGCGTCACTTCTCGGTAGACAAGGACGAAATCCGGGCATCCAGGGCCCCAGCCGTCCACAGTCTACGGATGGCGGCATATGGATCACCTCTTTGCCTCGTACAGCAGGGAGGCCTGGGCCCTAGACTGGCTCCGCTAGAGCTCCACGACCTCAGCTATTTTCCCTGACCTTTGGCCCGTGCCCTCGTGAGTGTGTCATCTCTACTTCCACTTCTCTTCCCACCACACTGAATCCGCCACCTGCGGATACCTGAGCGTGGACATCAACATCTATCACTGGCTGCAGTGTCACAGCTCACTAGGTGTCTAGGCTCAGGCTGACCTTGGCTGTCTTCTGCCCAGGCAAGGAGCCTAATCCTTCCAAGGAAATGAGGACACGAGCTCAATGGCCGACATCCTTTCTTTCATCCACACAGTGGTCTAGATGAGGGTGAAGAGGCCAGGTAGGCCAGGTGAGGGCTGAGTGTGGGGCCTAAGGCTTCTTTCCCAATCACCATGGTGACAGCCACCGGAAGGCTGGGCGGAACTTCTGACTGGGACGAGTCACAAACACTGAGACAATAGGAGAGGTCCAGCCTAACCGGCCAGTTCCGCAGAGCCCTCCATTTTACCCATGGACAGACAACGGCCCCTTGCGTCTTTGGCCACAAATCGAGGGCACCCAGGGAATAACTTCACAGTAGGCAACCCCGGATGTGAACACGTTCGACACACTGGGACAGCAGGCAGGTACCTCTTTTCCACTTACGCTGGGATATCACTAGGCAAGGCGCCCTTCCTCAGCATCTGTGGCCTCTCTGTATGTGTTCACTCAGAGGAAACTCTTCATTCTACCCCTGAGACACATCACAAGTATGAGGGGCCTGAGAGAGAGCCTAGACATGGAACGGGGGAGGCTTCTGGCTGTACTGCTTCCCCGTGGGGACAGAATAGCAGGTAGTCTCTCTGGAAGGTCTTAGCTTCTGTTGACTGACACGTGCAATACAGTAGGGGCGGACCCTGGCCAGGTGGAGCTTGTGGGCAGATGCAACCTCTCCGGGGACGAATAATTGCGCTGCTGCTTTGTATGGTGAAAACCTCCCCCCGCCAAGGGGGATGGGTACAGAACACTGACCCACACCCGCCAGGGGCCTTTCCTGGGACTAAAGATCCCAACGTGGTCTCAACGTCGTCACCCTCTCAACACACACCTTTCCTGCACACGTAATCCTGCCTTTCTCCGTCAGGGCCCTATCCTACCAGGAAAAAAAGCAAGCTGCTCAAAAAGGCCGATGCCAGGGAAATCGAGGAAACACTGCCAGTTTCCAAATTTTTGCTGTCTACACGTCCCCGCCTCCGGTGCAAGGCTGCCTATGTGGCCGGGCTCCGAAGGCAAGGCCGAAATCCTGGCAGCCTGGGCCCCAGCGGTGCAATGGTTGATGGACGTGGGGACACGGATGACCCGTTCGCCACATACACGAGGGATCCTTGGGCCCTTCACTGGCTCGCCATTCAGCTCCACGACGTCCACTACTGGCCCTGGCCTTTGCTTTGGCTGGTGCCCCATTAAACGTGTGCTCCGGAGCGATGTTTCTCCACCCATCACTAGCATTCTGCCACCAGGGGATATGTCAGTGTGGGAGTCACCATTTGTCACTGGCAGCAGTGTCACAAGTCACTAGACTTCCAGCTACCCGCTGACCTAGGCTGCCTTCTGCCCCAGGCAAGGTCCCGAATCCTTTATCCCAGATGCTGACACCTGGGCACTGGCGGACATTGATTTTTATCAACACAGAGGTCTGAGTGAGGGTCAGAGGGCCAGGTAGGTGAAGTGAAGGCCAGGTGGGCGGGGCTAAGGCTTCTTTGCCATCACCATAGAGACAGTCCCCCCACCGCAAGAGTGGGCGGAGCTTGGGATGGGCCTGGTGACAAGACTGAGCCAATGGCAGAGATCCGGCCCGCCAGGCAGATGACACAGGGCCCTCCATTGTGACCTATGACCCCTAGTGGCCACAGGATTTGAGCACACCCCGGGAAAGGCTACGCAGGCACAAGGGAGCCCCTGGTGCGGACTGCTTCAGGGCATTGGCAGAGCACGCCAGGTACCTCTTTCCCACTTTCCTCAGGATATCAGTAGGCAAGGCATCCCCACTCAGCATCTCTTGCCTCTCTCTGTCTCTCTCTGCTTGTGTTCCTTCTCTGAAATCTCTTCCTTCTCCCCCTTGTCACTTCACACCTTGGAGTGCCTGACAGAGGGCCTTCAGACGAAAGAACAAAGGGGGAAGGCCTCTGGCTCTACTGCTTGCCCATGGGGAGAGAAGTTCTGGTAGTCTATCTGGAAGGTCTAGAGAGCAGTGATTGATTGGGGAGCTACATCACGGGCGGACCTGGCCAGGTGAATCTCGCTGACAAGTGGCAGCCTCTCCGGAGACTACTAATTCCGCTGATAACAGTCTATGCAAATAACCGGCTGAGTGCCATGGGCAGAAAACATTGACACATACCTGCCAGAGGCCTATTCTGGGTCTGAAGAGTCCACCCTGGTCTCCAGCAACTCATCATCTCAGCACACACTTTGCCTGCACGCATGGAAACCGCCTCTCTCCAAGGATGTCTTCACCTGCTAGGAAACACACGATGTCACTCAGCCAAAGGAGAGCACAGGCAAAGTCAACTGAAGCCCCCATTTTCAAGATTTTGCCCTCTGCTGCTCCACAGCCTCCGGTGGCACACTGCATGTGCGTCACTTCTCGGTAGACAAGGACGAAATCCGGGCATCCAGGGCCCCAGCCGTCCACAGTCTACGGATGGCGGCATATGGATCACCTCTTTGCCTCGTACAGCAGGGAGGCCTGGGCCCTAGACTGGCTCCGCTAGAGCTCCACGACCTCAGCTATTTTCCCTGACCTTTGGCCCGTGCCCTCGTGAGTGTGTCATCTCTACTTCCACTTCTCTTCCCACCACACTGAATCCGCCACCTGCGGATACCTGAGCGTGGACATCAACATCTATCACTGGCTGCAGTGTCACAGCTCACTAGGTGTCTAGGCTCAGGCTGACCTTGGCTGTCTTCTGCCCAGGCAAGGAGCCTAATCCTTCCAAGGATATGAGGACACGTGCTCAATGGCCGACATCCTTTCTTTCATCCACACAGTGGTCTAGATGAGGGTGAAGAGGCCAGGTAGGCCAGGTGAGGGCTGAGTGTGGGGCCTAAGGCTTCTTTCCCAATCACCATGGTGACAGCCACCGGAAGGCTGGGCGGAACTTCTGACTGGGACGAGTCACAAACACTGAGACAATAGGAGAGGTCCAGCCTAACCGGCCAGTTCCGCAGAGCCCTCCATTTTACCCATGGACAGACAACGGCCCCTTGCGTCTTTGGCCACAAATCGAGGGCACCCAGGGAATAACTTCACAGTAGGCAACCCCGGATGTGAACACGTTCGACACACTGGGACAGCAGGCAGGTACCTCTTTTCCACTTACGCTGGGATATCACTAGGCAAGGCGCCCTTCCTCAGCATCTGTGGCCTCTCTGTATGTGTTCACTCAGAGGAAACTCTTCATTCTACCCCTGAGACACATCACAAGTATGAGGGGCCTGAGAGAGAGCCTAGAGATGGAACGGGGGAGGCTTCTGGCTGCACTGATTCCCCGTGGGGACAGAATAGCAGGTAGTCTCTCTGGAAGGTCTTAGCTTCTGTTGACTGACACGCGCAATACAGTAGGGGCGGACCCTGGCCAGGTGGAGCTTGTGGGCAGATGCAACCTCTCCGGCGACGAATAATTGCGCTGCTGCTTTGTATGGTGAAAACCTCCCCCCGCCAAGGGGGATGGGTACAGAACACTGACCCACACCCGCCAGGGGCCTTTCCTGGGACTAAAGATCCCAACGTGGTCTCAACGTCGTCACCCTCTCAACACACACCTTTCCTGCACACGTAATCCTGCCTTTCTCCGTCAGGGCCCTATCCTACCAGGAAAAAAAGCAAGCTGCTCAAAAAGGCCGATGCCAGGGAAATCGAGGAAACACTGCCAGTTTCCAAATTTTTGCTGTCTGCACGTCCCCGCCTCCGGTGCAAGGCTGCCTATGTGGCCGGGCTCCGAAGGCAAGGCCGAAATCCTGGCAGCCTGGGCCCCAGCGGTGCAATGGTTGATGGACGTGGGGACACGGATGACCCGTTCGCCACATACAGGAGGGATCCTTGGGCCCTTCACTGGCTCGCCATTCAGCTCCACGACGTCCACTACTGGCCCTGGCCTTTGCTTTGGCTGGTGCCCCATTAAACGTGTGCTCCGGAGCGATGTTTCTCCACCCATCACTAGCATTCTGCCACCAGGGGATATGTCAGTGTGGGAGTCACCATTTGTCACTGGCAGCAGTGTCACAAGTCACTAGACTTCCAGCTACCCGCTGACCTAGGCTGCCTTCTGCCCCAGGCAAGGTCCCGAATCCTTTATCCCAGATGCTGACACCTGGGCACTGGCGGACATTGATTTTTATCAACACAGAGGTCTGAGTGAGGGTCAGAGGGCCAGGTAGGTGAAGTGAAGGCCAGGTGGGCGGGGCTAAGGCTTCTTTGCCATCACCATAGAGACAGTCCCCCCACCGCAAGAGTGGGCGGAGCTTGGGATGGGCCTGGTGACAAGACTGAGCCAATGGCAGAGATCCGGCCCGCCAGGCAGATGACACAGGGCCCTCCATTGTGACCTATGACCCCTAGTGGCCACAGGATTTGAGCACACCCCGGGAAAGGCTACGCAGGCACAAGGGAGCCCCTGGTGCGGACTGCTTCAGGGCATTGGCAGAGCACGCCAGGTACCTCTTTCCCACTTTCCTCAGGATATCAGTAGGCAAGGCATCCCCACTCAGCATCTCTTGCCTCTCTCTGTCTCTCTCTGCTTGTGTTCCTTCTCTGAAATCTCTTCCTTCTCCCCCTTGTCACTTCACACCTTGGAGTGCCTGACAGAGGGCCTTCAGACGAAAGAACAAAGGGGGAAGGCCTCTGGCTCTACTGCTTGCCCATGGGGAGAGAAGTTCTGGTAGTCTATCTGGAAGGTCTAGAGAGCAGTGATTGATTGGGGAGCTACATCACGGGCGGACCTGGCCAGGTGAAGCTCGCTGACAAGTGGCAGCCTCTCCGGAGACTACTAATTCCGCTGATAACAGTCTATGCAAATAACCGGCTGAGTGCCATGGGCAGAAAACATTGACACATACCTGCCAGAGGCCTATTCTGGGTCTGAAGAGTCCACCCTGGTCTCCAGCAACTCATCATCTCAGCACACACTTTGCCTGCACGCATGGAAACCGCCTCTCTCCAAGGATGTCTTCACCTGCTAGGAAACACACGATGTCACTCAGCCAAAGGAGAGCACAGGCAAAGTCAACTGAAGCCCCCATTTTCAAGATTTTGCCCTCTGCTGCTCCACAGCCTCCGGTGGCACACTGCATGTGCGTCACTTCTCGGTAGACAAGGACGAAATCCGGGCATCCAGGGCCCCAGCCGTCCACAGTCTACGGATGGCGGCATATGGATCACCTCTTTGCCTCGTACAGCAGGGAGGCCTGGGCCCTAGACTGGCTCCGCTAGAGCTCCACGACCTCAGCTATTTTCCCTGACCTTTGGCCCGTGCCCTCGTGAGTGTGTCATCTCTACTTCCACTTCTCTTCCCACCACACTGAATCCGCCACCTGCGGATACCTGAGCGTGGACATCAACATCTATCACTGGCTGCAGTGTCACAGCTCACTAGGTGTCTAGGCTCAGGCTGACCTTGGCTGTCTTCTGCCCAGGCAAGGAGCCTAATCCTTCCAAGGATATGAGGACACGTGCTCAATGGCCGACATCCTTTCTTTCATCCACACAGTGGTCTAGATGAGGGTGAAGAGGCCAGGTAGGCCAGGTGAGGGCTGAGTGTGGGGCCTAAGGCTTCTTTCCCAATCACCATGGTGACAGCCACCGGAAGGCTGGGCGGAACTTCTGACTGGGACGAGTCACAAACACTGAGACAATAGGAGAGGTTCAGCCTAACCGGCCAGTTCCGCAGAGCCCTCCATTTTACCCATGGACAGACAACGGCCCCTTGCGTCTTTGGCCACAAATCGAGGGCACCCAGGGAATAACTTCACAGTAGGCAACCCCGGATGTGAACACGTTCGACACACTGGGACAGCAGGCAGGTACCTCTTTTCCACTTACGCTGGGATATCACTAGGCAAGGCGCCCTTCCTCAGCATCTGTGGCCTCTCTGTATGTGTTCACTCAGAGGAAACTCTTCATTCTACCCCTGAGACACATCACAAGTATGAGGGGCCTGAGAGAGAGCCTAGACATGGAACGGGGGAGGCTTCTGGCTGTACTGCTTCCCCGTGGGGACAGAATAGCAGGTAGTCTCTCTGGAAGGTCTTAGCTTCTGTTGACTGACACGCGCAATACAGTAGGGGCGGACCCTGGCCAGGTGGAGCTTGTGGGCAGATGCAACCTCTCCGGCGACGAATAATTGCGCTGCTGCTTTGTATGGTGAAAACCTCCCCCCGCCAAGGGGGATGGGTACAGAACATTGACCCACACCCGCCAGGGGCCTTTCCTGGACTAAAGATCCCAACGTGGTCTCAACGTCGTCACCCTCTCAACACACACCTTTCCTGCACACGTAATCCTGCCTTTCTCCGTCAGGGCCCTATCCTACCAGGAAAAAAAGCAAGCTGCTCAAAAAGGCCGATGCCAGGGAAATCGAGGAAACACTGCCAGTTTCCAAATTTTTGCTGTCTACACGTCCCCGCCTCCGGTGCAAGGCTGCCTATGTGGCCGGGCTCCGAAGGCAAGGCCGAAATCCTGGCAGCCTGGGCCCCAGCAGTGCAATGGTTGATGGACGTGGGGACACGGATGACCCGTTCGCCACATACACGAGGGATCCTTGGGCCCTTCACTGGCTCGCCATTCAGCTCCACGACGTCCACTACTGGCCCTGGCCTTTGCTTTGGCTGGTGCCCCATTAAACGTGTGCTCCGGAGCGATGTTTCTCCACCCATCACTAGCATTCTGCCACCAGGGGATATGTCAGTGTGGGAGTCACCATTTGTCACTGGCAGCAGTGTCACAAGCCACTAGACTTCCAGCTACCCGCTGACCTAGGCTGCCTTCTGCCCCAGGCAAGGTCCCGAATCCTTTATCCCAGATGCTGACACCTGGGCACTGGCGGACATTGATTTTTATCAACACAGAGGTCTGAGTGAGGGTCAGAGGGCCAGGTAGGTGAAGTGAAGGCCAGGTGGGCGGGGCTAAGGCTTCTTTGCCATCACCATAGAGACAGTCCCCCCACCGCAAGAGTGGGCGGAGCTTGGGATGGGCCTGGTGACAAGACTGAGCCAATGGCAGAGATCCGGCCCGCCAGGCAGATGACACAGGGCCCTCCATTGTGACCTATGACCCCTAGTGGCCACAGGATTTGAGCACACCCCGGGAAAGGCTACGCAGGCACAAGGGAGCCCCTGGTGCGGACTGCTTCAGGGCATTGGCAGAGCACGCCAGGTACCTCTTTCCCACTTTCCTCAGGATATCAGTAGGCAAGGCATCCCCACTCAGCATCTCTTGCCTCTCTCTGTCTCTCTCTGCTTGTGTTCCTTCTCTGAAATCTCTTCCTTCTCCCCCTTGTCACTTCACACCTTGGAGTGCCTGACAGAGGGCCTTCAGACGAAAGAACAAAGGGGGAAGGCCTCTGGCTCTACTGCTTGCCCATGGGGAGAGAAGTTCTGGTAGTCTATCTGGAAGGTCTAGAGAGCAGTGATTGATTGGGGAGCTACATCACGGGCGGACCTGGCCAGGTGAAGCTCGCTGACAAGTGGCAGCCTCTCCGGAGACTACTAATTCCGCTGCTAACATTCTATGCAAATAACCGGCTGAGTGCCATGGGCAGAAAACATTGACACATACCTGCCAGAGGCCTATTCTGGGTCTGAAGAGTCCAACCTGGTCTCCAGCAACTCATCATCTCAGCACACACTTTGCCTGCACGCATGGAAACCGCCTCTCTCCAAGGATGTCTTCACCTGCTAGGAAACACACGATGTCACTCAGCCAAAGGAGAGCACAGGCAAAGTCAACTGAAGCCCCCATTTTCAAGATTTTGCCCTCTGCTGCTCCACAGCCTCCGGTGGCACACTGCATGTGCGTCACTTCTCGGTAGACAAGGACGAAATCCGGGCATCCAGGGCCCCAGCCGTCCACAGTCTACGGATGGCGGCATATGGATCACCTCTTTGCCTCGTACAGCAGGGAGGCCTGGGCCCTAGACTGGCTCCGCTAGAGCTCCACGAACTCAGCTATTTTCCCTGACCTTTGGCCCGTGCCCTCGTGAGTGTGTCATCTCTACTTCCACTTCTCTTCCCACCACACTGAATCCGCCACCTGCGGATACCTGAGTGTGGACATCAACATCTATCACTGGCTGCAGTGTCACAGCTCACTAGGTGTCTAGGCTCAGGCTGACCTTGGCTGTCTTCTGCCCAGGCAAGGAGCCTAATCCTTCCAAGGATATGAGGACACGTGCTCAATGGCCGACATCCTTTCTTTCATCCACACAGTGGTCTAGATGAGGGTGAAGAGGCCAGGTAGGCCAGGTGAGGGCTGAGTGTGGGGCCTAAGGCTTCTTTCCCAATCACCATGGTCACAGCCACCGGAAGGCTGGGCGGAACTTCTGACTGGGACGAGTCACAAACACTGAGCCAATAGGAGAGCTCCAGCCTAACCGGCCAGTTCCGCAGAGCCCTCCATTTTACCCATGGACAGACAACGGCCCCTTGCGTCTTTGGCCACAAATCGAGGGCACCCAGGGAATAACTTCACAGTAGGCAACCCCGGATGTGAACACGTTCGACACACTGGGACAGCAGGCAGGTACCTCTTTTCCACTTACGCTGGGATATCACTAGGCAAGGCGCCCTTCCTCAGCATCTGTGGCCTCTCTGTATGTGTTCACTCAGAGGAAACTCTTCATTCTACCCCTGAGACACATCACAAGTATGAGGGGCCTGAGAGAGAGCCTAGAGATGGAACGGGGGAGGCTTCTGGCTGTACTGCTTCCCCGTGGGGACAGAATAGCAGGTAGTCTCTCTGGAAGGTCTTAGCTTCTGTTGACTGACACGCGCAATACAGTAGGGGCGGACCCTGGCCAGGTGGAGCTTGTGGGCAGATGCAACCTCTCCGGCGACGAATAATTGCGCTGCTGCTTTGTATGGTGAAAACCTCCCCCCGCCAAGGGGGATGGGTACAGAACATTGACCCACACCCGCCAGGGGCCTTTCCTGGACTAAAGATCCCAACGTGGTCTCAACGTCGTCACCCTCTCAACACACACCTTTCCTGCACACGTAATCCTGCCTTTCTCCGTCAGGGCCCTATCCTACCAGGAAAAAAAGCAAGCTGCTCAAAAAGGCCGATGCCAGGGAAATCGAGGAAACACTGCCAGTTTCCAAATTTTTGCTGTCTACACGTCCCCGCCTCCGGTGCAAGGCTGCCTATGTGGCCGGGCTCCGAAGGCAAGGCCGAAATCCTGGCAGCCTGGGCCCCAGCGGTGCAATGGTTGATGGACGTGGGGACACGGATGACCCGTTCGCCACATACACGAGGGATCCTTGGGCCCTTCACTGGCTCGCCATTCAGCTCCACGACGTCCACTACTGGCCCTGGCCTTTGCTTTGGCTGGTGCCCCATTAAACGTGTGCTCCGGAGCGATGTTTCTCCACCCATCACTAGCATTCTGCCACCAGGGGATATGTCAGTGTGGGAGTCACCATTTGTCACTGGCAGCAGTGTCACAAGCCACTAGACTTCCAGCTACCCGCTGACCTAGGCTGCCTTCTGCCCCAGGCAAGGTCCCGAATCCTTTATCCCAGATGCTGACACCTGGGCACTGGCGGACATTGATTTTTATCAACACAGAGGTCTGAGTGAGGGTCAGAGGGCCAGGTAGGTGAAGTGAAGGCCAGGTGGGCGGGGCTAAGGCTTCTTTGCCATCACCATAGAGACAGTCCCCCCACCGCAAGAGTGGGCGGAGCTTGGGATGGGCCTGGTGACAAGACTGAGCCAATGGCAGAGATCCGGCCCGCCAGGCAGATGACACAGGGCCCTCCATTGTGACCTATGACCCCTAGTGGCCACAGGATTTGAGCACACCCCGGGAAAGGCTACGCAGGCACAAGGGAGCCCCTGGTGCGGACTGCTTCAGGGCATTGGCAGAGCACGCCAGGTACCTCTTTCCCACTTTCCTCAGGATATCAGTAGGCAAGGCATCCCCACTCAGCATCTCTTGCCTCTCTCTGTCTCTCTCTGCTTGTGTTCCTTCTCTGAAATCTCTTCCTTCTCCCCCTTGTCACTTCACACCTTGGAGTGCCTGACAGAGGGCCTTCACACGAAAGAACAAAGGGGGAAGGCCTCTGGCTCTACTGCTTGCCCATGGGGAGAGAAGTTCTGGTAGTCTATCTGGAAGGTCTAGAGAGCAGTGATTGATTGGGGAGCTACATCACGGGCGGACCTGGGCAGGTGAAGCTCGCTGACAAGTGGCAGCCTCTCCGGAGACTACTAATTCCGCTGCTAACATTCTATGCAAATAACCGGCTGAGTGCCATGGGCAGAAAACATTGACACATACCTGCCAGAGGCCTATTCTGGGTCTGAAGAGTCCACCCTGGTCTCCAGCAACTCATCATCTCAGCACACACTTTGCCTGCACGCGTGGAAACCGCCTCTCTCCACGAATGTCTTCACCTGCTAGGAAGCACACGATGTCACTCAGCCAAAGGAGAACACAGGCAAAGTCAACTGAAGCCCCCATTTTCAAGATTTTGCCCTCTGCTGCTCCACAGCCTCCGGTGGCACACTGCATGTGCGTCACTTCTCGGTAGACAAGGACGAAATCCGGGCATCCAGGGCCCCAGCCGTCCACAGTCTACGGATGGCGGCATATGGATCACCTCTTTGCCTCGTACAGCAGGGAGGCCTGGGCCCTAGACTGGCTCCGCTAGAGCTCCACGACCTCAGCTATTTTCCCTGACCTTTGGCCCGTGCCCTCGTGAGTGTGTCATCTCTACTTCCACTTCTCTTCCCACCACACTGAATCCGCCACCTGCGGATACCTGAGCGTGGACATCAACATCTATCACTGGCTGCAGTGTCACAGCTCACTAGGTGTCTAGGCTCAGGCTGACCTTGGCTGTCTTCTGCCCAGGCAAGGAGCCTAATCCTTCCAAGGATATGAGGACACGTGCTCAATGGCCGACATCCTTTCTTTCATCCACACAGTGGTCTAGATGAGGGTGAAGAGGCCAGGTAGGCCAGGTGAGGGCTGAGTGTGGGGCCTAAGGCTTCTTTCCCAATCACCATGGTGACAGCCACCGGAAGGCTGGGCGGAACTTCTGACTGGGACGAGTCACAAACACTGAGACAATAGGAGAGCTCCAGCCTAACTGGCCAGTTCCGCAGAGCCCTCCATTTTACCCATGGACAGACAACGGCCCCTTGCGTCTTTGGCCACAAATCGAGGGCACCCAGGGAATAACTTCACAGTAGGCAACCCCGGATGTGAACACGTTCGACACACTGGGACAGCAGGCAGGTACCTCTTTTCCACTTACGCTGGGATATCACTAGGCAAGGCGCCCTTCCTCAGCATCTGTGGCCTCTCTGTATGTGTTCACTCAGAGGAAACTCTTCATTCTACCCCTGAGACACATCACAAGTATGAGGGGCCTGAGAGAGAGCCTAGACATGGAACGGGGGAGGCTTCTGGCTGTACTGCTTCCCCGTGGGGACAGAATAGCAGGTAGTCTCTCTGGAAGGTCTTAGCTTCTGTTGACTGACACGCGCAATACAGTAGGGGCGGACCCTGGCCAGGTGGAGCTTGTGGGCAGATGCAACCTCTCCGGCGACGAATAATTGCGCTGCTGCTTTGTATGGTGAAAACCTCCCCCCGCCAAGGGGGATGGGTACAGAACACTGACCCACACCCGCCAGGGGCCTTTCCTGGGACTAAAGATCCCAACGTGGTCTCAACGTCGTCACCCTCTCAACACACACCTTTCCTGCACACGTAATCCTGCCTTTCTCCGTCAGGGCCCTATCCTACCAGGAAAAAAAGCAAGCTGCTCAAAAAGGCCGATGCCAGGGAAATCGAGGAAACACTGCCAGTTTCCAAATTTTTGCTGTCTACACGTCCCCGCCTCCGGTGCAAGGCTGCCTATGTGGCCGGGCTCCGAAGGCAAGGCCGAAATCCTGGCAGCCTGGGCCCCAGCGGTGCAATGGTTGATGGACGTGGGGACACGGATGACCTGTTCGCCACATACAGGAGGGATCCTTGGGCCCTTCACTGGCTCGCCATTCAGCTCCACGACGTCCACTACTGGCCCTGGCCTTTGCTTTGGCTGGTGCCCCATTAAACGTGTGCTCCGGAGTGATGTTTCTCCACCCATCACTAGCATTCTGCCACCAGGGGATATGTCAGTGTGGGAGTCACCATTTGTCACTGGCAGCAGTGTCACAAGCCACTAGACTTCCAGCTACCCGCTGACCTAGGCTGCCTTCTGCCCCAGGCAAGGTCCCGAATCCTTTATCCCAGATGCTGACACCTGGGCACTGGCGGACATTGATTTTTATCAACACAGAGGTCTGAGTGAGGGTCAGAGGGCCAGGTAGGTGAAGTGAAGGCCAGGTGGGCGGGGCTAAGGCTTCTTTGCCATCACCATAGAGACAGTCCCCCCACCGCAAGAGTGGGCGGAGCTTGGGATGGGCCTGGTGACAAGACTGAGCCAATGGCAGAGATCCGGCCCGCCAGGCAGATGACACAGGGCCCTCCATTGTGACCTATGACCCCTAGTGGCCACAGGATTTGAGCACACCCCGGGAAAGGCTACGCAGGCACAAGGGAGCCCCTGGTGCGGACTGCTTCAGGGCATTGGCAGAGCACGCCAGGTACCTCTTTCCCACTTTCCTCAGGATATCAGTAGGCAAGGCATCCCCACTCAGCATCTCTTGCCTCTCTCTGTCTCTCTCTGCTTGTGTTCCTTCTCTGAAATCTCTTCCTTCTCCCCCTTGTCACTTCACACCTTGGAGTGCCTGACAGAGGGCCTTCAGACGAAAGAACAAAGGGGGAAGGCCTCTGGCTCTACTGCTTGCCCATGGGGAGAGAAGTTCTGGTAGTCTATCTGGAAGGTCTAGAGAGCAGTGATTGATTGGGGAGCTACATCAGGGGCGGACCTGGCCAGGTGAAGCTCGCTGACAAGTGGCAGCCTCTCCGGAGACTACTAATTCCGCTGCTAACATTCTATGCAAATAACCGGCTGAGTGCCATGGGCAGAAAACATTGACACATACCTGCCAGAGGCCTATTCTGGGTCTGAAGAGTCCACCCTGGTCTCCAGCAACTCATCAGCTCAGCACACACTTTGCCTGCACGCGTGGAAACCGCCTCTCTCCACGAATGTCTTCACCTGCTAGGAAGCACACGATGTCACTCAGCCAAAGGAGAGCACAGGCAAAGTCAACTGAAGCCCCCATTTTCAAGATTTTGCCCTCTGCTGCTCCACAGCCTCCGGTGGCACACTGCATGTGCGTCACTTCTCGGTAGACAAGGACGAAATCCGGGCATCCAGGGCCCCAGCCGTCCACAGTCTACGGATGGCGGCATATGGATCACCTCTTTGCCTCGTACAGCAGGGAGGCCTGGGCCCTAGACTGGCTCCGCTAGAGCTCCACGACCTCAGCTATTTTCCCTGACCTTTGGCCCGTGCCCTCGTGAGTGTGTCATCTCTACTTCCACTTCTCTTCCCACCACACTGAATCCGCCACCTGCGGATACCTGAGCGTTGACATCAACATCTATCACTGGCTGCAGTGTCACAGGTCACTAGGTGTCTAGGCTCAGGCTGACCTTGGCTGTCTTCTGCCCAGGCAAGGAGCCTAATCCTTCCAAGGAAATGAGGACACGTGCTCACTGGCCGACATCCTTTCTTTCATCCACACAGCGGTCTAGATGAGGGTAAAGAGGCCAGGGAGGCCAGGTGAGGGCTGAGTGTGGGGCCTAAGGCTTCTTTCCCAATCACCATGGTGACAGCCACCGGAAGGCTGGGCGGAACTTCTGACGGGGACGAGTCACAAACACTCAGCCAATAGGAGAGGTCCAGCCTAACCGGCCAGTTCCGCAGAGCCCTCCATTTTACCCATGGACAGACAACGGCCCCTTGCGTCTTTGGCCACAAAATCGAGGGCACCCAGGGAATAACTTCACAGTAGGCAACCCCGGATGTGAACACGTTCGACACACTGGGACAGCAGGCAGGTGCCTCTTTTCCACTTATGCTGGGATATCACTAGGCAAGGCGCCCTTCCTCAGCATCTGTGGCCTCTCTGTATGTGTTCACTCAGAGGAAACTCTTCATTCTACCCCTGAGACACATCGCAAGTATGAGGGGCCTGAGAGAGAGCCTAGAGATGGAACGGGGGAGGCTTCTGGCTGCACTGATTCCCCGTGGGGACAGAATAGCAGGTAGTCTCTCTGGAAGGTCTTAGCTTCTGTTGACTGACACGCGCAATACAGTAGGGGCGGACCCTGGCCAGGTGGAGCTTGTGGGCAGATGCAACCTCTCCGGCGACGAATAATTGCGCTGCTGCTTTGTATGGTGAAAACCTCCCCCCGCCAAGGGGGATGGGTACAGAACACTGACCCACACCCGCCAGGGGCCTTTCCTGGGACTAAAGATCCCAACGTGGTCTCAACGTCGTCACCCTCTCAACACACACCTTTCCTGCACACGTAATCCTGCCTTTCTCCGTCAGGGCCCTATCCTACCAGGAAAAAAAGCAAGCTGCTCAAAAAGGCCGATGCCAGGGAAATCGAGGAAACACTGCCAGTTTCCAAATTTTTGCTGTCTACACGTCCCCGCCTCCGGTGCAAGGCTGCCTATGTGGCCGGGCTCCGAAGGCAAGGCCGAAATCCTGGCAGCCTGGGCCCCAGCGGTGCAATGGTTGATGGACGTGGGGACACGGATGACCCGTTCGCCACATACAGGAGGGATCCTTGGGCCCTTCACTGGCTCGCCATTCAGCTCCACGACGTCCACTACTGGCCCTGGCCTTTGCTTTGGCTGGTGCCCCATTAAACGTGTGCTCCGGAGCGATGTTTCTCCACCCATCACTAGCATTCTGCCACCAGGGGATATGTCAGTGTGGGAGTCACCATTTGTCACTGGCAGCAGTGTCACAAGTCACTAGACTTCCAGCTACCCGCTGACCTAGGCTGCCTTCTGCCCCAGGCAAGGTCCCGAATCCTTTATCCCAGATGCTGACACCTGGGCACTGGCGGACATTGATTTTTATCAACACAGAGGTCTGAGTGAGGGTCAGAGGGCCAGGTAGGTGAAGTGAAGGCCAGGTGGGCGGGGCTAAGGCTTCTTTGCCATCACCATAGAGACAGTCCCCCCACCGCAAGAGTGGGCGGAGCTTGGGATGGGCCTGGTGACAAGACTGAGCCAATGGCAGAGATCCGGCCCGCCAGGCAGATGACACAGGGCCCTCCATTGTGACCTATGACCCCTAGCGGCCACAGGATTTGAGCACACCCCGGGAAAGGCTACGCAGGCACAAGGGAGCCCCTGGTGCGGACTGCTTCAGGGCATTGGCAGAGCACGCCAGGTACCTCTTTCCCACTTTCCTCAGGATATCAGTAGGCAAGGCATCCCCACTCAGCATCTCTTGCCTCTCTCTGTCTCTCTCTGCTTGTGTTCCTTCTCTGAAATCTCTTCCTTCTCCCCCTTGTCACTTCACACCTTGGAGTGCCTGACAGAGGGCCTTCAGACGAAAGAACAAAGGGGGAAGGCCTCTGGCTCTACTGCTTGCCCATGGGGAGAGAAGTTCTGGTAGTCTATCTGGAAGGTCTAGAGAGCAGTGATTGATTGGGGAGCTACATCACGGGCGGACCTGGCCAGGTGAAGCTCGCTGACAAGTGGCAGCCTCTCCGGAGACTACTAATTCCGCTGATAACAGTCTATGCAAATAACCGGCTGAGTGCCATGGGCAGAAAACATTGACACATACCTGCCAGAGGCCTATTCTGGGTCTGAAGAGTCCACCCTGGTCTCCAGCAACTCATCATCTCAGCACACACTTTGCCTGCACGCATGGAAACCGCCTCTCTCCAAGGATGTCTTCACCTGCTAGGAAACACACGATGTCACTCAGCCAAAGGAGAGCACAGGCAAAGTCAACTGAAGCCCCCATTTTCAAGATTTTGCCCTCTGCTGCTCCACAGCCTCCGGTGGCACACTGCATGTGCGTCACTTCTCGGTAGACAAGGACGAAATCCGGGCATCCAGGGCCCCAGCCGTCCACAGTCTACGGATGGCGGCATATGGATCACCTCTTTGCCTCGTACAGCAGGGAGGCCTGGGCCCTAGACTGGCTCCGCTAGAGCTCCACGACCTCAGCTATTTTCCCTGACCTTTGGCCCGTGCCCTCGTGAGTGTGTCATCTCTACTTCCACTTCTCTTCCCACCACACTGAATCCGCCACCTGCGGATACCTGAGCGTTGACATCAACATCTATCACTGGCTGCAGTGTCACAGGTCACTAGGTGTCTAGGCTCAGGCTGACCTTGGCTGTCTTCTGCCCAGGCAAGGAGCCTAATCCTTCCAAGGAAATGAGGACACGTGCTCACTGGCCGACATCCTTTCTTTCATCCACACAGCGGTCTAGATGAGGGTAAAGAGGCCAGGGAGGCCAGGTGAGGGCTGAGTGTGGGGCCTAAGGCTTCTTTCCCAATCACCATGGTGACAGCCACCGGAAGGCTGGGCGGAACTTCTGACGGGGACGAGTCACAAACACTCAGCCAATAGGAGAGGTCCAGCCTAACCGGCCAGTTCCGCAGAGCCCTCCATTTTACCCATGGACAGACAACGGCCCCTTGCGTCTTTGGCCACAAAATCGAGGGCACCCAGGGAATAACTTCACAGTAGGCAACCCCGGATGTGAACACGTTCGACACACTGGGACAGCAGGCAGGTGCCTCTTTTCCACTTATGCTGGGATATCACTAGGCAAGGCGCCCTTCCTCAGCATCTGTGGCCTCTCTGTATGTGTTCACTCAGAGGAAACTCTTCATTCTACCCCTGAGACACATCGCAAGTATGAGGGGCCTGAGAGAGAGCCTAGAGATGGAACGGGGGAGGCTTCTGGCTGCACTGATTCCCCGTGGGGACAGAATAGCAGGTAGTCTCTCTGGAAGGTCTTAGCTTCTGTTGACTGACACGCGCAATACAGTAGGGGCGGACCCTGGCCAGGTGGAGCTTGTGGGCAGATGCAACCTCTCCGGCGACGAATAATTGCGCTGCTGCTTTGTATGGTGAAAACCTCCCCCCGCCAAGGGGGATGGGTAGAGAACACTGACCCACACCCGCCAGGGGCCTTTCCTGGGACTAAAGATCCCAACGTGGTCTCAACGTCGTCACCCTCTCAACACACACCTTTCCTGCACACGTAATCCTGCCTTTCTCCGTCAGGGCCCTATCCTACCAGGAAAAAAAGCAAGCTGCTCAAAAAGGCCGATGCCAGGGAAATCGAGGAAACACTGCCAGTTTCCAAATTTTTGCTGTCTACACGTCCCCGCCTCCGGTGCAAGGCTGCCTATGTGGCCGGGCTCCGAAGGCAAGGCCGAAATCCTGGCAGCCTGGGCCCCAGCGGTGCAATGGTTGATGGACGTGGGGACACGGATGACCCGTTCACCACATACAGGAGGGATCCTTGGGCCCTTCACTGGCTCGCCATTCAGCTCCACGACGTCCACTACTGGCCCTGGCCTTTGCTTTGGCTGGTGCCCCATTAAACGTGTGCTCCGGAGCGATGTTTCTCCACCCATCACTAGCATTCTGCCACCAGGGGATATGTCAGTGTGGGAGTCACCATTTGTCACTGGCAGCAGTGTCACAAGTCACTAGACTTCCAGCTACCCGCTGACCTAGGCTGCCTTCTGCCCCAGGCAAGGTCCCGAATCCTTTATCCCAGATGCTGACACCTGGGCACTGGCGGACATTGATTTTTATCAACACAGAGGTCTGAGTGAGGGTCAGAGGGCCAGGTAGGTGAAGTGAAGGCCAGGTGGGCGGGGCTAAGGCTTCTTTGCCATCACCATAGAGACAGTCCCCCCACCGCAAGAGTGGGCGGAGCTTGGGATGGGCCTGGTGACAAGACTGAGCCAATGGCAGAGATCCGGCCCGCCAGGCAGATGACACAGGGCCCTCCATTGTGACCTATGACCCCTAGCGGCCACAGGATTTGAGCACACCCCGGGAAAGGCTACGCAGGCACAAGGGAGCCCCTGGTGCGGACTGCTTCAGGGCATTGACAGAGCACGCCAGGTACCTCTTTCCCACTTTCCTCAGGATATCAGTAGGCAAGGCATCCCCACTCAGCATCTCTTGCCTCTCTCTGTCTCTCTCTGCTTGTGTTCCTTCTCTGAAATCTCTTCCTTCTCCCCCTTGTCACTTCACACCTTGGAGTGCCTGACAGAGGGCCTTCAGACGAAAGAACAAAGGGGGAAGGCCTCTGGCTCTACTGCTTGCCCATGGGGAGAGAAGTTCTGGTAGTCTATCTGGAAGGTCTAGAGAGCAGTGATTGATTGGGGAGCTACATCACGGGCGGACCTGGCCAGGTGAAGCTCGCTGACAAGTGGCAGCCTCTCCGGAGACTACTAATTCCGCTGATAACAGTCTATGCAAATAACCGGCTGAGTGCCATGGGCAGAAAACATTGACACATACCTGCCAGAGGCCTATTCTGGGTCTGAAGAGTCCACCCTGGTCTCCAGCAACTCATCATCTCAGCACACACTTTGCCTGCACGCATGGAAACCGCCTCTCTCCAAGGATGTCTTCACCTGCTAGGAAACACACGATGTCACTCAGCCAAAGGAGAGCACAGGCAAAGTCAACTGAAGCCCCCATTTTCAAGATTTTGCCCTCTGCTGCTCCACAGCCTCCGGTGGCACACTGCATGTGCGTCACTTCTCGGTAGACAAGGACGAAATCCGGGCATCCAGGGCCCCAGCCGTCCACAGTCTACGGATGGCGGCATATGGATCACCTCTTTGCCTCGTACAGCAGGGAGGCCTGGGCCCTAGACTGGCTCCGCTAGAGCTCCACGACCTCAGCTATTTTCCCTGACCTTTGGCCCGTGCCCTCGTGAGTGTGTCATCTCTACTTCCACTTCTCTTCCCACCACACTGAATCCGCCACCTGCGGATACCTGAGTGTGGACATCAACATCTATCACTGGCTGCAGTGTCACAGGTCACTAGGTGTCTAGGCTCAGGCTGACCTTGGCTGTCTTCTGCCCAGGCAAGGAGCCTAATCCTTCCAAGGATATGAGGACACGTGCTCAATGGCCGACATCCTTTCTTTCATCCACACAGCGGTCTAGATGAGGGTGAAGAGGCCAGGTAGGCCAGGTGAGGGCTGAGTGTGGGGCCTAAGGCTTCTTTCCCAATCACCATGGTGACAGCCACCGGAAGGCTGGGCGGAACTTCTGACTGGGACGAGTCACAAACACTGAGCCAATAGGAGAGGTCCAGCCTAACCGGCCAGTTCCGCAGAGCCCTCCATTTTACCCATGGACAGACAACGGCCCCTTGCGTCTTTGGCCACAAATCGAGGGCACCCAGGGAATAACTTCACAGTAGGCAACCCCGGATGTGAACACGTTCGACACACTGGGACAGCAGGCAGGTACCTCTTTTCCACTTATGCTGGGATATCACTAGGCAAGGCGCCCTTCCTCAGCATCTGTGGCCTCTCTGTATGTGTTCACTCAGAGGAAACTCTTCATTCTACCCCTGAGACACATCACAAGTATGAGGGGCCTGAGAGAGAGCCTAGAGATGGAACGGGGGAGGCTTCTGGCTGTACTGCTTCCCCGTGGGGACAGAATAGCAGGTAGTCTCTCTGGAAGGTCTTAGCTTCTGTTGACTGACACGCGCAATACAGTAGGGGCGGACCCTGGCCAGGTGGAGCTTGTGGGCAGATGCAAGCTCTCCGGCGACGAATAATTGCGCTGCTGCTTTGTATGGTGAAAACCTCCCCCCGCCAAGGGGGATGGGTACAGAACATTGACCCACACCCGCCAGGGGCCTTTCCTGGACTAAAGATCCCAACGTGGTCTCAACGTCGTCACCCTCTCAACACACACCTTTCCTGCACACGTAATCCTGCCTTTCTCCGTCAGGGCCCTATCCTACCAGGAAAAAAAGCAAGCCGCTCAAAAAGGCCGATGCCAGGGAAATCGAGGAAACACTGCCAGTTTCCAAATTTTTGCTGTCTACACGTCCCCGCCTCCGGTGCAAGGCTGCCTATGTGGCCGGGCTCCGAAGGCAAGGCCGAAATCCTGGCAGCCTGGGCCCCAGCAGTGCAATGGTTGATGGACGTGGGGACACGGATGACCCGTTCGCCACATACACGAGGGATCCTTGGGCCCTTCACTGGCTCGCCATTCAGCTCCACGACGTCCACTACTGGCCCTGGCCTTTGCTTTGGCTGGTGCCCCATTAAACGTGTGCTCCGGAGCGATGTTTCTCCACCCATCACTAGCATTCTGCCACCAGGGGATATGTCAGTGTGGGAGTCACCATTTGTCACTGGCAGCAGTGTCACAAGCCACTAGACTTCCAGCTACCCGCTGACCTAGGCTGCCTTCTGCCCCAGGCAAGGTCCCGAATCCTTTATCCCAGATGCTGACACCTGGGCACTGGCGGACATTGATTTTTATCAACACAGAGGTCTGAGTGAGGGTCAGAGGGCCAGGTAGGTGAAGTGAAGGCCAGGTGGGCGGGGCTAAGGCTTCTTTGCCATCACCATAGAGACAGTCCCCCCACCGCAAGAGTGGGCGGAGCTTGGGATGGGCCTGGTGACAAGACTGAGCCAATGGCAGAGATCCGGCCCGCCAGGCAGATGACACAGGGCCCTCCATTGTGACCTATGACCCCTAGTGGCCACAGGATTTGAGCACACCCCGGGAAAGGCTACGCAGGCACAAGGGAGCCCCTGGTGCGGACTGCTTCAGGGCATTGGCAGAGCACGCCAGGTACCTCTTTCCCACTTTCCTCAGGATATCAGTAGGCAAGGCATCCCCACTCAGCATCTCTTGCCTCTCTCTGTCTCTCTCTGCTTGTGTTCCTTCTCTGAAAGCTCTTCCTTCTCCCCCTTGTCACTTCACACCTTGGAGTGCCTGACAGAGGGCCTTCAGACGAAAGAACAAAGGGGGAAGGCCTCTGCCTCTACTGCTTGCCCATGGGGAGAGAAGTTCTGGTAGTCTATCTGGAAGGTCTAGAGAGCAGTGATTGATTGGGGAGCTACATCAGGGGCGGACCTGGCCAGGTGAAGCTCGCTGACAAGTGGCAGCCTCTCCGGAGACTACTAATTCCGCTGCTAACATTCTATGCAAATAACCGGCTGAGTGCCATGGGCAGAAAACATTGACACATACCTGCCAGAGGCCTATTCTGGGTCTGAAGAGTCCACCCTGGTCTCCAGCAACTCATCAGCTCAGCACACACTTTGCCTGCACGCGTGGAAACCGCCTCTCTCCACGAATGTCTTCACCTGCTAGGAAGCACACGATGTCACTCAGCCAAAGGAGAGCACAGGCAAAGTCAACTGAAGCCCCCATTTTCAAGATTTTGCCCTCTGCTGCTCCACAGCCTCCGGTGGCACACTGCATGTGCGTCACTTCTCGGTAGACAAGGACGAAATCCGGGCATCCAGGGCCCCAGCCGTCCACAGTCTACGGATGGCGGCATATGGATCACCTCTTTGCCTCGTACAGCAGGGAGGCCTGGGCCCTAGACTGGCTCCGCTAGAGCTCCACGACCTCAGCTATTTTCCCTGACCTTTGGCCCGTGCCCTCGTGAGTGTGTCATCTCTACTTCCACTTCTCTTCCCACCACACTGAATCCGCCACCTGCGGATACCTGAGCGTTGACATCAACATCTATCACTGGCTGCAGTGTCACAGGTCACTAGGTGTCTAGGCTCAGGCTGACCTTGGCTGTCTTCTGCCCAGGCAAGGAGCCTAATCCTTCCAAGGAAATGAGGACACGTGCTCACTGGCCGACATCCTTTCTTTCATCCACACAGCGGTCTAGATGAGGGTAAAGAGGCCAGGGAGGCCAGGTGAGGGCTGAGTGTGGGGCCTAAGGCTTCTTTCCCAATCACCATGGTGACAGCCACCGGAAGGCTGGGCGGAACTTCTGACGGGGACGAGTCACAAACACTCAGCCAATAGGAGAGGTCCAGCCTAACCGGCCAGTTCCGCAGAGCCCTCCATTTTACCCATGGACAGACAACGGCCCCTTGCGTCTTTGGCCACAAAATCGAGGGCACCCAGGGAATAACTTCACAGTAGGCAACCCCGGATGTGAACACGTTCGACACACTGGGACAGCAGGCAGGTGCCTCTTTTCCACTTATGCTGGGATATCACTAGGCAAGGCGCCCTTCCTCAGCATCTGTGGCCTCTCTGTATGTGTTCACTCAGAGGAAACTCTTCATTCTACCCCTGAGACACATCGCAAGTATGAGGGGCCTGAGAGAGAGCCTAGAGATGGAACGGGGGAGGCTTCTGGCTGCACTGATTCCCCGTGGGGACAGAATAGCAGGTAGTCTCTCTGGAAGGTCTTAGCTTCTGTTGACTGACACGCGCAATACAGTAGGGGCGGACCCTGGCCAGGTGGAGCTTGTGGGCAGATGCAACCTCTCCAGCGACGAATAATTGCGCTGCTGCTTTGTATGGTGAAAACCTCCCCCCGCCAAGGGGGATGGGTAGAGAACACTGACCCACACCCGCCAGGGGCCTTTCCTGGGACTAAAGATCCCAACGTGGTCTCAACGTCGTCACCCTCTCAACACACACCTTTCCTGCACACGTAATCCTGCCTTTCTCCGTCAGGGCCCTATCCTACCAGGAAAAAAAGCAAGCTGCTCAAAAAGGCCGATGCCAGGGAAATCGAGGAAACACTGCCAGTTTCCAAATTTTTGCTGTCTACACGTCCCCGCCTCCGGTGCAAGGCTGCCTATGTGGCCGGGCTCCGAAGGCAAGGCCGAAATCCTGGCAGCCTGGGCCCCAGCGGTGCAATGGTTGATGGACGTGGGGACACGGATGACCCGTTCGCCACATACAGGAGGGATCCTTGGGCCCTTCACTGGCTCGCCATTCAGCTCCACGACGTCCACTACTGGCCCTGGCCTTTGCTTTGGCTGGTGCCCCATTAAACGTGTGCTCCGGAGCGATGTTTCTCCACCCATCACTAGCATTCTGCCACCAGGGGATATGTCAGTGTGGGAGTCACCATTTGTCACTGGCAGCAGTGTCACAAGTCACTAGACTTCCAGCTACCCGCTGACCTAGGCTGCCTTCTGCCCCAGGCAAGGTCCCGAATCCTTTATCCCAGATGCTGACACCTGGGCACTGGCGGACATTGATTTTTATCAACACAGAGGTCTGAGTGAGGGTCAGAGGGCCAGGTAGGTGAAGTGAAGGCCAGGTGGGCGGGGCTAAGGCTTCTTTGCCATCACCATAGAGACAGTCCCCCCACCGCAAGAGTGGGCGGAGCTTGGGATGGGCCTGGTGACAAGACTGAGCCAATGGCAGAGATCCGGCCCGCCAGGCAGATGACACAGGGCCCTCCATTGTGACCTATGACCCCTAGTGGCCACAGGATTTGAGCACACCCCGGGAAAGGCTACGCAGGCACAAGGGAGCCCCTGGTGCGGACTGCTTCAGGGCATTGGCAGAGCACGCCAGGTACCTCTTTCCCACTTTCCTCAGGATATCAGTAGGCAAGGCATCCCCACTCAGCATCTCTTGCCTCTCTCTGTCTCTCTCTGCTTGTGTTCCTTCTCTGAAATCTCTTCCTTCTCCCCCTTGTCACTTCACACCTTGGAGTGCCTGACAGAGGGCCTTCACACGAAAGAACAAAGGGGGAAGGCCTCTGGCTCTACTGCTTGCCCATGGGGAGAGAAGTTCTGGTAGTCTATCTGGAAGGTCTAGAGAGCAGTGATTGATTGGGGAGCTACATCAGGGGCGGACCTGGCCAGGTGAAGCTCGCTGACAAGTGGCAGCCTCTCCGGAGACTACTAATTCCGCTGCTAACATTCTATGCAAATAACCGGCTGAGTGCCATGGGCAGAAAACATTGACACATACCTGCCAGAGGCCTATTCTGGGTCTGAAGAGTCCACCCTGGTCTCCAGCAACTCATCAGCTCAGCACACACTTTGCCTGCACGCGTGGAAACCGCCTCTCTCCACGAATGTCTTCACCTGCTAGGAAGCACACGATGTCACTCAGCCAAAGGAGAGCACAGGCAAAGTCAACTGAAGCCCCCATTTTCAAGATTTTGCCCTCTGCTGCTCCACAGCCTCCGGTGGCACACTGCATGTGCGTCACTTCTCGGTAGACAAGGACGAAATCCGGGCATCCAGGGCCCCAGCCGTCCACACTCTACGGATGGCGGCATATGGATCACCTCTTTGCCTCGTACAGCAGGGAGGCCTGGGCCCTAGACTGGCTCCGCTAGAGCTCCACGACCTCAGCTATTTTCCCTGACCTTTGGCCCGTGCCCTCGTGAGTGTGTCATCTCTACTTCCACTTCTCTTCCCACCACACTGAATCCGCCACCTGCGGATACCTGAGCGTTGACATCAACATCTATCACTGGCTGCAGTGTCACAGGTCACTAGGTGTCTAGGCTCAGGCTGACCTTGGCTGTCTTCTGCCCAGGCAAGGAGCCTAATCCTTCCAAGGAAATGAGGACACGTGCTCACTGGCCGACATCCTTTCTTTCATCCACACAGCGGTCTAGATGAGGGTAAAGAGGCCAGGGAGGCCAGGTGAGGGCTGAGTGTGGGGCCTAAGGCTTCTTTCCCAATCACCATGGTGACAGCCACCGGAAGGCTGGGCGGAACTTCTGACGGGGACGAGTCACAAACACTCAGCCAATAGGAGAGGTCCAGCCTAACCGGCCAGTTCCGCAGAGCCCTCCATTTTACCCATGGACAGACAACGGCCCCTTGCGTCTTTGGCCACAAAATCGAGGGCACCCAGGGAATAACTTCACAGTAGGCAACCCCGGATGTGAACACGTTCGACACACTGGGACAGCAGGCAGGTGCCTCTTTTCCACTTATGCTGGGATATCACTAGGCAAGGCGCCCTTCCTCAGCATCTGTGGCCTCTCTGTATGTGTTCACTCAGAGGAAACTCTTCATTCTACCCCTGAGACACATCGCAAGTATGAGGGGCCTGAGAGAGAGCCTAGAGATGGAACGGGGGAGGCTTCTGGCTGCACTGATTCCCCGTGGGGACAGAATAGCAGGTAGTCTCTCTGGAAGGTCTTAGCTTCTGTTGACTGACACGCGCAATACAGTAGGGGCGGACCCTGGCCAGGTGGAGCTTGTGGGCAGATGCAACCTCTCCGGCGACGAATAATTGCGCTGCTGCTTTGTATGGTGAAAACCTCCCCCCGCCAAGGGGGATGGGTAGAGAACACTGACCCACACCCGCCAGGGGCCTTTCCTGGGACTAAAGATCCCAACGTGGTCTCAACGTCGTCACCCTCTCAACACACACCTTTCCTGCACACGTAATCCTGCCTTTCTCCGTCAGGGCCCTATCCTACCAGGAAAAAAAGCAAGCTGCTCAAAAAGGCCGATGCCAGGGAAATCGAGGAAACACTGCCAGTTTCCAAATTTTTGCTGTCTACACGTCCCCGCCTCCGGTGCAAGGCTGCCTATGTGGCCGGGCTCCGAAGGCAAGGCCGAAATCCTGGCAGCCTGGGCCCCAGCGGTGCAATGGTTGATGGACGTGGGGACACGGATGACCCGTTCGCCACATACAGGAGGGATCCTTGGGCCCTTCACTGGCTCGCCATTCAGCTCCACGACGTCCACTACTGGCCCTGGCCTTTGCTTTGGCTGGTGCCCCATTAAACGTGTGCTCCGGAGCGATGTTTCTCCACCCATCACTAGCATTCTGCCACCAGGGGATATGTCAGTGTGGGAGTCACCATTTGTCACTGGCAGCAGTGTCACAAGTCACTAGACTTCCAGCTACCCGCTGACCTAGGCTGCCTTCTGCCCCAGGCAAGGTCCCGAATCCTTTATCCCAGATGCTGACACCTGGGCACTGGCGGACATTGATTTTTATCAACACAGAGGTCTGAGTGAGGGTCAGAGGGCCAGGTAGGTGAAGTGAAGGCCAGGTGGGCGGGGCTAAGGCTTCTTTGCCATCACCATAGAGACAGTCCCCCCACCGCAAGAGTGGGCGGAGCTTGGGATGGGCCTGGTGACAAGACTGAGCCAATGGCAGAGATCCGGCCCGCCAGGCAGATGACACAGGGCCCTCCATTGTGACCTATGACCCCTAGTGGCCACAGGATTTGAGCACACCCCGGGAAAGGCTACGCAGGCACAAGGGAGCCCCTGGTGCGGACTGCTTCAGGGCATTGGCAGAGCACGCCAGGTACCTCTTTCCCACTTTCCTCAGGATATCAGTAGGCAAGGCATCCCCACTCAGCATCTCTTGCCTCTCTCTGTCTCTCTCTGCTTGTGTTCCTTCTCTGAAATCTCTTCCTTCTCCCCCTTGTCACTTCACACCTTGGAGTGCCTGACAGAGGGCCTTCAGACGAAAGAACAAAGGGGGAAGGCCTCTGGCTCTACTGCTTGCCCATGGGGAGAGAAGTTCTGGTAGTCTATCTGGAAGGTCTAGAGAGCAGTGATTGATTGGGGAGCTACATCAGGGGCGGACCTGGCCAGGTGAAGCTCGCTGACAAGTGGCAGCCTCTCCGGAGACTACTAATTCCGCTGCTAACATTCTATGCAAATAACCGGCTGAGTGCCATGGGCAGAAAACATTGACACATACCTGCCAGAGGCCTATTCTGGGTCTGAAGAGTCCACCCTGGTCTCCAGCAACTCATCAGCTCAGCACACACTTTGCCTGCACGCGTGGAAACCGCCTCTCTCCACGAATGTCTTCACCTGCTAGGAAGCACACGATGTCACTCAGCCAAAGGAGAGCACAGGCAAAGTCAACTGAAGCCCCCATTTTCAAGATTTTGCCCTCTGCTGCTCCACAGCCTCCGGTGGCACACTGCATGTGCGTCACTTCTCGGTAGACAAGGACGAAATCCGGGCATCCAGGGCCCCAGCCGTCCACAGTCTACGGATGGCGGCATATGGATCACCTCTTTGCCTCGTACAGCAGGGAGGCCTGGGCCCTAGACTGGCTCCGCTAGAGCTCCACGACCTCAGCTATTTTCCCTGACCTTTGGCCCGTGCCCTCGTGAGTGTGTCATCTCTACTTCCACTTCTCTTCCCACCACACTGAATCCGCCACCTGCGGATACCTGAGCGTGGACATCAACATCTATCACTGGCTGCAGTGTCACAGGTCACTAGGTGTCTAGGCTCAGGCTGACCTTGGCTGTCTTCTGCCCAGGCAAGGAGCCTAATCCTTCCAAGGAAATGAGGACACGTGCTCACTGGCCGACATCCTTTCTTTCATCCACACAGCGGTCTAGATGAGGGTAAAGAGGCCAGGGAGGCCAGGTGAGGGCTGAGTGTGGGGCCTAAGGCTTCTTTCCCAATCACCATGGTGACAGCCACCGGAAGGCTGGGCGGAACTTCTGACGGGGACGAGTCACAAACACTCAGCCAATAGGAGAGGTCCAGCCTAACCGGCCAGTTCCGCAGAGCCCTCCATTTTACCCATGGACAGACAACGGCCCCTTGCGTCTTTGGCCACAAAATCGAGGGCACCCAGGGAATAACTTCACAGTAGGCAACCCCGGATGTGAACACGTTCGACACACTGGGACAGCAGGCAGGTGCCTCTTTTCCACTTATGCTGGGATATCACTAGGCAAGGCGCCCTTCCTCAGCATCTGTGGCCTCTCTGTATGTGTTCACTCAGAGGAAACTCTTCATTCTACCCCTGAGACACATCGCAAGTATGAGGGGCCTGAGAGAGAGCCTAGAGATGGAACGGGGGAGGCTTCTGGCTGCACTGATTCCCCGTGGGGACAGAATGGCAGGTAGTCTCTCTGGAAGGTCTTAGCTTCTGTTGACTGACACGCGCAATACAGTAGGGGCGGACCCTGGCCAGGTGGAGCTTGTGGGCAGATGCAACCTCTCCGGCGACGAATAATTGCGCTGCTGCTTTGTATGGTGAAAACCTCCCCCCGCCAAGGGGGATGGGTACAGAACACTGACCCACACCCGCCAGGGGCCTTTCCTGGGACTAAAGATCCCAACGTGGTCTCAACGTCGTCACCCTCTCAACACACACCTTTCCTGCACACGTAATCCTGCCTTTCTCCGTCAGGGCCCTATCCTACCAGGAAAAAAAGCAAGCTGCTCAAAAAGGCCGATGCCAGGGAAATCGAGGAAACACTGCCAGTTTCCAAATTTTTGCTGTCTACACGTCCCCGCCTCCGGTGCAAGGCTGCCTATGTGGCCGGGCTCCGAAGGCAAGGCCGAAATCCTGGCAGCCTGGGCCCCAGCGGTGCAATGGTTGATGGACGTGGGGACACGGATGACCCGTTCACCACATACAGGAGGGATCCTTGGGCCCTTCACTGGCTCGCCATTCAGCTCCACGACGTCCACTACTGGCCCTGGCCTTTGCTTTGGCTGGTGCCCCATTAAACGTGTGCTCCGGAGCGATGTTTCTCCACCCATCACTAGCATTCTGCCACCAGGGGATATGTCAGTGTGGGAGTCACCATTTGTCACTGGCAGCAGTGTCACAAGTCACTAGACTTCCAGCTACCCGCTGACCTAGGCTGCCTTCTGCCCCAGGCAAGGTCCCGAATCCTTTATCCCAGATGCTGACACCTGGGCACTGGCGGACATTGATTTTTATCAACACAGAGGTCTGAGTGAGGGTCAGAGGGCCAGGTAGGTGAAGTGAAGGCCAGGTGGGCGGGGCTAAGGCTTCTTTGCCATCACCATAGAGACAGTCCCCCCACCGCAAGAGTGGGCGGAGCTTGGGATGGGCCTGGTGACAAGACTGAGCCAATGGCAGAGATCCGGCCCGCCAGGCAGATGACACAGGGCCCTCCATTGTGACCTATGACCCCTAGTGGCCACAGGATTTGAGCACACCCCGGGAAAGGCTACGCAGGCACAAGGGAGCCCCTGGTGCGGACTGCTTCAGGGCATTGGCAGAGCACGCCAGGTACCTCTTTCCCACTTTCCTCAGGATATCAGTAGGCAAGGCATCCCCACTCAGCATCTCTTGCCTCTCTCTGTCTCTCTCTGCTTGTGTTCCTTCTCTGAAATCTCTTCCTTCTCCCCCTTGTCACTTCACACCTTGGAGTGCCTGACAGAGGGCCTTCAGACGAAAGAACAAAGGGGGAAGGCCTCTGGCTCTACTGCTTGCCCATGGGGAGAGAAGTTCTGGTAGTCTATCTGGAAGGTCTAGAGAGCAGTGATTGATTGGGGAGCTACATCAGGGGCGGACCTGGCCAGGTGAAGCTCGCTGACAAGTGGCAGCCTCTCCGGAGACTACTAATTCCGCTGCTAACATTCTATGCAAATAACCGGCTGAGTGCCATGGGCAGAAAACATTGACACATACCTGCCAGAGGCCTATTCTGGGTCTGAAGAGTCCACCCTGGTCTCCAGCAACTCATCAGCTCAGCACACACTTTGCCTGCACGCGTGGAAACCGCCTCTCTCCACGAATGTCTTCACCTGCTAGGAAGCACACGATGTCACTCAGCCAAAGGAGAGCACAGGCAAAGTCAACTGAAGCCCCCATTTTCAAGATTTTGCCCTCTGCTGCTCCACAGCCTCCGGTGGCACACTGCATGTGCGTCACTTCTCGGTAGACAAGGACGAAATCCGGGCATCCAGGGCCCCAGCCGTCCACAGTCTACGGATGGCGGCATATGGATCACCTCTTTGCCTCGTACAGCAGGGAGGCCTGGGCCCTAGACTGGCTCCGCTAGAGCTCCACGACCTCAGCTATTTTCCCTGACCTTTGGCCCGTGCCCTCGTGAGTGTGTCATCTCTACTTCCACTTCTCTTCCCACCACACTGAATCCGCCACCTGCGGATACCTGAGCGTGGACATCAACATCTATCACTGGCTGCAGTGTCACAGCTCACTAGGTGTCTAGGCTCAGGCTGACCTTGGCTGTCTTCTGCCCAGGCAAGGAGCCTAATCCTTCCAAGGATATGAGGACACGTGCTCAATGGCCGACATCCTTTCTTTCATCCACACAGCGGTCTAGATGAGGGTGAAGAGGCCAGGTAGGCCAGGTGAGGGCTGAGTGTGGGGCCTAAGGCTTCTTTCCCAATCACCATGGTGACAGCCACCGGAAGGCAGGGCGGAACTTCTGACTGGGACGAGTCACAAACACTGAGCCAATAGGAGAGGTCCAGCCTATCCGGCCAGTTCCGCAGAGCCCTCCATTTTACCCATGGACAGACAACGGCCCCTTGCGTCTTTGGCCACAAATCGAGGGCACCCAGGGAATAACTTCACAGTAGGCAACCCCGGATGTGAACACGTTCGACACACTGGGACAGCAGGCAGGTACCTCTTTTCCACTTACGCTGGGATATCACTAGGCAAGGCGCCCTTCCTCAGCATCTGTGGCCTCTCTGTATGTGTTCACTCAGAGGAAACTCTTCATTCTACCCCTGAGACACATCACAAGTATGAGGGGCCTGAGAAAGAGCCTAGAGATGGAACGGGGGAGGCTTCTGGCTGTACTGCTTCCCCGTGGGGACAGAATAGCAGGTAGTCTCTCTGGAAGGTCTTAGCTTCTGTTGACTGACACGCGCAATACAGTAGGGGCGGACCCTGGCCAGGTGGAGCTTGTGGGCAGATGCAACCTCTCCGGCGACGAATAATTGCGCTGCTGCTTTGTATGGTGAAAACCTCCCCCCGCCAAGGGGGATGGGTACAGAACATTGACCCACACCCGCCAGGGGCCTTTCCTGGACTAAAGATCCCAACGTGGTCTCAACGTCGTCACCCTCTCAACACACACCTTTCCTGCACACGTAATCCTGCCTTTCTCCGTCAGGGCCCTATCCTACCAGGAAAAAAAGCAAGCCGCTCAAAAAGGCCGATGCCAGGGAAATCGAGGAAACACTGCCAGTTTCCAAATTTTTGCTGTCTACACGTCCCCGCCTCCGGTGCAAGGCTGCCTATGTGGCCGGGCTCCGAAGGCAAGGCCGAAATCCTGGCAGCCTGGGCCCCAGCAGTGCAATGGTTGATGGACGTGGGGACACGGATGACCCGTTCGCCACATACACGAGGGATCCTTGGGCCCTTCACTGGCTCGCCATTCAGCTCCACGACGTCCACTACTGGCCCTGGCCTTTGCTTTGGCTGGTGCCCCATTAAACGTGTGCTCCGGAGCGATGTTTCTCCACCCATCACTAGCATTCTGCCACCAGGGGATATGTCAGTGTGGGAGTCACCATTTGTCACTGGCAGCAGTGTCACAAGCCACTAGACTTCCAGCTACCCGCTGACCTAGGCAGCCTTCTTCCCCAGGCAAGGTCCCGAATCCTTTATCCCAGATGCTGACACCTGGGCACTGGCGGACATTGATTTTTATCAACACAGAGGTCTGAGTGAGGGTCAGAGGGCCAGGTAGGTGAAGTGAAGGCCAGGTGGGCGGGGCTAAGGCTTCTTTGCCATCACCATAGAGACAGTCCCCCCACCGCAAGAGTGGGCGGAGCTTGGGATGGGCCTGGTGACAAGACTGAGCCAATGGCAGAGATCCGGCCCGCCAGGCAGATGACACAGGGCCCTCCATTGTGACCTATGACCCCTAGTGGCCACAGGATTTGAGCACACCCCGGGAAAGGCTACGCAGGCACAAGGGAGCCCCTGGTGCGGACTGCTTCAGGGCATTGGCAGAGCACGCCAGGTACCTCTTTCCCACTTTCCTCAGGATATCAGTAGGCAAGGCATCCCCACTCAGCATCTCTTGCCTCTCTCTGTCTCTCTCTGCTTGTGTTCCTTCTCTGAAATCTCTTCCTTCTCCCCCTTGTCACTTCACACCTTGGAGTGCCTGACAGAGGGCCTTCAGACGAAAGAACAAAGGGGGAAGGCCTCTGGCTCTACTGCTTGCCCATGGGGAGAGAAGTTCTGGTAGTCTATCTGGAAGGTCTAGAGAGCAGTGATTGATTGGGGAGCTACATCACGGGCGGACCTGGGCAGGTGAAGCTCGCTGACAAGTGGCAGCCTCTCCGGAGACTACTAATTCCGCTGATAACATTCTATGCAAATAACCGGCTGAGTGCCATGGGCAGAAAACATTGACACATACCTGCCAGAGGCCTATTCTGGGTCTGAAGAGTCCACCCTGGTCTCCAGCAACTCATCAGCTCAGCACACACTTTGCCTGCACGCGTGGAAACCGCCTCTCTCCACGAATGTCTTCACCTGCTAGGAAGCACACGATGTCACTCAGCCAAAGGAGAACACAGGCAAAGTCAACTGAAGCCCCCATTTTCAAGATTTTGCCCTCTGCTGCTCCACAGCCTCCGGTGGCACACTGCATGTGCGTCACTTCTCGGTAGACAAGGACGAAATCCGGGCATCCAGGGCCCCAGCCGTCCACAGTCTACGGATGGCGGCATATGGATCACCTCTTTGCCTCGTACAGCAGGGAGGCCTGGGCCCTAGACTGGCTCCGCTAGAGCTCCACGACCTCAGCTATTTTCCCTGACCTTTGGCCCGTGCCCTCGTGAGTGTGTCATCTCTACTTCCACTTCTCTTCCCACCACACTGAATCCGCCACCTGCGGATACCTGAGCGTGGACATCAACATCTATCACTGGCTGCAGTGTCACAGGTCACTAGGTGTCTAGGCTCAGGCTGACCTTGGCTGTCTTCTGCCCAGGCAAGGAGCCTAATCCTTCCAAGGAAATGAGGACACGTGCTCACTGGCCGACATCCTTTCTTTCATCCACACAGCGGTCTAGATGAGGGTAAAGAGGCCAGGGAGGCCAGGTGAGGGCTGAGTGTGGGGCCTAAGGCTTCTTTCCCAATCACCATGGTGACAGCCACCGGAAGGCTGGGCGGAACTTCTGACGGCGACGAGTCACAAACACTCAGCCAATAGGAGAGGTCCAGCCTAACCGGCCAGTTCCGCAGAGCCCTCCATTTTACCCATGGACAGACAACGGCCCCTTGCGTCTTTGGCCACAAAATCGAGGGCACCCAGGGAATAACTTCACAGTAGGCAACCCCGGATGTGAACACGTTCGACACACTGGGACAGCAGGCAGGTACCTCTTTTCCACTTATGCTGGGATATCACTAGGCAAGGCGCCCTTCCTCAGCATCTGTGGCCTCTCTGTATGTGTTCACTCAGAGGAAACTCTTCATTCTACCCCTGAGACACATCACAAGTATGAGGGGCCTGAGAGAGAGCCTAGAGATGGAACGGGGGAGGCTTCTGGCTGTACTGCTTCCCCGTGGGGACAGAATAGCAGGTAGTCTCTCTGGAAGGTCTTAGCTTCTGTTGACTGACACGCGCAATACAGTAGGGGCGGACCCTGGCCAGGTGGAGCTTGTGGGCAGATGCAACCTCTCCGGCGACGAATAATTGCGCTGCTGCTTTGTATGGTGAAAACCTCCCCCCGCCAAGGGGGATGGGTAGAGAACATTGACCCACACCCGCCAGGGGCCCTTCCTGGGACTAAAGATCCCAACGTGGTCTCAACGTCGTCACCCTCTCAACACACACCTTTCCTGCACACGTAATCCTGCCTTTCTCCGTCAGGGCCCTATCCTACCAGGAAAAAAAGCAAGCCGCTCAAAAAGGCCGATGCCAGGGAAATCGAGGAAACACTGCCAGTTTCCAAATTTTTGCTGTCTACACGTCCCCGCCTCCGGTGCAAGGCTGCCTATGTGGCCGGGCTCCGAAGGCAAGGCCGAAATCCTGGCAGCCTGGGCCCCAGCAGTGCAATGGTTGATGGACGTGGGGACACGGATGACCCGTTCGCCACATACACGAGGGATCCTTGGGCCCTTCACTGGCTCGCCATTCAGCTCCACGACGTCCACTACTGGCCCTGGCCTTTGCTGTGGCTGGTGCCCCATTAAACGTGTGCTCCGGAGCGATGTTTCTCCACCCATCACTAGCATTCTGCCACCAGGGGATATGTCAGTGTGAGAGTCACCATTTGTCACTGGCAGCAGTGTCACAAGTCACTAGACTTCCAGCTACCCGCTGACCTAGGCTGCCTTCTGCCCCAGGCAAGGTCCCGAATCCTTTATCCCAGATGCTGATACCTGGGCACTGGCGGACATTGATTTTTATCAACACAGAGGTCTGAGTGAGGGTCAGAGGGCCAGGTAGGTGAAGTGAAGGCCAGGTGGGCGGGGCTAAGGCTTCTTTGCCATCACCATAGAGACAGTCCCCCCACCGCAAGAGTGGGCGGAGCTTCGGATGGGCCTGGTGACAAGACTGAGCCAATGGCAGAGATCCGGCCCGCCAGGCAGATGACACAGGGCCCTCCATTGTGACCTATGACCCCTAGTGGCCACAGGATTTGAGCACACCCCGGGAAAGGCTACGCAGGCACAAGGGAGCCCCTGGTGCGGACTGCTTCAGGGCATTGGCAGAGCACGCCAGGTACCTCTTTCCCACTTTCCTCAGGATATCAGTAGGCAAGGCATCCCCACTCAGCATCTCTTGCCTCTCTCTGTCTCTCTCTGCTTGTGTTCCTTCTCTGAAATCTCTTCCTTCTCCCCCTTGTCACTTCACACCTTGGAGTGCCTGACAGAGGGCCTTCAGACGAAAGAACAAAGGGGGAAGGCCTCTGGCTCTACTGCTTGCCCATGGGGAGAGAAGTTCTGGTAGTCTATCTGGAAGGTCTAGAGAGCAGTGATTGATTGGGGAGCTACATCACGGGCGGACCTGGGCAGGTGAAGCTCGCTGACAAGTGGCAGCCTCTCCGGAGACTACTAATTCCGCTGATAACATTCTATGCAAATAACCGGCTGAGTGCCATGGGCAGAAAACATTGACACATACCTGCCAGAGGCCTATTCTGGGTCTGAAGAGTCCACCCTGGTCTCCAGCAACTCATCATCTCAGCACACACTTTGCCTGCACGCGTGGAAACCGCCTCTCTCCACGAATGTCTTCACCTGCTAGGAAGCACACGATGTCACTCAGCCAAAGGAGAACACAGGCAAAGTCAACTGAAGCCCCCATTTTCAAGATTTTGCCCTCTGCTGCTCCACAGCCTCCGGTGGCACACTGCATGTGCGTCACTTCTCGGTAGACAAGGACGAAATCCGGGCATCCAGGGCCCCAGCCGTCCACAGTCTACGGATGGCGGCATATGGATCACCTCTTTGCCTCGTACAGCAGGGAGGCCTGGGCCCTAGACTGGCTCCGCTAGAGCTCCACGACCTCAGCTATTTTCCCTGACCTTTGGCCCGTGCCCTCGTGAGTGTGTCATCTCTACTTCCACTTCTCTTCCCACCACACTGAATCCGCCACCTGCGGATACCTGAGTGTGGACATCAACATCTATCACTGGCTGCAGTGTCACAGCTCACTAGGTGTCTAGGCTCAGGCTGACCTTGGCTGTCTTCTGCCCAAGCAAGGAGCCTAATCCTTCCAAGGATATGAGGACACGTGCTCAATGGCCGACATCCTTTCTTTCATCCACACAGTGGTCTAGATGACGGTGAAGAGGCCAGGTAGGCCAGGTGAGGGCTGAGTGTGGGGCCTAAGGCTTCTTTCCCAATCACCATGGTGACAGCCACCGGAAGGCTGGGCGGAACTTCTGACTGGGACGAGTCACAAACACTGAGCCAATAGGAGAGGTCCAGCCTAACCGGCCAGTTCCGCAGAGCCCTCCATTTTACCCATGGACAGACAACGGCCCCTTGCGTCTTTGGCCACAAATCGAGGGCACCCAGGGAATAACTTCACAGTAGGCAACCCCGGATGTGAACACGTTCGACACACTGGGACAGCAGGCAGGTACCTCTTTTCCACTTACGCTGGGATATCACTAGGCAAGGCGCCCTTCCTCAGCATCTGTGGCCTCTCTGTATGTGTTCACTCAGAGGAAACTCTTCATTCTACCCCTGAGACACATCACAAGTATGAGGGGCCTGAGAGAGAGCCTAGAGATGGAACGGGGGAGGCTTCTGGCTGTACTGCTTCCCCGTGGGGACAGAATAGCAGGTAGTCTCTCTGGAAGGTCTTAGCTTCTGTTGACTGACACGCGCAATACAGTAGGGGCGGACCCTGGCCAGGTGGAGCTTGTGGGCAGATGCAACCTCTCCGGCGACGAATAATTGCGCTGCTGCTTTGTATGGTGAAAACCTCCCCCCGCCAAGGGGGATGGGTACAGAACATTGACCCACACCCGCCAGGGGCCTTTCCTGGACTAAAGATCCCAACGTGGTCTCAACGTCGTCACCCTCTCAACACACACCTTTCCTGCACACGTAATCCTGCCTTTCTCCGTCAGGGCCCTATCCTACCAGGAAAAAAAGCAAGCTGCTCAAAAAGGCCGATGCCAGGGAAATCGAGGAAACACTGCCAGTTTCCAAATTTTTGCTGTCTACACGTCCCCGCCTCCGGTGCAAGGCTGCCTATGTGGCCGGGCTCCGAAGGCAAGGCCGAAATCCTGGCAGCCTGGGCCCCAGCAGTGCAATGGTTGATGGACGTGGGGACACGGATGACCCGTTCGCCACATACACGAGGGATCCTTGGGCCCTTCACTGGCTCGCCATTCAGCTCCACGACGTCCACTACTGGCCCTGGCCTTTGCTTTGGCTGGTGCCCCATTAAACGTGTGCTCCGGAGCGATGTTTCTCCACCCATCACTAGCATTCTGCCACCAGGGGATATGTCAGTGTGGGAGTCACCATTTGTCACTGGCAGCAGTGTCACAAGCCACTAGACTTCCAGCTACCCGCTGACCTAGGCTGCCTTCTGCCCCAGGCAAGGTCCCGAATCCTTTATCCCAGATGCTGACACCTGGGCACTGGCGGACATTGATTTTTATCAACACAGAGGTCTGAGTGAGGGTCAGAGGGCCAGGTAGGTGAAGTGAAGGCCAGGTGGGCGGGGCTAAGGCTTCTTTGCCATCACCATAGAGACAGTCCCCCCACCGCAAGAGTGGGCGGAGCTTGGGATGGGCCTGGTGACAAGACTGAGCCAATGGCAGAGATCCGGCCCGCCAGGCAGATGACACAGGGCCCTCCATTGTGACCTATGACCCCTAGTGGCCACAGGATTTGAGCACACCCCGGGAAAGGCTACGCAGGCACAAGGGAGCCCCTGGTGCGGACTGCTTCAGGGCATTGGCAGAGCACGCCAGGTACCTCTTTCCCACTTTCCTCAGGATATCAGTAGGCAAGGCATCCCCACTCAGCATCTCTTGCCTCTCTCTGTCTCTCTCTGCTTGTGTTCCTTCTCTGAAATCTCTTCCTTCTCCCCCTTGTCACTTCACACCTTGGAGTGCCTGACAGAGGGCCTTCAGACGAAAGAACAAAGGGGGAAGGCCTCTGGCTCTACTGCTTGCCCATGGGGAGAGAAGTTCTGGTAGTCTATCTGGAAGGTCTAGAGAGCAGTGATTGATTGGGGAGCTACATCACGGGCGGACCTGGGCAGGTGAAGCTCGCTGACAAGTGGCAGCCTCTCCGGAGACTACTAATTCCGCTGATAACATTCTATGCAAATAACCGGCTGAGTGCCATGGGCAGAAAACATTGACACATACCTGCCAGAGGCCTATTCTGGGTCTGAAGAGTCCACCCTGGTCTCCAGCAACTCATCATCTCAGCACACACTTTGCCTGCACGCGTGGAAACCGCCTCTCTCCACGAATGTCTTCACCTGCTAGGAAGCACACGATGTCACTCAGCCAAAGGAGAGCACAGGCAAAGTCAACTGAAGCCCCCATTTTCAAGATTTTGCCCTCTGCTGCTCCACAGCCTCCGGTGGCACACTGCATGTGCGTCACTTCTCGGTAGACAAGGACGAAATCCGGGCATCCAGGGCCCCAGCCGTCCACAGTCTACGGATGGCGGCATATGGATCACCTCTTTGCCTCGTACAGCAGGGAGGCCTGGGCCCTAGACTGGCTCCGCTAGAGCTCCACGACCTCAGCTATTTTCCCTGACCTTTGGCCCGTGCCCTCGTGAGTGTGTCATCTCTACTTCCACTTCTCTTCCCACCACACTGAATCCGCCACCTGCGGATACCTGAGCGTGGACATCAACATCTATCACTGGCTGCAGTGTCACAGGTCACTAGTTGTCTAGGCTCAGGCTGACCTTGGCTGTCTTCTGCCCAGGCAAGGAGCCTAATCCTTCCAAGGAAATGAGGACACGTGCTCACTGGCCGACATCCTTTCTTTCATCCACACAGCGGTCTAGATGAGGGTAAAGAGGCCAGGGAGGCCAGGTGAGGGCTGAGTGTGGGGCCTAAGGCTTCTTTCCCAATCACCATGGTGACAGCCACCGGAAGGCTGGGCGGAACTTCTGACGGGGACGAGTCACAAACACTCAGCCAATAGGAGAGGTCCAGCCTAACCGGCCAGTTCCGCAGAGCCCTCCATTTTACCCATGGACAGACAACGGCCCCTTGCGTCTTTGGCCACAAAATCGAGGGCACCCAGGGAATAACTTCACAGTAGGCAACCCCGGATGTGAACACGTTCGACACACTGGGACAGCAGGCAGGTGCCTCTTTTCCACTTATGCTGGGATATCACTAGGCAAGGCGCCCTTCCTCAGCATCTGTGGCCTCTCTGTATGTGTTCACTCAGAGGAAACTCTTCATTCTACCCCTGAGACACATCACAAGTATGAGGGGCCTGAGAGAGAGCCTAGAGATGGAACGGGGGAGGCTTCTGGCTGTACTGCTTCCCCGTGGGGACAGAATAGCAGGTAGTCTCTCTGGAAGGTCTTAGCTTCTGTTGACTGACACGCGCAATACAGTAGGGGCGGACCCTGGCCAGGTGGAGCTTGTGGGCAGATGCAACCTCTCCGGCGACGAATAATTGCGCTGCTGCTTTGTATGGTGAAAACCTCCCCCCGCCAAGGGGGATGGGTACAGAACACTGACCCACACCCGCCAGGGGCCTTTCCTGGGACTAAAGATCCCAACGTGGTCTCAACGTCGTCACCCTCTCAACACACACCTTTCCTGCACACGTAATCCTGCCTTTCTCCGTCAGGGCCCTATCCTACCAGGAAAAAAAGCAAGCTGCTCAAAAAGGCCGATGCCAGGGAAATCGAGGAAACACTGCCAGTTTCCAAATTTTTGCTGTCTACACGTCCCCGCCTCCGGTGCAAGGCTGCCTATGTGGCCGGGCTCCGAAGGCAAGGCCGAAATCCTGGCAGCCTGGGCCCCAGCAGTGCAATGGTTGATGGACGTGGGGACACGGATGACCCGTTCGCCACATACACGAGGGATCCTTGGGCCCTTCACTGGCTCGCCATTCAGCTCCACGACGTCCACTACTGGCCCTGGCCTTTGCTTTGGCTGGTGCCCCATTAAACGTGTGCTCCGGAGCGATGTTTCTCCACCCGTCACTAGCATTCTGCCACCAGGGGATATGTCAGTGTGGGAGTCACCATTTGTCACTGGCAGCAGTGTCACAAGTCACTAGACTTCCAGCTACCCGCTGACCTAGGCTGCCTTCTGCCCCAGGCAAGGTCCCGAATCCTTTATCCCAGATGCTGACACCTGGGCACTGGCGGACATTGATTTTTATCAACACAGAGGTCTGAGTGAGGGTCAGAGGGCCAGGTAGGTGAAGTGAAGGCCAGGTGGGCGGGGCTAAGGCTTCTTTGCCATCACCATAGAGACAGTCCCCCCACCGCAAGAGTGGGCGGAGCTTGGGATGGGCCTGGTGACAAGACTGAGCCAATGGCAGAGATCCGGCCCGCCAGGCAGATGACACAGGGCCCTCCATTGTGACCTATGACCCCTAGTGGCCACAGGATTTGAGCACACCCCGGGAAAGGCTACGCAGGCACAAGGGAGCCCCTGGTGCGGACTGCTTCAGGGCATTGGCAGAGCACGCCAGGTACCTCTTTCCCACTTTCCTCAGGATATCAGTAGGCAAGGCATCCCCACTCAGCATCTCTTGCCTCTCTCTGTCTCTCTCTGCTTGTGTTCCTTCTCTGAAATCTCTTCCTTCTCCCCCTTGTCACTTCACACCTTGGAGTGCCTGACAGAGGGCCTTCAGACGAAAGAACAAAGGGGGAAGGCCTCTGGCTCTACTGCTTGCCCATGGGGAGAGAAGTTCTGGTAGTCTATCTGGAAGGTCTAGAGAGCAGTGATTGATTGGGGAGCTACATCAGGGGCGGACCTGGCCAGGTGAAGCTCGCTGACAAGTGGCAGCCTCTCCGGAGACTACTAATTCCGCTGCTAACATTCTATGCAAATAACCGGCTGAGTGCCATGGGCAGAAAACATTGACACATACCTGCCAGAGGCCTATTCTGGGTCTGAAGAGTCCACCCTGGTCTCCAGCAACTCATCAGCTCAGCACACACTTTGCCTGCACGCATGGAAACAGCCTCTCTCCACGAATGTCTTCACCTGCTAGGAAGCACACGATGTCACTCAGCCAAAGGAGAGCACAGGCAAAGTCAACTGAAGCCCCCATTTTCAAGATTTTGCCCTCTGCTGCTCCACAGCCTCCGGTGGCACACTGCATGTGCGTCACTTCTCGGTAGACAAGGACGAAATCCGGGCATCCAGGGCCCAGCCGTCCACAGTCTACGGATGGCGGCATATGGATCACCTCTTTGCCTCGTACAGCAGGGAGGCCTGGGCCCTAGACTGGCTCCGCTAGAGCTCCACGACCTCAGCTATCTTCCCTGACCTTTGGCCCGTGCCCTCGTGAGTGTGTCATCTCTACTTCCACTTCTCTTCCCACCACACTGAATCCGCCACCTGCGGATACCTGAGCGTGGACATCAACATCTATCACTGGCTGCAGTGTCACAGGTCACTAGGTGTCTAGGCTCAGGCTGACCTTGGCTGTCTTCTGCCCAGGCAAGGAGCCTAATCCTTCCAAGGAAATGAGGACACGTGCTCACTGGCCGACATCCTTTCTTTCATCCACACAGCGGTCTAGATGAGGGTAAAGAGGCCAGGGAGGCCAGGTGAGGGCTGAGTGTGGGGCCTAAGGCTTCTTTCCCAATCACCATGGTGACAGCCACCGGAAGGCTGGGCGGAACTTCTGACGGCGACGAGTCACAAACACTCAGCCAATAGGAGAGGTCCAGCCTAACCGGCCAGTTCCGCAGAGCCCTCCATTTTACCCATGGACAGACAACGGCCCCTTGCGTCTTTGGCCACAAAATCGAGGGCACCCAGGGAATAACTTCACAGTAGGCAACCCCGGATGTGAACACGTTCGACACACTGGGACAGCAGGCAGGTGCCTCTTTTCCACTTATGCTGGGATATCACTAGGCAAGGCGCCCTTCCTCAGCATCTGTGGCCTCTCTGTATGTGTTCACTAGGAGGAAACTCTTCATTCTACCCCTGAGACACATCACAAGTATGAGGGGCCTGAGAGAGAGCCTAGAGATGGAACGGGGGAGGCTTCTGGCTGTACTGCTTCCCCGTGGGGACAGAATAGCAGGTAGTCTCTCTGGAAGGTCTTAGCTTCTGTTGACTGACACGCGCAATACAGTAGGGGCGGACCCTGGCCAGGTGGAGCTTGTGGGCAGATGCAACCTCTCCGGCGATGAATAATTGCGCTGCTGCTTTGTATGGTGAAAACCTCCCCCCGCCAAGGGGGATGGGTAGAGAACATTGACCCACACCCGCCAGGGGCCTTTCCTGGGACTAAAGATCCCAACGTGGTCTCAACGTCGTCACCCTCTCAACACACACCTTTCCTGCACACGTAATCCTGCCTTTCTCCGTCAGGGTCCTATCCTACCAGGAAAAAAAGCAAGCTGCTCAAAAAGGCCGATGCCAGGGAAATCGAGGAAACACTGCCAGTTTCCAAATTTTTGCTGTCTACACGTCCCCGCCTCCGGTGCAAGGCTGCCTATGTGGCCGGGCTCCGAAGGCAAGGCCGAAATCCTGGCAGCCTGGGCCCCAGCGGTGCAATGGTTGATGGACGTGGGGACACGGATGACCCGTTCGCCACATACACGAGGGATCCTTGGGCCCTTCACTGGCTCGCCATTCAGCTCCACGACGTCCACTACTGGCCCTGGCCTTTGCTTTGGCTGGTGCCCCATTAAACGTGTGCTCCGGAGCGATGTTTCTCCACCCATCACTAGCATTCTGCCACCAGGGGATATGTCAGTGTGGGAGTCACCATTTGTCACTGGCAGCAGTGTCACAAGTCACTAGACTTCCAGCTACCCGCTGACCTAGGCTGCCTTCTGCCCCAGGCAAGGTCCCGAATCCTTTATCCCAGATGCTGACACCTGGGCACTGGCGGACATTGATTTTTATCAACACAGAGGTCTGAGTGAGGGTCAGAGGGCCAGGTAGGTGAAGTGAAGGCCAGGTGGGCGGGGCTAAGGCTTCTTTGCCATCACCATAGAGACAGTCCCCCCACCGCAAGAGTGGGCGGAGCTTGGGATGGGCCTGGTGACAAGACTGAGCCAATGGCAGAGATCCGGCCCGCCAGGCAGATGACACAGGGCCCTCCATTGTGACCTATGACCCCTAGCGGCCACAGGATTTGAGCACACCCCGGGAAAGGCTACGCAGGCACAAGGGAGCCCCTGGTGCGGACTGCTTCAGGGCATTGGCAGAGCACGCCAGGTACCTCTTTCCCACTTTCCTCAGGATATCAGTAGGCAAGGCATCCCCACTCAGCATCTCTTGCCTCTCTCTGTCTCTCTCTGCTTGTGTTCCTTCTCTGAAATCTCTTCCTTCTCCCCCTTGTCACTTCACACCTTGGAGTGCCTGACAGAGGGCCTTCACACGAAAGAACAAAGGGGGAAGGCCTCTGCCTCTACTGCTTGCCCATGGGGAGAGAAGTTCTGGTAGTCTATCTGGAAGGTCTAGAGAGCAGTGATTGATTGGGGAGCTACATCAGGGGCGGACCTGGCCAGGTGAAGCTCGCTGACAAGTGGCAGCCTCTCCGGAGACTACTAATTCCGCTGCTAACATTCTATGCAAATAACCGGCTGAGTGCCATGGGCAGAAAACATTGACACATACCTGCCAGAGGCCTATTCTGGGTCTGAAGAGTCCACCCTGGTCTCCAGCAACTCATCAGCTCAGCACACACTTTGCCTGCACGCATGGAAACCGCCTCTCTCCACGAATGTCTTCACCTGCTAGGAAGCACACGATGTCACTCAGCCAAAGGAGAGCACAGGCAAAGTCAACTGAAGCCCCCATTTTCAAGATTTTGCCCTCTGCTGCTCCACAGCCTCCGGTGGCACACTGCATGTGCGTCACTTCTCGGTAGACAAGGACGAAATCCGGGCATCCAGGGCCCCAGCCGTCCACAGTCTACGGATGGCGGCATATGGATCACCTCTTTGCCTCGTACAGCAGGGAGGCCTGGGCCCTAGACTGGCTCCGCTAGAGCTCCACGACCTCAGCTATCTTCCCTGACCTTTGGCCCGTGCCCTCGTGAGTGTGTCATCTCTACTTCCACTTCTCTTCCCACCACACTGAATCCGCCACCTGCGGATACCTGAGCGTGGACATCAACATCTATCACTGGCTGCAGTGTCACAGCTCACTAGGTGTCTAGGCTCAGGCTGACCTTGGCTGTCTTCTGCCCAGGCAAGGAGCCTAATCCTTCCAAAGAAATGAGGACACGTGCTCACTGGCCGACATCCTTTCTTTCATCCACACAGCGGTCTAGATGAGGGTAAAGAGGCCAGGGAGGCCAGGTGAGGGCTGAGTGTGGGGCCTAAGGCTGCTTTCCCAATCACCATGGTGACAGCCACCGGAAGGCTGGGCGGAACTTCTGACGGGGACGAGTCACAAACACTCAGCCAATAGGAGAGGTCCAGCCTAACCGGCCAGTTCCGCAGAGCCCTCCATTTTACCCATGGACAGACAACGGCCCCTTGCGTCTTTGGCCACAAAATCGAGGGCACCCAGGGAATAACTTCACAGTAGGCAACCCCGGATGTGAACACGTTCGACACACTGGGACAGCAGGCAGGTGCCTCTTTTCCACTTATGCTGGGATATCACTAGGCAAGGCGCCCTTCCTCAGCATCTGTGGCCTCTCTGTATGTGTTCACTAGGAGGAAACTCTTCATTCTACCCCTGAGACACATCACAAGTATGAGGGGCCTGAGAGAGAGCCTAGAGATGGAACGGGGGAGGCTTCTGGCTGTACTGCTTCCCCGTGGGGACAGAATAGCAGGTAGTCTCTCTGGAAGGTCTTAGCTTCTGTTGACTGACACGCGCAATACAGTAGGGGCGGACCCTGGCCAGGTGGAGCTTGTGGGCAGATGCAACCTCTCCGGCGACGAATAATTGCGCTGCTGCTTTGTATGGTGAAAACCTCCCCCCGCCAAGGGGGATGGGTAGAGAACATTGACCCACACCCGCCAGGGGCCTTTCCTGGGACTAAAGATCCCAACGTGGTCTCAACGTCGTCACCCTCTCAACACACACCTTTCCTGCACACGTAATCCTGCCTTTCTCCGTCAGGGCCCTATCCTACCAGGAAAAAAAGCAAGCTGCTCAAAAAGGCCGATGCCAGGGAAATCGAGGAAACACTGCCAGTTTCCAAATTTTTGCTGTCTACACGTCCCCGCCTCCGGTGCAAGGCTGCCTATGTGGCCGGGCTCCGAAGGCAAGGCCGAAATCCTGGCAGCCTGGGCCCCAGCGGTGCAAAGGTTGATGGACGTGGGGACACGGATGACCCGTTCGCCACATACAGGAGGGATCCTTGGGCCCTTCACTGGCTCGCCATTCAGCTCCACGACGTCCACTACTGGCCCTGGCCTTTGCTTTGGCTGGTGCCCCATTAAACGTGTGCTCCGGAGCGATGTTTCTCCACCCGTCACTAGCATTCTGCCACCAGGGGATATGTCAGTGTGGGAGTCACCATTTGTCACTGGCAGCAGTGTCACAAGTCACTAGACTTCCAGCTACCCGCTGACCTAGGCTGCCTTCTGCCCCAGGCAAGGTCCCGAATCCTTTATCCCAGATGCTGACACCTGGGCACTGGCGGACATTGATTTTTATCAACACAGAGGTCTGAGTGAGGGTCAGAGGGCCAGGTAGGTGAAGTGAAGGCCAGGTGGGCGGGGCTAAGGCTTCTTTGCCATCACCATAGAGACAGTCCCCCCACCGCAAGAGTGGGCGGAGCTTGGGATGGGCCTGGTGACAAGACTGAGCCAATGGCAGAGATCCGGCCCGCCAGGCAGATGACACAGGGCCCTCCATTGTGACCTATGACCCCTAGTGGCCACAGGATTTGAGCACACCCCGGGAAAGGCTACGCAGGCACAAGGGAGCCCCTGGTGCGGACTGCTTCAGGGCATTGGCAGAGCACGCCAGGTACCTCTTTCCCACTTTCCTCAGGATATCAGTAGGCAAGGCATCCCCACTCAGCATCTCTTGCCTCTCTCTGTCTCTCTCTGCTTGTGTTCCTTCTCTGAAATCTCTTCCTTCTCCCCCTTGTCACTTCACACCTTGGAGTGCCTGACAGAGGGCCTTCAGACGAAAGAACAAAGGGGGAAGGCCTCTGGCTCTACTGCTTGCCCATGGGGAGAGAAGTTCTGGTAGTCTATCTGGAAGGTCTAGAGAGCAGTGATTGATTGGGGAGCTACATCACGGGCGGACCTGGCCAGGTGAAGCTCGCTGACAAGTGGCAGCCTCTCCGGAGACTACTAATTCCGCTGATAACAGTCTATGCAAATAACCGGCTGAGTGCCATGGGCAGAAAACATTGACACATACCTGCCAGAGGCCTATTCTGGGTCTGAAGAGTCCACCCTGGTCTCCAGCAACTCATCATCTCAGCACACACTTTGCCTGCACGCGTGGAAACCGCCTCTCTCCACGAATGTCTTCACCTGCTAGGAAGCACACGATGTCACTCAGCCAAAGGAGAGCACAGGCAAAGTCAACTGAAGCCCCCATTTTCAAGATTTTCCCCTCTGCTGCTCCACAGCCTCCGGTGGCACACTGCATGTGCGTCACTTCTCGGTAGACAAGGACGAAATCCGGGCATCCAGGGCCCCAGCCGTCCACAGTCTACGGATGGCGGCATATGGATCACCTCTTTGCCTCGTACAGCAGGGAGGCCTGGGCCCTAGACTGGCTCAACTAGAGCTCCACGACCTCAGCTATTTTCCCTGACCTTTGGCCCGTGCCCTCGTGAGTGTGTCATCTCTACTTCCACTTCTCTTCCCACCACACTGAATCCGCCACCTGCGGATACCTGAGCGTGGACATCAACATCTATCACTGGCTGCAGTGTCACAGGTCACTAGGTGTCTAGGCTCAGGCTGACCTTGGCTGTCTTCTGCCCAGGCAAGGAGCCTAATCCTTCCAAGGAAATGAGGACACGTGCTCACTGGCCGACATCCTTTCTTTCATCCACACAGCGGTCTAGATGAGGGTAAAGAGGCCAGGGAGGCCAGGTGAGGGCTGAGTGTGGGGCCTAAGGCTTCTTTCCCAATCACCATGGTGACAGCCACCGGAAGGCTGGGCGGAACTTCTGACGGCGACGAGTCACAAACACTCAGCCAATAGGAGAGGTCCAGCCTAACCGGCCAGTTCCGCAGAGCCCTCCATTTTACCCATGGACAGACAACGGCCCCTTGCGTCTTTGGCCACAAAATCGAGGGCACCCAGGGAATAACTTCACAGTAGGCAACCCCGGATGTGAACACGTTCGACACACTGGGACAGCAGGCAGGTACCTCTTTTCCACTTATGCTGGGATATCACTAGGCAAGGCGCCCTTCCTCAGCATCTGTGGCCTCTCTGTATGTGTTCACTCAGAGGAAACTCTTCATTCTACCCCTGAGACACATCACAAGTATGAGGGGCCTGAGAGAGAGCCTAGAGATGGAACGGGGGAGGCTTCTGGCTGTACTGCTTCCCCGTGGGGACAGAATAGCAGGTAGTCTCTCTGGAAGGTCTTAGCTTCTGTTGACTGACACGCGCAATACAGTAGGGGCGGACCCTGGCCAGGTGGAGCTTGTGGGCAGATGCAACCTCTCCGGCGACGAATAATTGCGCTGCTGCTTTGTATGGTGAAAACCTCCCCCCGCCAAGGGGGATGGGTAGAGAACATTGACCCACACCCGCCAGGGGCCTTTCCTGGGACTAAAGATCCCAACGTGGTCTCAACGTCGTCACCCTCTCAACACACACCTTTCCTGCACACGTAATCCTGCCTTTCTCCGTCAGGGCCCTATCCTACCAGGAAAAAAAGCAAGCCGCTCAAAAAGGCCGATGCCAGGGAAATCGAGGAAACACTGCCAGTTTCCAAATTTTTGCTGTCTACACGTCCCCGCCTCCGGTGCAAGGCTGCCTATGTGGCCGGGCTCCGAAGGCAAGGCCGAAATCCTGGCAGCCTGGGCCCCAGCGGTGCAAAGGTTGATGGACGTGGGGACACGGATGACCCGTTCGCCACATACACGAGGGATCCTTGGGCCCTTCACTGGCTCGCCATTCAGCTCCACGACGTCCACTACTGGCCCTGGCCTTTGCTTTGGCTGGTGCCCCATTAAACGTGTGCTCCGGAGCGATGTTTCTCCACCCATCACTAGCATTCTGCCACCAGGGGATATGTCAGTGTGGGAGTCACCATTTGTCACTGGCAGCAGTGTCACAAGTCACTAGACTTCCAGCTACCCGCTGACCTAGGCTGCCTTCTGCCCCAGGCAAGGTCCCGAATCCTTTATCCCAGATGCTGACACCTGGGCACTGGCGGACATTGATTTTTATCAACACAGAGGTCTGAGTGAGGGTCAGAGGGCCAGGTAGGTGAAGTGAAGGCCAGGTGGGCGGGGCTAAGGCTTCTTTGCCATCACCATAGAGACAGTCCCCCCACCGCAAGAGTGGGCGGAGCTTGGGATGGGCCTGGTGACAAGACTGAGCCAATGGCAGAGATCCGGCCCGCCAGGCAGATGACACAGGGCCCTCCATTGTGACCTATGACCCCTAGCGGCCACAGGATTTGAGCACACCCCGGGAAAGGCTACGCAGGCACAAGGGAGCCCCTGGTGCGGACTGCTTCAGGGCATTGGCAGAGCACGCCAGGTACCTCTTTCCCACTTTCCTCAGGATATCAGTAGGCAAGGCATCCCCACTCAGCATCTCTTGCCTCTCTCTGTCTCTCTCTGCTTGTGTTCCTTCTCTGAAATCTCTTCCTTCTCCCCCTTGTCACTTCACACCTTGGAGTGCCTGACAGAGGGCCTTCAGACGAAAGAACAAAGGGGGAAGGCCTCTGGCTCTACTGCTTGCCCATGGGGAGAGAAGTTCTGGTAGTCTATCTGGAAGGTCTAGAGAGCAGTGATTGATTGGGGAGCTACATCACGGGCGGACCTGGCCAGGTGAAGCTCGCTGACAAGTGGCAGCCTCTCCGGAGACTACTAATTCCGCTGATAACAGTCTATGCAAATAACCGGCTGAGTGCCATGGGCAGAAAACATTGACACATACCTGCCAGAGGCCTATTCTGGGTCTGAAGAGTCCACCCTGGTCTCCAGCAACTCATCATCTCAGCACACACTTTGCCTGCACGCGTGGAAACCGCCTCTCTCCACGAATGTCTTCACCTGCTAGGAAGCACACGATGTCACTCAGCCAAAGGAGAGCACAGGCAAAGTCAACTGAAGCCCCCATTTTCAAGATTTTGCCCTCTGCTGCTCCACAGCCTCCGGTGGCACACTGCATGTGCGTCACTTCTCGGTAGACAAGGACGAAATCCGGGCATCCAGGGCCCCAGCCGTCCACAGTCTACGGATGGCGGCATATGGATCACCTCTTTGCCTCGTACAGCAGGGAGGCCTGGGCCCTAGACTGGCTCAACTAGAGCTCCACGACCTCAGCTATTTTCCCTGACCTTTGGCCCGTGCCCTCGTGAGTGTGTCATCTCTACTTCCACTTCTCTTCCCACCACACTGAATCCGCCACCTGCGGATACCTGAGCGTGGACATCAACATCTATCACTGGCTGCAGTGTCACAGGTCACTAGGTGTCTAGGCTCAGGCTGACCTTGGCTGTCTTCTGCCCAGGCAAGGAGCCTAATCCTTCCAAGGAAATGAGGACACGTGCTCACTGGCCGACATCCTTTCTTTCATCCACACAGCGGTCTAGATGAGGGTAAAGAGGCCAGGGAGGCCAGGTGAGGGCTGAGTGTGGGGCCTAAGGCTTCTTTCCCAATCACCATGGTGACAGCCACCGGAAGGCTGGGCGGAACTTCTGACGGCGACGAGTCACAAACACTCAGCCAATAGGAGAGGTCCAGCCTAACCGGCCAGTTCCGCAGAGCCCTCCATTTTACCCATGGACAGACAACGGCCCCTTGCGTCTTTGGCCACAAAATCGAGGGCACCCAGGGAATAACTTCACAGTAGGCAACCCCGGATGTGAACACGTTCGACACACTGGGACAGCAGGCAGGTACCTCTTTTCCACTTATGCTGGGATATCACTAGGCAAGGCGCCCTTCCTCAGCATCTGTGGCCTCTCTGTATGTGTTCACTCAGAGGAAACTCTTCATTCTACCCCTGAGACACATCACAAGTATGAGGGGCCTGAGAGAGAGCCTAGAGATGGAACGGGGGAGGCTTCTGGCTGTACTGCTTCCCCGTGGGGACAGAATAGCAGGTAGTCTCTCTGGAAGGTCTTAGCTTCTGTTGACTGACACGCGCAATACAGTAGGGGCGGACCCTGGCCAGGTGGAGCTTGTGGGCAGATGCAACCTCTCCGGCGACGAATAATTGCGCTGCTGCTTTGTATGGTGAAAACCTCCCCCCGCCAAGGGGGATGGGTAGAGAACATTGACCCACACCCGCCAGGGGCCTTTCCTGGGACTAAAGATCCCAACGTGGTCTCAACGTCGTCACCCTCTCAACACACACCTTTCCTGCACACGTAATCCTGCCTTTCTCCGTCAGGGCCCTATCCTACCAGGAAAAAAAGCAAGCCGCTCAAAAAGGCCGATGCCAGGGAAATCGAGGAAACACTGCCAGTTTCCAAATTTTTGCTGTCTACACGTCCCCGCCTCCGGTGCAAGGCTGCCTATGTGGCCGGGCTCCGAAGGCAAGGCCGAAATCCTGGCAGCCTGGGCCCCAGCGGTGCAAAGGTTGATGGACGTGGGGACACGGATGACCCGTTCGCCACATACACGAGGGATCCTTGGGCCCTTCACTGGCTCGCCATTCAGCTCCACGACGTCCACTACTGGCCCTGGCCTTTGCTTTGGCTGGTGCCCCATTAAACGTGTGCTCCGGAGCGATGTTTCTCCACCCATCACTAGCATTCTGCCACCAGGGGATATGTCAGTGTGGGAGTCACCATTTGTCACTGGCAGCAGTGTCACAAGTCACTAGACTTCCAGCTACCCGCTGACCTAGGCTGCCTTCTGCCCCAGGCAAGGTCCCGAATCCTTTATCCCAGATGCTGACACCTGGGCACTGGCGGACATTGATTTTTATCAACACAGAGGTCTGAGTGAGGGTCAGAGGGCCAGGTAGGTGAAGTGAAGGCCAGGTGGGCGGGGCTAAGGCTTCTTTGCCATCACCATAGAGACAGTCCCCCCACCGCAAGAGTGGGCGGAGCTTGGGATGGGCCTGGTGACAAGACTGAGCCAATGGCAGAGATCCGGCCCGCCAGGCAGATGACACAGGGCCCTCCATTGTGACCTATGACCCCTAGCGGCCACAGGATTTGAGCACACCCCGGGAAAGGCTACGCAGGCACAAGGGAGCCCCTGGTGCGGACTGCTTCAGGGCATTGGCAGAGCACGCCAGGTACCTCTTTCCCACTTTCCTCAGGATATCAGTAGGCAAGGCATCCCCACTCAGCATCTCTTGCCTCTCTCTGTCTCTCTCTGCTTGTGTTCCTTCTCTGAAATCTCTTCCTTCTCCCCCTTGTCACTTCACACCTTGGAGTGCCTGACAGAGGGCCTTCAGACGAAAGAACAAAGGGGGAAGGCCTCTGGCTCTAGTGCTTGCCCATGGGGAGAGAAGTTCTGGTAGTCTATCTGGAAGGTCTAGAGAGCAGTGATTGATTGGGGAGCTACATCACGGGCGGACCTGGCCAGGTGAAGCTCGCTGACAAGTGGCAGCCTCTCCGGAGACTACTAATTCCGCTGATAACAGTCTATGCAAATAACCGGCTGAGTGCCATGGGCAGAAAACATTGACACATACCTGCCAGAGGCCTATTCTGGGTCTGAAGAGTCCACCCTGGTCTCCAGCAACTCATCATCTCAGCACACACTTTGCCTGCACGCGTGGAAACCGCCTCTCTCCACGAATGTCTTCACCTGCTAGGAAGCACACGATGTCACTCAGCCAAAGGAGAGCACAGGCAAAGTCAACTGAAGCCCCCATTTTCAAGATTTTGCCCTCTGCTGCTCCACAGCCTCCGGTGGCACACTGCATGTGCGTCACTTCTCGGTAGACAAGGACGAAATCCGGGCATCCAGGGCCCCAGCCGTCCACAGTCTACGGATGGCGGCATATGGATCACCTCTTTGCCTCGTACAGCAGGGAGGCCTGGGCCCTAGACTGGCTCAACTAGAGCTCCACGACCTCAGCTATTTTCCCTGACCTTTGGCCCGTGCCCTCGTGAGTGTGTCATCTCTACTTCCACTTCTCTTCCCACCACACTGAATCCGCCACCTGCGGATACCTGAGCGTGGACATCAACATCTATCACTGGCTGCAGTGTCACAGGTCACTAGGTGTCTAGGCTCAGGCTGACCTTGGCTGTCTTCTGCCCAGGCAAGGAGCCTAATCCTTCCAAGGAAATGAGGACACGTGCTCACTGGCCGACATCCTTTCTTTCATCCACACAGCGGTCTAGATGAGGGTAAAGAGGCCAGGGAGGCCAGGTGAGGGCTGAGTGTGGGGCCTAAGGCTTCTTTCCCAATCACCATGGTGACAGCCACCGGAAGGCTGGGCGGAACTTCTGACGGCGACGAGTCACAAACACTCAGCCAATAGGAGAGGTCCAGCCTAACCGGCCAGTTCCGCAGAGCCCTCCATTTTACCCATGGACAGACAACGGCCCCTTGCGTCTTTGGCCACAAAATCGAGGGCACCCAGGGAATAACTTCACAGTAGGCAACCCCGGATGTGAACACGTTCGACACACTGGGACAGCAGGCAGGTGCCTCTTTTCCACTTATGCTGGGATATCACTAGGCAAGGCGCCCTTCCTCAGCATCTGTGGCCTCTCTGTATGTGTTCACTAGGAGGAAACTCTTCATTCTACCCCTGAGACACATCACAAGTATGAGGGGCCTGAGAGAGAGCCTAGAGATGGAACGGGGGAGGCTTCTGGCTGTACTGCTTCCCCGTGGGGACAGAATAGCAGGTAGTCTCTCTGGAAGGTCTTAGCTTCTGTTGACTGACACGCGCAATACAGTAGGGGCGGACCCTGGCCAGGTGGAGCTTGTGGGCAGATGCAACCTCTCCGGCGACGAATAATTGCGCTGCTGCTTTGTATGGTGAAAACCTCCCCCCGCCAAGGGGGATGGGTAGAGAACATTGACCCACACCCGCCAGGGGCCTTTCCTGGGACTAAAGATCCCAACGTGGTCTCAACGTCGTCACCCTCTCAACACACACCTTTCCTGCACACGTAATCCTGCCTTTCTCCGTCAGGGCCCTATCCTACCAGGAAAAAAAGCAAGCCGCTCAAAAAGGCCGATGCCAGGGAAATCGAGGAAACACTGCCAGTTTCCAAATTTTTGCTGTCTACACGTCCCCGCCTCCGGTGCAAGGCTGCCTATGTGGCCGGGCTCCGAAGGCAAGGCCGAAATCCTGGCAGCCTGGGCCCCAGCGGTGCAAAGGTTGATGGACGTGGGGACACGGATGACCCGTTCGCCACATACACGAGGGATCCTTGGGCCCTTCACTGGCTCGCCATTCAGCTCCACGACGTCCACTACTGGCCCTGGCCTTTGCTTTGGCTGGTGCCCCATTAAACGTGTGCTCCGGAGCGATGTTTCTCCACCCATCACTAGCATTCTGCCACCAGGGGATATGTCAGTGTGGGAGTCACCATTTGTCACTGGCAGCAGTGTCACAAGTCACTAGACTTCCAGCTACCCGCTGACCTAGGCTGCCTTCTGCCCCAGGCAAGGTCCCGAATCCTTTATCCCAGATGCTGACACCTGGGCACTGGCGGACATTGATTTTTATCAACACAGAGGTCTGAGTGAGGGTCAGAGGGCCAGGTAGGTGAAGTGAAGGCCAGGTGGGCGGGGCTAAGGCTTCTTTGCCATCACCATAGAGACATTCCCCCCACCGCAAGAGTGGGCGGAGCTTGGGATGGGCCTGGTGACAAGACTGAGCCAATGGCAGAGATCCGGCCCGCCAGGCAGATGACACAGGGCCCTCCATTGTGACCTATGACCCCTAGCGGCCACAGGATTTGAGCACACCCCGGGAAAGGCTACGCAGGCACAAGGGAGCCCCTGGTGCGGACTGCTTCAGGGCATTGGCAGAGCACGCCAGGTACCTCTTTCCCACTTTCCTCAGGATATCAGTAGGCAAGGCATCCCCACTCAGCATCTCTTGCCTCTCTCTGTCTCTCTCTGCTTGTGTTCCTTCTCTGAAATCTCTTCCTTCTCCCCCTTGTCACTTCACACCTTGGAGTGCCTGACAGAGGGCCTTCACACGAAAGAACAAAGGGGGAAGGCCTCTGCCTCTACTGCTTGCCCATGGGGAGAGAAGTTCTGGTAGTCTATCTGGAAGGTCTAGAGAGCAGTGATTGATTGGGGAGCTACATCAGGGGCGGACCTGGCCAGGTGAAGCTCGCTGACAAGTGGCAGCCTCTCCGGAGACTACTAATTCCGCTGCTAACATTCTATGCAAATAACCGGCTGAGTGCCATGGGCAGAAAACATTGACACATACCTGCCAGAGGCCTATTCTGGGTCTGAAGAGTCCACCCTGGTCTCCAGCAACTCATCAGCTCAGCACACACTTTGCCTGCACGCATGGAAACCGCCTCTCTCCACGAATGTCTTCACCTGCTAGGAAGCACACGATGTCACTCAGCCAAAGGAGAGCACAGGCAAAGTCAACTGAAGCCCCCATTTTCAAGATTTTGCCCTCTGCTGCTCCACAGCCTCCGGTGGCACACTGCATGTGCGTCACTTCTCGGTAGACAAGGACGAAATCCGGGCATCCAGGGCCCCAGCCGTCCACAGTCTACGGATGGCGGCATATGGATCACCTCTTTGCCTCGTACAGCAGGGAGGCCTGGGCCCTAGACTGGCTCCGCTAGAGCTCCACGACCTCAGCTATTTTCCCTGACCTTTGGCCCGTGCCCTCGTGAGTGTGTCATCTCTACTTCCACTTCTCTTCCCACCACACTGAATCCGCCACCTGCGGATACCTGAGCGTGGACATCAACATCTATCACTGGCTGCAGTGTCACAGCTCACTAGGTGTCTAGGCTCAGGCTGACCTTGGCTGTCTTCTGCCCAGGCAAGGAGCCTAATCCTTCCAAGGAAATGAGGACACGTGCTCACTGGCCGACATCCTTTCTTTCATCCACACAGCGGTCTAGATGAGGGTAAAGAGGCCAGGGAGGCCAGGTGAGGGCTGAGTGTGGGGCCTAAGGCTTCTTTCCCAATCACCATGGTGACAGCCACCGGAAGGCTGGGCGGAACTTCTGACGGCGACGAGTCACAAACACTCAGCCAATAGGAGAGGTCCAGCCTAACCGGCCAGTTCCGCAGAGCCCTCCATTTTACCCATGGACAGACAACGGCCCCTTGCGTCTTTGGCCACAAAATCGAGGGCACCCAGGGAATAACTTCACAGTAGGCAACCCCGGATGTGAACACGTTCGACACACTGGGACAGCAGGCAGGTGCCTCTTTTCCACTTATGCTGGGATATCACTAGGCAAGGCGCCCTTCCTCAGCATCTGTGGCCTCTCTGTATGTGTTCACTCAGAGGAAACTCTTCATTCTACCCCTGAGACACATCACAAGTATGAGGGGCCTGAGAGAGAGCCTAGAGATGGAACGGGGGAGGCTTCTGGCTGTACTGCTTCCCCGTGGGGACAGAATAGCAGGTAGTCTCTCTGGAAGGTCTTAGCTTCTGTTGACTGACACGCGCAATACAGTAGGGGCGGACCCTGGCCAGGTGGAGCTTGTGGGCAGATGCAAGCTCTCCGGCGACGAATAATTGCGCTGCTGCTTTGTATGGTGAAAACCTCCCCCCGCCAAGGGGGATGGGTACAGAACACTGACCCACACCCGCCAGGGGCCTTTCCTGGGACTAAAGATCCCAACGTGGTCTCAACGTCGTCACCCTCTCAACACACACCTTTCCTGCACACGTAATCCTGCCTTTCTCCGTCAGGGCCCTATCCTACCAGGAAAAAAAGCAAGCCGCTCAAAAAGGCCGATGCCAGGGAAATCGAGGAAACACTGCCAGTTTCCAAATTTTTGCTGTCTACACGTCCCCACCTCCGGTGCAAGGCTGCCTATGTGGCCGGGCTCCGAAGGCAAGGCCGAAATCCTGGCAGCCTGGGCCCCAGCGGTGCAAAGGTTGATGGACGTGGGGACACGGATGACCCGTTCGCCACATACAGGAGGGATCCTTGGGCCCTTCACTGGCTCGCCATTCAGCTCCACGACGTCCACTACTGGCCCTGGCCTTTGCTTTGGCTGGTGCCCCATTAAACGTGTGCTCCGGAGCGATGTTTCTCCACCCATCACTAACATTCTGCCACCAGGGGATATGTCAGTGTGGGAGTCACCATTTGTCACTGGCAGCAGTGTCACAAGTCACTAGACTTCCAGCTACCCGCTGACCTAGGCTGCCTTCTGCCCCAGGCAAGGTCCCGAATCCTTTATCCCAGATGCTGACACCTGGGCACTGGCGGACATTGATTTTTATCAACACAGAGGTCTGAGTGAGGGTCAGAGGGCCAGGTAGGTGAAGTGAAGGCCAGGTGGGCGGGGCTAAGGCTTCTTTGCCATCACCATAGAGACAGTCCCCCCACCGCAAGAGTGGGCGGAGCTTGGGATGGGCCTGGTGACAAGACTGAGCCAATGGCAGAGATCCGGCCCGCCAGGCAGATGACACAGGGCCCTCCATTGTGACCTATGACCCCTAGTGGCCACAGGATTTGAGCACACCCCGGGAAAGGCTACGCAGGCACAAGGGAGCCCCTGGTGCGGACTGCTTCAGGGCATTGGCAGAGCACGCCAGGTACCTCTTTCCCACTTTCCTCAGGATATCAGTAGGCAAGGCATCCCCACTCAGCATCTCTTGCCTCTCTCTGTCTCTCTCTGCTTGTGTTCCTTCTCTGAAATCTCTTCCTTCTCCCCCTTGTCACTTCACACCTTGGAGTGCCTGACAGAGGGCCTTCAGACGAAAGAACAAAGGGGGAAGGCCTCTGGCTCTACTGCTTGCCCATGGGGAGAGAAGTTCTGGTAGTCTATCTGGAAGGTCTAGAGAGCAGTGATTGATTGGGGAGCTACATCACGGGCGGACCTGGCCAGGTGAAGCTCGCTGACAAGTGGCAGCCTCTCCGGAGACTACTAATTCCGCTGATAACAGTCTATGCAAATAACCGGCTGAGTGCCATGGGCAGAAAACATTGACACATACCTGCCAGAGGCCTATTCTGGGTCTGAAGAGTCCACCCTGGTCTCCAGCAACTCATCATCTCAGCACACACTTTGCCTGCACGCATGGAAACCGCCTCTCTCCAAGGATGTCTTCACCTGCTAGGAAACACACGATGTCACTCAGCCAAAGGAGAGCACAGGCAAAGTCAACTGAAGCCCCCATTTTCAAGATTTTGCCCTCTGCTGCTCCACAGCCTCCGGTGGCACACTGCATGTGCGTCACTTCTCGGTAGACAAGGACGAAATCCGGGCATCCAGGGCCCCAGCCGTCCACAGTCTACGGATGGCGGCATATGGATCACCTCTTTGCCTCGTACAGCAGGGAGGCCTGGGCCCTAGACTGGCTCCGCTAGAGCTCCACGACCTCAGCTATTTTCCCTGACCTTTGGCCCGTGCCCTCGTGAGTGTGTCATCTCTACTTCCACTTCTCTTCCCACCACACTGAATCCGCCACCTGCGGATACCTGAGTGTGGACATCAACATCTATCACTGGCTGCAGTGTCACAGCTCACTAGGTGTTTAGGCTCAGGCTGACCTTGGCTGTCTTCTGCCCAGGCAAGGAGCCTAATCCTTCCAAGGATATGAGGACACGTGCTCACTGGCCGACATCCTTTCTTTCATCCACACAGTGGTCTAGATGAGGATGAAGAGGCCAGGTAGGCCAGGTGAGGGCTGAGTGTGGGGCCTAAGGCTTCTTTCCCAATCACCATGGTGACAGCCACCGGAAGGCTGGGCGGAACTTCTGACTGGGACGAGTCACAAACACTGAGCCAATAGGAGAGGTCCAGCCTAACCGGCCAGTTCCGCAGAGCCCTCCATTTTACCCATGGACAGACAACAGCCCCTTGCGTCTTTGGCCACAAATCGAGGGCACCCAGGGAATAACTTCACAGTAGGCAACCCCGGATGTGAACACGTTCGACACACTGGGACAGCAGGCAGGTACCTCTTTTCCACTTACGCTGGGATATCACTAGGCAAAGCGCCCTTCCTCAGCATCTGTGGCCTCTCTGTATGTGTTCACTCAGAGGAAACTCTTCATTCTACCCCTGAGACACATCACAAGTATGAGGGGCCTGAGAGAGAGCCTAGACATGGAACGGGGGAGGCTTCTGGCTGTACTGCTTCCCCGTGGGGACAGAATAGCAGGTAGTCTCTCTGGAAGGTCTTAGCTTCTGTTGACTGACACGCGCAATACAGTAGGGGCGGACCCTGGCCAGGTGGAGCTTGTGGGCAGATGCAACCTCTCCGGCGACGAATAATTGCGCTGCTGCTTTGTATGGTGAAAACCTCCCCCCGCCAAGGGGGATGGGTACAGAACATTGACCCACACCCGCCAGGGGCCTTTCCTGGACTAAAGATCCCAACGTGGTCTCAACGTCGTCACCCTCTCAACACACACCTTTCCTGCACACGTAATCCTGCCTTTCTCCGTCAGGGCCCTATCCTACCAGGAAAAAAAGCAAGCTGCTCAAAAAGGCCGATGCCAGGGAAATCGAGGAAACACTGCCAGTTTCCAAATTTTTGCTGTCTACACGTCCCCGCCTCCGGTGCAAGGCTGCCTATGTGGCCGGGCTCCGAAGGCAAGGCCGAAATCCTGGCAGCCTGGGCCCCAGCGGTGCAAAGGTTGATGGACGTGGGGACACGGATGACCCGTTCGCCACATACACGAGGGATCCTTGGGCCCTTCACTGGCTCGCCATTCAGCTCCACGACGTCCACTACTGGCCCTGGCCTTTGCTTTGGCTGGTGCCCCATTAAACGTGTGCTCCGGAGCGATGTTTCTCCACCCATCACTAGCATTCTGCCACCAGGGGATATGTCAGTGTGGGAGTCACCATTTGTCACTGGCAGCAGTGTCACAAGCCACTAGACTTCCAGCTACCCGCTGACCTAGGCTGCCTTCTGCCCCAGGCAAGGTCCCGAATCCTTTATCCCAGATGCTGACACCTGGGCACTGGCGGACATTGATTTTTATCAACACAGAGGTCTGAGTGAGGGTCAGAGGGCCAGGTAGGTGAAGTGAAGGCCAGGTGGGCGGGGCTAAGGCTTCTTTGCCATCACCATAGAGACAGTCCCCCCACCGCAAGAGTGGGCGGAGCTTGGGATGGGCCTGGTGACAAGACTGAGCCAATGGCAGAGATCCGGCCCGCCAGGCAGATGACACAGGGCCCTCCATTGTGACCTATGACCCCTAGTGGCCACAGGATTTGAGCACACCCCGGGAAAGGCTACGCAGGCACAAGGGAGCCCCTGGTGCGGACTGCTTCAGGGCATTGGCAGAGCACGCCAGGTACCTCTTTCCCACTTTCCTCAGGATATCAGTAGGCAAGGCATCCCCACTCAGCATCTCTTGCCTCTCTCTGTCTCTCTCTGCTTGTGTTCCTTCTCTGAAATCTCTTCCTTCTCCCCCTTGTCACTTCACACCTTGGAGTGCCTGACAGAGGGCCTTCAGACGAAAGAACAAAGGGGGAAGGCCTCTGGCTCTACTGCTTGCCCATGGGGAGAGAAGTTCTGGTAGTCTATCTGGAACGTCTAGAGAGCAGTGATTGATTGGGGAGCTACATCACGGGCGGACCTGGCCAGGTGAAGCTCGCTGACAAGTGGCAGCCTCTCCGGAGACTACTAATTCCGCTGATAACATTCTATGCAAATAACCGGCTGAGTGCCATGGGCAGAAAACATTGACACATACCTGCCAGAGGCCTATTCTGGGTCTGAAGAGTCCACCCTGGTCTCCAGCAACTCATCATCTCAGCACACACTTTGCCTGCACGCGTGGAAACCGCCTCTCTCCACGAATGTCTTCACCTGCTAGGAAGCACACGATGTCACTCAGCCAAAGGAGAGCACAGGCAAAGTCAACTGAAGCCCCCATTTTCAAGATTTTGCCCTCTGCTGCTCCACAGCCTCCGGTGGCACACTGCATGTGCGTCACTTCTCGGTAGACAAGGACGAAATCCGGGCATCCAGGGCCCCAGCCGTCCACAGTCTACGGATGGCGGCATATGGATCACCTCTTTGCCTCGTACAGCAGGGAGGCCTGGGCCCTAGACTGGCTCCGCTAGAGCTCCACGACCTCAGCTATTTTCCCTGACCTTTGGCCCGTGCCCTCGTGAGTGTGTCATCTCTACTTCCACTTCTCTTCCCACCACACTGAATCCGCCACCTGCGGATACCTCAGCGTGGACATCAACATCTATCACTGGCTGCAGTGTCACAGGTCACTAGGTGTCTAGGCTCAGGCTGACCTTGGCTGTCTTCTGCCCAGGCAAGGAGCCTAATCCTTCCAAGGAAATGAGGACACGTGCTCACTGGCCGACATCCTTTCTTTCATCCACACAGCGGTCTAGATGAGGGTAAAGAGGCCAGGGAGGCCAGGTGAGGGCTGAGTGTGGGGCCTAAGGCTTCTTTCCCAATCACCATGGTGACAGCCACCGGAAGGCTGGGCGGAACTTCTGACGGCGACGAGTCACAAACACTCAGCCAATAGGAGAGGTCCAGCCTAACCGGCCAGTTCCGCAGAGCCCTCCATTTTACCCATGGACAGACAACGGCCCCTTGCGTCTTTGGCCACAAAATCGAGGGCACCCAGGGAATAACTTCACAGTAGGCAACCCCGGATGTGAACACGTTCGACACACTGGGACAGCAGGCAGGTACCTCTTTTCCACTTATGCTGGGATATCACTAGGCAAGGCGCCCTTCCTCAGCATCTGTGGCCTCTCTGTATGTGTTCACTCAGAGGAAACTCTTCATTCTACCCCTGAGACACATCACAAGTATGAGGGGCCTGAGAGAGAGCCTAGAGATGGAACGGGGGAGGCTTCTGGCTGTACTGCTTCCCCGTGGGGACAGAATAGCAGGTAGTCTCTCTGGAAGGTCTTAGCTTCTGTTGACTGACACGCGCAATACAGTAGGGGCGGACCCTGGCCAGGTGGAGCTTGTGGGCAGATGCAACCTCTCCGGCGACGAATAATTGCGCTGCTGCTTTGTATGGTGAAAACCTCCCCCCGCCAAGGGGGATGGGTATAGAACATTGACCCACACCCGCCAGGGGCCTTTCCTGGGACTAAAGATCCCAACGTGGTCTCAACGTCGTCACCCTCTCAACACACACCTTTCCTGCACACGTAATCCTGCCTTTCTCCGTCAGGGCCCTATCCTACCAGGAAAAAAAGCAAGCCGCTCAAAAAGGCCGATGCCAGGGAAATCGAGGAAACACTGCCAGTTTCCAAATTTTTGCTGTCTACACGTCCCCGCCTCCGGTGCAAGGCTGCCTATGTGGCCGGGCTCCGAAGGCAAGGCCGAAATCCTGGCAGCCTGGGCCCCAGCGGTGCAATGGTTGATGGACGTGGGGACACGGATGACCCGTTCGCCACATACACGAGGGATCCTTGGGCCCTTCACTGGCTCGCCATTCAGCTCCACGACGTCCACTACTGGCCCTGGCCTTTGCTTTGGCTGGTGCCCCATTAAACGTGTGCTCCGGAGCGATGTTTCTCCACCCATCACTAGCATTCTGCCACCAGGGGATATGTCAGTGTGGGAGTCACCATTTGTCACTGGCAGCAGTGTCACAAGCCACTAGACTTCCAGCTACCCGCTGACCTAGGCTGCCTTCTGCCCCAGGCAAGGTCCCGAATCCTTTATCCCAGATGCTGACACCTGGGCACTGGCGGACATTGATTTTTATCAACACAGAGGTCTGAGTGAGGGTCAGAGGGCCAGGTAGGTGAAGTGAAGGCCAGGTGGGCGGGGCTAAGGTTTCTTTGCCATCACCATAGAGACAGTCCCCCCACCGCAAGAGTGGGCGGAGCTTGGGATGGGCCTGGTGACAAGACTGAGCCAATGGCAGAGATCCGGCCCGCCAGGCAGATGACACAGGGCCCTCCATTGTGACCTATGACCCCTAGTGGCCACAGGATTTGAGCACACCCCGGGAAAGGCTACGCAGGCACAAGGGAGCCCCTGGTGCGGACTGCTTCAGGGCATTGGCAGAGCACGCCAGGTACCTCTTTCCCACTTTCCTCAGGATATCAGTAGGCAAGGCATCCCCACTCAGCATCTCTTGCCTCTCTCTGTCTCTCTCTGCTTGTGTTCCTTCTCTGAAATCTCTTCCTTCTCCCCCTTGTCACTTCACACCTTGGAGTGCCTGACAGAGGGCCTTCAGACGAAAGAACAAAGGGGGAAGGCCTCTGGCTCTACTGCTTGCCCATGGGGAGAGAAGTTCTGGTAGTCTATCTGGAACGTCTAGAGAGCAGTGATTGATTGGGGAGCTACATCACGGGCGGACCTGGCCAGGTGAAGCTCGCTGACAAGTGGCAGCCTCTCCGGAGACTACTAATTCCGCTGATAACATTCTATGCAAATAACCGGCTGAGTGCCATGGGCAGAAAACATTGACACATACCTGCCAGAGGCCTATTCTGGGTCTGAAGAGTCCACCCTGGTCTCCAGCAACTCATCATCTCAGCACACACTTTGCCTGCACGCGTGGAAACCGCCTCTCTCCACGAATGTCTTCACCTGCTAGGAAGCACACGATGTCACTCAGCCAAAGGAGAGCACAGGCAAAGTCAACTGAAGCCCCCATTTTCAAGATTTTGCCCTCTGCTGCTCCACAGCCTCCGGTGGCACACTGCATGTGCGTCACTTCTCGGTAGACAAGGACGAAATCCGGGCATCCAGGGCCCCAGCCGTCCACAGTCTACGGATGGCGGCATATGGATCACCTCTTTGCCTCGTACAGCAGGGAGGCCTGGGCCCTAGACTGGCTCTGCTAGAGCTCCACGACCTCAGCTATTTTCCCTGACCTTTGGCCCGTGCCCTCGTGAGTGTGTCATCTCTACTTCCACTTCTCTTCCCACCACACTGAATCCGCCACCTGCGGATACCTGAGCGTGGACATCAACATCTATCACTGGCTGCAGTGTCACAGGTCACTAGGTGTCTAGGCTCAGGCTGACCTTGGCTGTCTTCTGCCCAGGCAAGGAGCCTAATCCTTCCAAGGAAATGAGGACACGTGCTCACTGGCCGACATCCTTTCTTTCATCCACACAGCGGTCTAGATGAGGGTAAAGAGGCCAGGGAGGCCAGGTGAGGGCTGAGTGTGGGGCCTAAGGCTTCTTTCCCAATCACCATGGTGACAGCCACCGGAAGGCTGGGCGGAACTTCTGACGGGGACGAGTCACAAACACTCAGCCAATAGGAGAGGTCCAGCCTAACCGGCCAGTTCCGCAGAGCCCTCCATTTTACCCATGGACAGACAACGGCCCCTTGCGTCTTTGGCCACAAAATCGAGGGCACCCAGGGAATAACTTCACAGTAGGCAACCCCGGATGTGAACACGTTCGACACACTGGGACAGCAGGCAGGTACCTCTTTTCCACTTATGCTGGGATATCACTAGGCAAGGCGCCCTTCCTCAGCATCTGTGGCCTCTCTGTATGTGTTCACTCAGAGGAAACTCTTCATTCTACCCCTGAGACAAATCACAAGTATGAGGGGCCTGAGAGAGAGCCTAGAGATGGAACGGGGGAGGCTTCTGGCTGTACTGCTTCCCCGTGGGGACAGAATAGCAGGTAGTCTCTCTGGAAGGTCTTAGCTTCTGTTGACTGACACGCGCAATACAGTATGGGCGGACCCTGGCCAGGTGGAGCTTGTGGGCAGATGCAACCTCTCCGGCGACGAATAATTGCGCTGCTGCTTTGTATGGTGAAAACCTCCCCCCGCCAAGGGGGATGGGTAGAGAACATTGACCCACACCCGCCAGGGGCCTTTCCTGGGACTAAAGATCCCAACGTGGTCTCAGCGTCGTCACCCTCTCAACACACACCTTTCCTGCACACGTAATCCTGCCTTTCTCCGTCAGGGCCCTATCTTACCAGGAAAAAAAGCAAGCCGCTCAAAAAGGCCGATGCCAGGGAAATCGAGGAAACACTGCCAGTTTCCAAATTTTTGCTGTCTACACGTCCCCGCCTCCGGTGCAAGGCTGCCTATGTGGCCGGGCTCCGAAGGCAAGGCCGAAATCCTGGCAGCCTGGGCCCCAGCAGTGCAATGGTTGATGGACGTGGGGACACGGATGACCCGTTCGCCACATACACGAGGGATCCTTGGGCCCTTCACTGGCTCGCCATTCAGCTCCACGACGTCCACTACTGGCCCTGGCCTTTGCTGTGGCTGGTGCCCCATTAAACGTGTGCTCCGGAGCGATGTTTCTCCACCCATCACTAGCATTCTGCCACCAGGGGATATGTCAGTGTGGGAGTCACCATTTGTCACTGGCAGCAGTGTCACAAGTCACTAGACTTCCAGCTACCCGCTGACCTAGGCTGCCTTCTGCCCCAGGCAAGGTCCCGAATCCTTTATCCCAGATGCTGACACCTGGGCACTGGCGGACATTGATTTTTATCAACACAGAGGTCTGAGTGAGGGTCAGAGGGCCAGGTAGGTGAAGTGAAGGCCAGGTGGGCGGGGCTAAGGCTTCTTTGCCATCACCATAGAGACAGTCCCCCCACCGCAAGAGTGGGCGGAGCTTGGGATGGGCCTGGTGACAAGACTGAGCCAATGGCAGAGATCCGGCCCGCCAGGCAGATGATAAGGGCCCTCCATTGTGACCTATGACCCCTAGTGGCCACAGGATTTGAGCACACCCCGGGAAAGGCTACGCAGGCACAAGGGAGCCCCTGGTGCGGACTGCTTCAGGGCATTGGCAGAGCACGCCAGGTACCTCTTTCCCACTTTCCTCAGGATATCAGTAGGCAAGGCATCCCCACTCAGCATCTCTTGCCTCTCTCTGTCTCTCTCTGCTTGTGTTCCTTCTCTGAAATCTCTTCCTTCTCCCCCTTGTCACTTCACACCTTGGAGTGCCTGACAGAGGGCCTTCAGACGAAAGAACAAAGGGGGAAGGCCTCTGGCTCTACTGCTTGCCCATGGGGAGAGAAGTTCTGGTAGTCTATCTGGAACGTCTAGAGAGCAGTGATTGATTGGGGAGCTACATCACGGGCGGACCTGGCCAGGTGAAGCTCGCTGACAAGTGGCAGCCTCTCCGGAGACTACTAATTCCGCTGATAACATTCTATGCAAATAACCGGCTGAGTGCCATGGGCAGAAAACATTGACACATACCTGCCAGAGGCCTATTCTGGGTCTGAAGAGTCCACCCTGGTCTCCAGCAACTCATCATCTCAGCACACACTTTGCCTGCACGCGTGGAAACCGCCTCTCTCCACGAATGTCTTCACCTGCTAGGAAGCACACGATGTCACTCAGCCAAAGGAGAACACAGGCAAAGTCAACTGAAGCCCCCATTTTCAAGATTTTGCCCTCTGCTGCTCCACAGCCTCCGGTGGCACACTGCATGTGCGTCACTTCTCGGTAGACAAGGACGAAATCCGGGCATCCAGGGCCCCAGCCGTCCACAGTCTACGGATGGCGGCATATGGATCACCTCTTTGCCTCGTACAGCAGGGAGGCCTGGGCCCTAGACTGGCTCTGCTAGAGCTCCACGACCTCAGCTATTTTCCCTGACCTTTGGCCCGTGCCCTCGTGAGTGTGTCATCTCTACTTCCACTTCTCTTCCCACCACACTGAATCCGCCACCTGCGGATACCTGAGCGTGGACATCAACATCTATCACTGGCTGCAGTGTCACAGGTCACTAGGTGTCTAGGCTCAGGCTGACCTTGGCTGTCTTCTGCCCAGGCAAGGAGCCTAATCCTTCCAAGGAAATGAGGACACGTGCTCACTGGCCGACATCCTTTCTTTCATCCACACAGCGGTCTAGATGAGGGTAAAGAGGCCAGGGAGGCCAGGTGAGGGCTGAGTGTGGGGCCTAAGGCTTCTTTCCCAATCACCATGGTGACAGCCACCGGAAGGCTGGGCGGAACTTCTGACGGGGACGAGTCACAAACACTCAGCCAATAGGAGAGGTCCAGCCTAACCGGCCAGTTCCGCAGAGCCCTCCATTTTACCCATGGACAGACAACGGCCCCTTGCGTCTTTGGCCACAAAATCGAGGGCACCCAGGGAATAACTTCACAGTAGGCAACCCCGGATGTGAACACGTTCGACACACTGGGACAGCAGGCAGGTACCTCTTTTCCACTTATGCTGGGATATCACTAGGCAAGGCGCCCTTCCTCAGCATCTGTGGCCTCTCTGTATGTGTTCACTCAGAGGAAACTCTTCATTCTACCCCTGAGACACATCACAAGTATGAGGGGCCTGAGAGAGAGCCTAGAGATGGAACGGGGGAGGCTTCTGGCTGTACTGCTTCCCCGTGGGGACAGAATAGCAGGTAGTCTCTCTGGAAGGTCTTAGCTTCTGTTGACTGACACGCGCAATACAGTAGGGGCGGACCCTGGCCAGGTGGAGCTTGTGGGCAGATGCAACCTCTCCGGCGACGAATAATTGCGCTGCTGCTTTGTATGGTGAAAACCTCCCCCCGCCAAGGGGGATGGGTAGAGAACATTGACCCACACCCGCCAGGGGCCTTTCCTGGGACTAAAGATCCCAACGTGGTCTCAACGTCGTCACCCTCTCAACACACACCTTTCCTGCACACGTAATCCTGCCTTTCTCCGTCAGGGCCCTATCTTACCAGGAAAAAAAGCAAGCCGCTCAAAAAGGCCGATGCCAGGGAAATCGAGGAAACACTGCCAGTTTCCAAATTTTTGCTGTCTACACGTCCCCGCCTCCGGTGCAAGGCTGCCTATGTGGCCGGGCTCCGAAGGCAAGGCCGAAATCCTGGCAGCCTGGGCCCCAGCAGTGCAATGGTTGATGGACGTGGGGACACGGATGACCCGTTCGCCACATACACGAGGGATCCTTGGGCCCTTCACTGGCTCGCCATTCAGCTCCACGACGTCCACTACTGGCCCTGGCCTTTGCTTTGGCTGGTGCCCCATTAAACGTGTGCTCCGGAGCGATGTTTCTCCACCCATCACTAGCATTCTGCCACCAGGGGATATGTCAGTGTGGGAGTCACCATCTGTCACTGGCAGCAGTGTCACAAGTCACTAGACTTCCAGCTACCCGCTGACCTAGGCTGCCTTCTGCCCCAGGCAAGGTCCCGAATCCTTTATCCCAGATGCTGACACCTGGGCACTGGCGGACATTGATTTTTATCAACACAGAGGTCTGAGTGAGGGTCAGAGGGCCAGGTAGGTGAAGTGAAGGCCAGGTGGGCGGGGCTAAGGCTTCTTTGCCATCACCATAGAGACAGTCCCCCCACCGCAAGAGTGGGCGGAGCTTGGGATGGGCCTGGTGACAAGACTGAGCCAATGGCAGAGATCCGGCCCGCCAGGCAGATGACACAGGGCCCTCCATTGTGACCTATGACCCCTAGCGGCCACAGGATTTGAGCACACCCCGGGAAAGGCTACGCAGGCACAAGGGAGCCCCTGGTACGGACTGCTTCAGGGCATTGGCAGAGCACGCCAGGTACCTCTTTCCCACTTTCCTCAGGATATCAGTAGGCAAGGCATCCCCACTCAGCATCTCTTGCCTCTCTCTGTCTCTCTCTGCTTGTGTTCCTTCTCTGAAATCTCTTCCTTCTCCCCCTTGTCACTTCACACCTTGGAGTGCCTGACAGAGGGCCTTCAGATGAAAGAACAAAGGGGGAAGGCCTCTGGCTCTACTGCTTGCCCATGGGGAGAGAAGTTCTGGTAGTCTATCTGGAACGTCTAGAGAGCAGTGATTGATTGGGGAGCTACATCACGGGCGGACCTGGCCAGGTGAAGCTCGCTGACAAGTGGCAGCCTCTCCGGAGACTACTAATTCCGCTGATAACATTCTATGCAAATAACCGGCTGAGTGCCATGGGCAGAAAACATTGACACATACCTGCCAGAGGCCTATTCTGGGTCTGAAGAGTCCACCCTGGTCTCCAGCAACTCATCATCTCAGCACACACTTTGCCTGCACGCGTGGAAACCGCCTCTCTCCACGAATGTCTTCACCTGCTAGGAAGCACACGATGTCACTCAGCCAAAGGAGAACACAGGCAAAGTCAACTGAAGCCCCCATTTTCAAGATTTTGCCCTCTGCTGCTCCACAGCCTCCGGTGGCACACTGCATGTGCGTCACTTCTCGGTAGACAAGGACGAAATCTGGGTATCCAGGGCCCCAGCCGTCCACAGTCTACGGATGGCGGCATATGGATCACCTCTTTGCCTCGTACAGCAGGGAGGCCTGGGCCCTAGACTGGCTCCGCTAGAGCTCCACGACCTCAGCTATTTTCCCTGACCTTTGGCCCGTGCCCTCGTGAGTGTGTCATCTCTACTTCCACTTCTCTTCCCACCACACTGAATCCGCCACCTGCGGATACCTGAGCGTGGACATCAACATCTATCACTGGCTGCAGTGTCACAGCTCACTAGGTGTCTAGGCTCAGGCTGACCTTGGCTGTCTTCTGCCCAGGCAAGGAGCCTAATCCTTCCAAGGAAATGAGGACACGTGCTCACTGGCCGACATCCTTTCTTTCATCCACACAGCGGTCTAGATGAGGGTAAAGAGGCCAGGGAGGCCAGGTGAGGGCTGAGTGTGGGGCCTAAGGCTTCTTTCCCAATCACCATGGTGACAGCCACCGGAAGGCTGGGCGGAACTTCTGACGGCGACGAGTCACAAACACTCAGCCAATAGGAGAGGTCCAGCCTAACCGGCCAGTTCGCAGAGCCCTCCATTTTACCCATGGACAGACAACGGCCCCTTGCGTCTTTGGCCACAAAATCGAGGGCACCCAGGGAATAACTTCACAGTAGGCAACCCCGGATGTGAACACGTTCGACACACTGGGACAGCAGGCAGGTACCTCTTTTCCACTTATGCTGGGATATCACTAGGCAAGGCGCCCTTCCTCAGCATCTGTGGCCTCTCTGTATGTGTTCACTCAGAGGAAACTCTTCATTCTACCCCTGAGACACATCACAAGTATGAGGGGCCTGAGAGAGAGCCTAGAGATGGAACGGGGGAGGCTTCTGGCTGTACTGCTTCCCCGTGGGGACAGAATAGCAGGTAGTCTCTCTGGAAGGTCTTAGCTTCTGTTGACTGACACGCGCAATACAGTAGGGGCGGACCCTGGCCAGGTGGAGCTTGTGGGCAGATGCAACCTCTCCGGCGACGAATAATTGCGCTGCTGCTTTGTATGGTGAAAACCTCCCCCCGCCAAGGGGGATGGGTAGAGAACATTGACCCACACCCGCCAGGGGCCTTTCCTGGGACTAAAGATCCCAACGTGGTCTCAACGTCGTCACCCTCTCAACACACACCTTTCCTGCACACGTAATCCTGCCTTTCTCCGTCAGGGCCCTATCCTACCAGGAAAAAAAGCAAGCCGCTCAAAAAGGCCGATGCCAGGGAAATCGTGGAAACACTGCCAGTTTCCAAATTTTTGCTGTCTACACGTCCCCGCCTCCGGTGCAAGGCTGTCTATGTGGCCAGGCTCCGAAGGCAAGGCCGAAATCCTGGCAGCCTGGGCCCCAGCAGTGCAATGGTTGATGGACGTGGGGACACGGATGACCCGTTCGCCACATACAGGAGGGATCCTTGGGCCCTTCACTGGCTCGCCATTCAGCTCCACGACGTCCACTACTGGCCCTGGCCTTTGCTTTGGCTGGTGCCCCATTAAATGTGTGCTCCGGAGCGATGTTTCTCCACCCATCACTAGCATTCTGCCACCAGGGGATATGTCAGTGTGGGAGTCACCATTTGTCACTGGCAGCAGTGTCACAAGTCACTAGACTTCCAGCTACCCGCTGACCTAGGCTGCCTTCTGTCCCAGGCAAGGTCCCGAATCCTTTATCCCAGATGCTGACACCTGGGCACTGGCGGACATTGATTTTTATCAACACAGAGGTCTGAGTGAGGGTCAGAGGGCCAGGTAGGTGAAGTGAAGGCCAGGTGGGCGGGGCTAAGGCTTCTTTGCCATCACCATAGAGACAGTCCCCCCACCGCAAGAGTGGGCGGAGCTTGGGATGGGCCTGGTGACAAGACTGAGCCAATGGCAGAGATCCGGCCCGCCAGGCAGATGACACAGGGCCCTCCATTGTGACCTATGACCCCTAGCGGCCACAGGATTTGAGCACACCCCGGGAAAGGCTACGCAGGCACAAGGGAGCCCCTGGTACGGACTGCTTCAGGGCATTGGCAGAGCACGCCAGGTACCTCTTTCCCACTTTCCTCAGGATATCAGTAGGCAAGGCATCCCCACTCAGCATCTCTTGCCTCTCTCTGTCTCTCTCTGCTTGTGTTCCTTCTCTGAAATCTCTTCCTTCTCCCCCTTGTCACTTCACACCTTGGAGTGCCTGACAGAGGGCCTTCAGATGAAAGAACAAAGGGGGAAGGCCTCTGGCTCTACTGCTTGCCCATGGGGAGAGAAGTTCTGGTAGTCTATCTGGAACGTCTAGAGAGCAGTGATTGATTGGGGAGCTACATCACGGGCGGACCTGGCCAGGTGAAGCTCGCTGACAAGTGGCAGCCTCTCCGGAGACTACTAATTCCGCTGATAACATTCTATGCAAATAACCGGCTGAGTGCCATGGGCAGAAAACATTGACACATACCTGCCAGAGGCCTATTCTGGGTCTGAAGAGTCCACCCTGGTCTCCAGCAACTCATCATCTCAGCACACACTTTGCCTGCACGCGTGGAAACCGCCTCTCTCCACGAATGTCTTCACCTGCTAGGAAGCACACGATGTCACTCAGCCAAAGGAGAACACAGGCAAAGTCAACTGAAGCCCCCATTTTCAAGATTTTGCCCTCTGCTGCTCCACAGCCTCCGGTGGCACACTGCATGTGCGTCACTTCTCGGTAGACAAGGACGAAATCCGGGCATCCAGGGCCCCAGCCGTCCACAGTCTACGGATGGCGGCATATGGATCACCTCTTTGCCTCGTACAGCAGGGAGGCCTGGGCCCTAGACTGGCTCCGCTAGAGCTCCACGACCTCAGCTATTTTCCCTGACCTTTGGCCCGTGCCCTCGTGAGTGTGTCATCTCTACTTCCACTTCTCTTCCCACCACACTGAATCCGCCACCTGCGGATACCTGAGCGTGGACATCAACATCTATCACTGGCTGCAGTGTCACAGCTCACTAGGTGTCTAGGCTCAGGCTGACCTTGGCTGTCTTCTGCCCAGGCAAGGAGCCTAATCCTTCCAAGGAAATGAGGACACGTGCTCACTGGCCGACATCCTTTCTTTCATCCACACAGCGGTCTAGATGAGGGTAAAGAGGCCAGGGAGGCCAGGTGAGGGCTGAGTGTGGGGCCTAAGGCTTCTTTCCCAATCACCATGGTGACAGCCACCGGAAGGCTGGGCGGAACTTCTGACGGGGACGAGTCACAAACACTCAGCCAATAGGAGAGGTCCAGCCTAACCGGCCAGTTCGCAGAGCCCTCCATTTTACCCATGGACAGACAACGGCCCCTTGCGTCTTTGGCCACAAAATCGAGGGCACCCAGGGAATAACTTCACAGTAGGCAACCCCGGATGTGAACACGTTCGACACACTGGGACAGCAGGCAGGTACCTCTTTTCCACTTATGCTGGGATATCACTAGGCAAGGCGCCCTTCCTCAGCATCTGTGGCCTCTCTGTATGTGTTCACTCAGAGGAAACTCTTCATTCTACCCCTGAGACACATCACAAGTATGAGGGGCCTGAGAGAGAGCCTAGAGATGGAACGGGGGAGGCTTCTGGCTGTACTGCTTCCCCGTGGGGACAGAATAGCAGGTAGTCTCTCTGGAAGGTCTTAGCTTCTGTTGACTGACACGCGCAATACAGTAGGGGCGGACCCTGGCCAGGTGGAGCTTGTGGGCAGATGCAACCTCTCCGGCGACGAATAATTGCGCTGCTGCTTTGTATGGTGAAAACCTCCCCCCGCCAAGGGGGATAGGTAGAGAACATTGACCCACACCCGCCAGGGGCCTTTCCTGGGACTAAAGATCCCAACGTGGTCTCAACGTCGTCACCCTCTCAACACACACCTTTCCTGCACACGTAATCCTGCCTTTCTCCGTCAGGGCCCTATCCTACCAGGAAAAAAAGCAAGCCGCTCAAAAAGGCCGATGCCAGGGAAATCGAGGAAACACTGCCAGTTTCCAAATTTTTGCTGTCTACACGTCCCCGCCTCCGGTGCAAGGCTGCCTATGTGGCCCGGCTCCGAAGGCAAGGCCGAAATCCTGGCAGCCTGGGCCCCAGCGGTGCAATGGTTGATGGACGTGGGGACACGGATGACCCGTTCGCCACATACAGGAGGGATCCTTGGGCCCTTCACTGGCTCGCCATTCAGCTCCACGACGTCCACTACTGGCCCTGGCCTTTGCTTTGGCTGGTGCCCCATTAAATGTGTGCTCCGGAGCGATGTTTCTCCACCCATCACTAGCATTCTGCCACCAGGGGATATGTCAGTGTGGGAGTCACCATTTGTCACTGGCAGCAGTGTCACAAGTCACTAGACTTCCAGCTACCCGCTGACCTAGGCTGCCTTCTGCCCCAGGCAAGGTCCCGAATCCTTTATCCCAGATGCTGACACCTGGGCACTGGCGGACATTGATTTTTATCAACACAGAGGTCTGAGTGAGGGTCAGAAGGCCAGGTAGGTGAAGTGAAGGCCAGGTGGGCGGGGCTAAGGCTTCTTTGCCATCACCATAGAGACAGTCCCCCCACCGCAAGAGTGGGCGGAGCTTGGGATGGGCCTGGTGACAAGACTGAGCCAATGGCAGAGATCCGGCCCGCCAGGCAGATGACACAGGGCCCTCCATTGTGACCTATGACCCCTAGCGGCCACAGGATTTGAGCACACCCCGGGAAAGGCTACGCAGGCACAAGGGAGCCCCTGGTGCGGACTGCTTCAGGGCATTGGCAGAGCACGCCAGGTACCTCTTTCCCACTTTCCTCAGGATATCAGTAGGCAAGGCATCCCCACTCAGCATCTCTTGCCTCTCTCTGTCTCTCTCTGCTTGTGTTCCTTCTCTGAAATCTCTTCCTTCTCCCCCTTGTCACTTCACACCTTGGAGTGCCTGACAGAGGGCCTTCAGACGAAAGAACAAAGGGGGAAGGCCTCTGGCTCTACTGCTTGCCCATGGGGAGAGAAGTTCTGGTAGTCTATCTGGAACGTCTAGAGAGCAGTGATTGATTGGGGAGCTACATCACGGGCGGACCTGGCCAGGTGAAGCTCGCTGACAAGTGGCAGCCTCTCCGGAGACTACTAATTCCGCTGATAACATTCTATGCAAATAACCGGCTGAGTGCCATGGGCAGAAAACATTGACACATACCTGCCAGAGGCCTATTCTGGGTCTGAAGAGTCCACCCTGGTCTCCAGCAACTCATCATCTCAGCACACACTTTGCCTGCACGCGTGGAAACCGCCTCTCTCCACGAATGTCTTCACCTGCTAGGAAGCACACGATGTCACTCAGCCAAAGGAGAACACAGGCAAAGTCAACTGAAGCCCCCATTTTCAAGATTTTGCCCTCTGCTGCTCCACAGCCTCCGGTGGCACACTGCATGTGCGTCACTTCTCGGTAGACAAGGACGAAATCCGGGCATCCAGGGCCCCAGCCGTCCACAGTCTACGGATGGCGGCATATGGATCACCTCTTTGCCTCGTACAGCAGGGAGGCCTGGGCCCTAGACTGGCTCCGCTAGAGCTCCACGACCTCAGCTATTTTCCCTGACCTTTGGCCCGTGCCCTCGTGAGTGTGTCATCTCTACTTCCACTTCTCTTCCCACCACACTGAATCCGCCACCTGCGGATACCTGAGCGTGGACATCAACATCTATCACTGGCTGCAGTGTCACAGCTCACTAGGTGTCTAGGCTCAGGCTGACCTTGGCTGTCTTCTGCCCAGGCAAGGAGCCTAATCCTTCCAAGGAAATGAGGACACGTGCTCACTGGCCGACATCCTTTCTTTCATCCACACAGCGGTCTAGATGAGGGTAAAGAGGCCAGGGAGGCCAGGTGAGGGCTGAGTGTGGGGCCTAAGGCTTCTTTCCCAATCACCATGGTGACAGCCACCGGAAGGCTGGGCGGAACTTCTGACGGGGACGAGTCACAAACACTCAGCCAATAGGAGAGGTCCAGCCTAACCGGCCAGTTCGCAGAGCCCTCCATTTTACCCATGGACAGACAACGGCCCCTTGCGTCTTTGGCCACAAAATCGAGGGCACCCAGGGAATAACTTCACAGTAGGCAACCCCGGATGTGAACACGTTCGACACACTGGGACAGCAGGCAGGTACCTCTTTTCCACTTATGCTGGGATATCACTAGGCAAGGCGCCCTTCCTCAGCATCTGTGGCCTCTCTGTATGTGTTCACTCAGAGGAAACTCTTCATTCTACCCCTGAGACACATCACAAGTATGAGGGGCCTGAGAGAGAGCCTAGAGATGGAACGGGGGAGGCTTCTGGCTGTACTGCTTCCCCGTGGGGACAGAATAGCAGGTAGTCTCTCTGGAAGGTCTTAGCTTCTGTTGACTGACACGCGCAATACAGTAGGGGCGGACCCTGGCCAGGTGGAGCTTGTGGGCAGATGCAACCTCTCCGGCGACGAATAATTGCGCTGCTGCTTTGTATGGTGAAAACCTCCCCCCGCCAAGGGGGATAGGTAGAGAACATTGACCCACACCCGCCAGGGGCCTTTCCTGGGACTAAAGATCCCAACGTGGTCTCAACGTCGTCACCCTCTCAACACACACCTTTCCTGCACACGTAATCCTGCCTTTCTCCGTCAGGGCCCTATCCTACCAGGAAAAAAAGCAAGCCGCTCAAAAAGGCCGATGCCAGGGAAATCGAGGAAACACTGCCAGTTTCCAAATTTTTGCTGTCTACACGTCCCCGCCTCCGGTGCAAGGCTGCCTATGTGGCCCGGCTCCGAAGGCAAGGCCGAAATCCTGGCAGCCTGGGCCCCAGCGGTGCAATGGTTGATGGACGTGGGGACACGGATGACCCGTTCGCCACATACAGGAGGGATCCTTGGGCCCTTCACTGGCTCGCCATTCAGCTCCACGACGTCCACTACTGGCCCTGGCCTTTGCTTTGGCTGGTGCCCCCTTAAATGTGTGCTCCGGAGCGATGTTTCTCCACCCATCACTAGCATTCTGCCACCAGGGGATATGTCAGTGTGGGAGTCACCATTTGTCACTGGCAGCAGTGTCACAAGTCACTAGACTTCCAGCTACCCGCTGACCTAGGCTGCCTTCTGCCCCAGGCAAGGTCCCGAATCCTTTATCCCAGATGCTGACACCTGGGCACTGGCGGACATTGATTTTTATCAACACAGAGGTCTGAGTGAGGGTCAGAAGGCCAGGTAGGTGAAGTGAAGGCCAGGTGGGCGGGGCTAAGGCTTCTTTGCCATCACCATAGAGACAGTCCCCCCACCGCAAGAGTGGGCGGAGCTTGGGATGGGCCTGGTGACAAGACTGAGCCAATGGCAGAGATCCGGCCCGCCAGGCAGATGACACAGGGCCCTCCATTGTGACCTATGACCCCTAGCGGCCACAGGATTTGAGCACACCCCGGGAAAGGCTACGCAGGCACAAGGGAGCCCCTGGTGCGGACTGCTTCAGGGCATTGGCAGAGCACGCCAGGTACCTCTTTCCCACTTTCCTCAGGATATCAGTAGGCAAGGCATCCCCACTCAGCATCTCTTGCCTCTCTCTGTCTCTCTCTGCTTGTGTTCCTTCTCTGAAATCTCTTCCTTCTCCCCCTTGTCACTTCACACCTTGGAGTGCCTGACAGAGGGCCTTCACACGAAAGAACAAAGGGGGAAGGCCTCTGGCTCTACTGCTTGCCCATGGGGAGAGAAGTTCTGGTAGTCTATCTGGAACGTCTAGAGAGCAGTGATTGATTGGGGAGCTACATCAGGGGCGGACCTGGCCAGGTGAAGCTCGCTGACAAGTGGCAGCCTCTCCGGAGACTACTAATTCCGCTGATAACATTCTATGCAAATAACCGGCTGAGTGCCATGGGCAGAAAACATTGACACATACCTGCCAGAGGCCTATTCTGGGTCTGAAGAGTCCACCCTGGTCTCCAGCAACTCATCATCTCAGCACACACTTTGCCTGCACGCGTGGAAACCGCCTCTCTCCACGAATGTCTTCACCTGCTAGGAAGCACACGATGTCACTCAGCCAAAGGAGAACACAGGCAAAGTCAACTGAAGCCCCCATTTTCAAGATTTTGCCCTCTGCTGCTCCACAGCCTCCGGTGGCACACTGCATGTGCGTCACTTCTCGGTAGACAAGGACGAAATCCGGGCATCCAGGGCCCCAGCCGTCCACAGTCTACGGATGGCGGCATATGGATCACCTCTTTGCCTCGTACAGCAGGGAGGCCTGGGCCCTAGACTGGCTCCGCTAGAGCTCCACGACCTCAGCTATTTTCCCTGACCTTTGGCCCGTGCCCTCGTGAGTGTGTCATCTCTACTTCCACTTCTCTTCCCACCACACTGAATCCGCCACCTGCGGATACCTCAGCGTGGACATCAACATCTATCACTGGCTGCAGTGTCACAGCTCACTAGGTGTCTAGGCTCAGGCTGACCTTGGCTGTCTTCTGCCCAGGCAAGGAGCCTAATCCTTCCAAGGAAATGAGGACACGTGCTCACTGGCCGACATCCTTTCTTTCATCCACACAGCGGTCTAGATGAGGGTAAAGAGGCCAGGGAGGCCAGGTGAGGGCTGAGTGTGGGGCCTAAGGCTTCTTTCCCAATCACCATGGTGACAGCCACCGGAAGGCTGGGCGGAACTTCTGACGGGGACGAGTCACAAACACTCAGCCAATAGGAGAGGTCCAGCCTAACCGGCCAGTTCGCAGAGCCCTCCATTTTACCCATGGACAGACAACGGCCCCTTGCGTCTTTGGCCACAAAATCGAGGGCACCCAGGGAATAACTTCACAGTAGGCAACCCCGGATGTGAACACGTTCGACACACTGGGACAGCAGGCAGGTACCTCTTTTCCACTTATGCTGGGATATCACTAGGCAAGGCGCCCTTCCTCAGCATCTGTGGCCTCTCTGTATGTGTTCACTCAGAGGAAACTCTTCATTCTACCCCTGAGACACATCACAAGTATGAGGGGCCTGAGAGAGAGCCTAGAGATGGAACGGGGGAGGCTTCTGGCTGTACTGCTTCCCCGTGGGGACAGAATAGCAGGTAGTCTCTCTGGAAGGTCTTAGCTTCTGTTGACTGACACGCGCAATACAGTAGGGGCGGACCCTGGCCAGGTGGAGCTTGTGGGCAGATGCAACCTCTCCGGCGACGAATAATTGCGCTGCTGCTTTGTATGGTGAAAACCTCCCCCCGCCAAGGGGGATAGGTAGAGAACATTGACCCACACCCGCCAGGGGCCTTTACTGGGACTAAAGATCCCAACGTGGTCTCAACGTCGTCACCCTCTCAACACACACCTTTCCTGCACACGTAATCCTGCCTTTCTCCGTCAGGGCCCTATCCTACCAGGAAAAAAAGCAAGCCGCTCAAAAAGGCCGATGCCAGGGAAATCGAGGAAACACTGCCAGTTTCCAAATTTTTGCTGTCTACACGTCCCCGCCTCCGGTGCAAGGCTGCCTATGTGGCCGGGCTCCGAAGGCAAGGCCGAAATCCTGGCAGCCTGGGCCCCAGCGGTGCAATGGTTGATGGACGTGGGGACACGGATGACCCGTTCGCCACATACAGGAGGGATCCTTGGGCCCTTCACTGGCTCGCCATTCAGCTCCACGACGTCCACTACTGGCCCTGGCCTTTGCTTTGGCTGGTGCCCCATTAAATGTGTGCTCCGGAGCGATGTTTCTCCACCCATCACTAGCATTCTGAAACCAGGGGATATGTCAGTGTGGGAGTCACCATTTGTCACTGGCAGCAGTGTCACAAGCCACTAGACTTCCAGCTACCCGCTGACCTAGGCTGCCTTCTGCCCCAGGCAAGGTCCCGAATCCTTTATCCCAGATGCTGACACCTGGGCACTGGCGGACATTGATTTTTATCAACACAGAGGTCTGAGTGAGGGTCAGAGGGCCAGGTAGGTGAAGTGAAGGCCAGGTGGGCGGGGCTAAGGCTTCTTTGCCATCACCATAGAGACAGTCCCCCCACCGCAAGAGTGGGCGGAGCTTGGGATGGGCCTGGTGACAAGACTGAGCCAATGGCAGAGATCCGGCCCGCCAGGCAGATGACACAGGGCCCTCCATTGTGACCTATGACCCCTAGCGGCCACAGGATTTGAGCACACCCCGGGAAAGGCTACGCAGGCACAAGGGAGCCCCTGGTGCGGACTGCTTCAGGGCATTGGCAGAGCACGCCAGGTACCTCTTTCCCACTTTCCTCAGGATATCAGTAGGCAAGGCATCCCCACTCAGCATCTCTTGCCTCTCTCTGTCTCTCTCTGCTTGTGTTCCTTCTCTGAAATCTCTTCCTTCTCCCCCTTGTCACTTCACACCTTGGAGTGCCTGACAGAGGGCCTTGAGACGAAAGAACAAAGGGGGAAGGCCTCTGGCTCTACTGCTTGCCCATGGGGAGAGAAGTTCTGGTAGTCTATCTGGAAGGTCTAGAGAGCAGTGATTGATTGGGGAGCTACATCACGGGCGGACCTGGCCAGGTGAAGCTCGCTGACAAGTGGCAGCCTCTCCGGAGACTACTAATTCCGCTGATAACATTCTATGCAAATAACCGGCTGAGTGCCATGGGCAGAAAACATTGACACATACCTGCCAGAGGCCTATTCTGGGTCTGAAGAGTCCACCCTGGTCTCCAGCAACTCATCATCTCAGCACACACTTTGCCTGCACGCGTGGAAACCGCCTCTCTCCACGAATGTCTTCACCTGCTAGGAAGCACACGATGTCACTCAGCCAAAGGAGAGCACAGGCAAAGTCAACTGAAGCCCCCATTTTCAAGATTTTGCCCTCTGCTGCTCCACAGCCTCCGGTGGCACACTGCATGTGCGTCACTTCTCGGTAGACAAGGACGAAATCCGGGCATCCAGGGCCCCAGCCGTCCACAGTCTACGGATGGCGGCATACGGATCACCTCTTTGCCTCGTACAGCAGGGAGGCCTGGGCCCTAGACTGGCTCCGCTAGAGCTCCACGACCTCAGCTATTTTCCCTGACCTTTGGCCCGTGCCCTCGTGAGTGTGTCATCTCTACTTCCACTTCTCTTCCCACCACACTGAATCCGCCACCTGCGGAAACCTGAGCGTGGACATCAACATCTATCACTGGCTGCAGTGTCACAGCTCACTAGGTGTCTAGGCTCAGGCTGACCTTGGCTGTCTTCTGCCCAGGCAAGGAGCCTAATCCTTCCAAGGAAATGAGGACACGTGCTCACTGGCCGACATCCTTTCTTTCATCCACACAGCGGTCTAGATGAGGGTAAAGAGGCCAGGGAGGCCAGGTGAGGGCTGAGTGTGGGGCCTAAGGCTTCTTTCCCAATCACCATGGTGACAGCCACCGGAAGGCTGGGCGGAACTTCTGATGGGGACGAGTCACAAACACTCAGCCAATAGGAGAGGTCCAGCCTAACCGGCCAGTTCCGCAGAGCCCTCCATTTTACCCATGGACAGACAACGGCCCCTTGCGTCTTTGGCCACAAAATCGAGGGCACCCAGGGAATAACTTCACAGTAGGCAACCCCGGATGTGAACACGTTCGACACACTGGGACAGCAGGCAGGTACCTCTTTTCCACTTATGCTGGGATATCACTAGGCAAGGCGCCCTTCCTCAGCATCTGTGGCCTCTCTGTATGTGTTCACTCAGAGGAAACTCTTCATTCTACCCCTGAGACACATCACAAGTATGAGGGGCCTGAGAGAGAGCCTAGAGATGGAACGGGGGAGGCTTCTGGCTGTACTGCTTCCCCGTGGGGACAGAATAGCAGGTAGTCTCTCTGGAAGGTCTTAGCTTCTGTTGACTGACACGCGCAATACAGTAGGGGCGGACCCTGGCCAGGTGGAGCTTGTGGGCAGATGCAACCTCTCCGGCGACGAATAATTGCGCTGCTGCTTTGTATGGTGAAAACCTCCCCCCGCCAAGGGGGATGGGTAGAGTACATTGACCCACACCCGCCAGGGGCCTTTCCTGGGACTAAAGATCCCAACGTGGTCTCAACGTCGTCACCCTCTCAACACACACCTTTCCTGCACACGTAATCCTGCCTTTCTCCGTCAGGGTCCTATCCTACCAGGAAAAAAAGCAAGCCGCTCAAAAAGGCCGATGCCAGGGAAATCGAGGAAACACTGCCAGTTTCCAAATTTTTGCTGTCTACACGTCCCCGCCTCCGGTGCAAGGCTGCCTATGTGGCCGGGCTCCGAAGGCAAGGCCGAAATCCTGGCAGCCTGGGCCCCAGCAGTGCAATGGTTGATGGACGTGGGGACACGGATGACCCGTTCGCCACATACACGAGGGATCCTTGGGCCCTTCACTGGCTCGCCATTCAGCTCCACGACGTCCACTACTGGCCCTGGCCTTTGCTTTGGCTGGTGCCCCATTAAACGTGTGCTCCGGAGCGATGTTTCTCCACCCATCACTAGCATTCTGCCACCAGGGGATATGTCAGTGTGGGAGTCACCATTTGTCACTGGCAGCAGTGTCACAAGCCACTAGACTTCCAGCTACCCGCTGACCTAGGCTGCCTTCTGCCCCAGGCAAGGTCCCGAATCCTTTATCCCAGATGCTGACACCTGGGCACTGGCGGACATTGATTTTTATCAACACAGAGGTCTGAGTGAGGGTCAGAAGGCCAGGTAGGTGAAGTGAAGGCCAGGTGGGCGGGGCTAAGGCTTCTTTGCCATCACCATAGAGACAGTCCCCCCACCGCAAGAGTGGGCGGAGCTTGGGATGGGCCTGGTGACAAGACTGAGCCAATGGCAGAGATCCGGCCCGCCAGGCAGATGACACAGGGCCCTCCATTGTGACCTATGACCCCTAGTGGCCACAGGATTTGAGCACACCCCGGGAAAGGCTACGCAGGCACAAGGGAGCCCCTGGTGCGGACTGCTTCAGGGCATTGGCAGAGCACGCCAGGTACCTCTTTCCCACTTTCCTCAGGATATCAGTAGGCAAGGCATCCCCACTCAGCATCTCTTGCCTCTCTCTGTCTCTCTCTGCTTGTGTTCCTTCTCTGAAATCTCTTCCTTCTCCCCCTTGTCACTTCACACCTTGGAGTGCCTGACAGAGGGCCTTGAGACGAAAGAACAAAGGGGGAAGGCCTCTGGCTCTACTGCTTGCCCATGGGGAGAGAAGTTCTGGTAGTCTATCTGGAAGGTCTAGAGAGCAGTGATTGATTGGGGAGCTACATCACGGGCGGACCTGGCCAGGTGAAGCTCGCTGACAAGTGGCAGCCTCTCCGGAGACTACTAATTCCGCTGATAACATTCTATGCAAATAACCGGCTGAGTGCCATGGGCAGAAAACATTGACACATACCTGCCAGAGGCCTATTCTGGGTCTGAAGAGTCCACCCTGGTCTCCAGCAACTCATCATCTCAGCACACACTTTGCCTGCACGCGTGGAAACCGCCTCTCTCCACGAATGTCTTCACCTGCTAGGAAGCACACGATGTCACTCAGCCAAAGGAGAGCACAGGCAAAGTCAACTGAAGCCCCCATTTTCAAGATTTTGCCCTCTGCTGCTCCACAGCCTCCGGTGGCACACTGCATGTGCGTCACTTCTCGGTAGACAAGGACGAAATCCGGGCATCCAGGGCCCCAGCCGTCCACAGTCTACGGATGGCGGCATACGGATCACCTCTTTGCCTCGTACAGCAGGGAGGCCTGGGCCCTAGACTGGCTCCGCTAGAGCTCCACGACCTCAGCTATTTTCCCTGACCTTTGGCCCGTGCCCTCGTGAGTGTGTCATCTCTACTTCCACTTCTCTTCCCACCACACTGAATCCGCCACCTGCGGAAACCTGAGCGTGGACATCAACATCTATCACTGGCTGCAGTGTCACAGGTCACTAGGTGTCTAGGCTCAGGCTGACCTTGGCTGTCTTCTGCCCAGGCAAGGAGCCTAATCCTTCCAAGGAAATGAGGACACGTGCTCACTGGCCGACATCCTTTCTTTCATCCACACAGCGGTCTAGATGAGGGTAAAGAGGCCAGGGAGGCCAGGTGAGGGCTGAGTGTGGGGCCTAAGGCTTCTTTCCCAATCACCATGGTGACAGCCACCGGAAGGCTGGGCGGAACTTCTGACGGGGACGAGTCACAAACACTCAGCCAATAGGAGAGGTCCAGCCTAACCGGCCAGTTCCGCAGAGCCCTCCATTTTACCCATGGACAGACAACGGCCCCTTGCGTCTTTGGCCACAAAATCGAGGGCACCCAGGGAATAACTTCACAGTAGGCAACCCCGGATGTGAACACGTTCGACACACTGGGACAGCAGGCAGGTACCTCTTTTCCACTTATGCTGGGATATCACTAGGCAAGGCGCCCTTCCTCAGCATCTGTGGCCTCTCTGTATGTGTTCACTCAGAGGAAACTCTTCATTCTACCCCTGAGACACATCACAAGTATGAGGGGCCTGAGAGAGAGCCTAGAGATGGAACGGGGGAGGCTTCTGGCTCTACTGCTTCCCCGTGGGGACAGAATAGCAGGTAGTCTCTCTGGAAGGTCTTAGCTTCTGTTGACTGACACGCGCAATACAGTAGGGGCGGACCCTGGCCAGGTGGAGCTTGTGGGCAGATGCAACCTCTCCGGCGACGAATAATTGCGCTGCTGCTTTGTATGGTGAAAACCTCCCCCCGCCAAGGGGGATGGGTACAGAACACTGACCCACACCCGCCAGGGGCCTTTCCTGGGACTAAAGATCCCAACGTGGTCTCAACGTCGTCACCCTCTCAACACACACCTTTCCTGCACACGTAATCCTGCCTTTCTCCGTCAGGGCCCTATCCTACCAGGAAAAAAAGCAAGCCGCTCAAAAAGGCCGATGCCAGGGAAATCGAGGAAACACTGCCAGTTTCCAAATTTTTGCTGTCTACACGTCCCCGCCTCCGGTGCAAGGCTGCCTATGTGGCCGGGCTCCGAAGGCAAGGCCGAAATCCTGGCAGCCTGGGCCCCAGCAGTGCAATGGTTGATGGACGTGGGGACACGGATGACCCGTTCGCCACATACACGAGGGATCCTTGGGCCCTTCACTGGCTCGCCATTCAGCTCCACGACGTCCACTACTGGCCCTGGCCTTTGCTTTGGCTGGTGCCCCATTAAACGTGTGCTCCGGAGCGATGTTTCTCCACCCATCACTAGCATTCTGCCACCAGGGGATATGTCAGTGTGGGAGTCACCATTTGTCACTGGCAGCAGTGTCACAAGTCACTAGACTTCCAGCTACCCGCTGACCTAGGCTGCCTTCTGCCCCAGGCAAGGTCCCGAATCCTTTATCCCAGATGCTGACACCTGGGCACTGGCGGACATTGATTTTTATCAACACAGAGGTCTGAGTGAGGGTCAGAGGGCCAGGTAGGTGAAGTGAAGGCCAGGTGGGCGGGGCTAAGGCTTCTTTGCCATCACCATAGAGACAGTCCCCCCACCGCAAGAGTGGGCGGAGCTTGGGATGGGCCTGGTGACAAGACTGAGCCAATGGCAGAGATCCGGCCCACCAGGCAGATGACACAGGGCCCTCCATTGTGACCTATGACCCCTAGCGGCCACAGGATTTGAGCACACCCCGGGAAAGGCTACGCAGGCACAAGGGAGCCCCTGGTGCGGACTGCTTCAGGGCATTGGCAGAGCACGCCAGGTACCTCTTTCCCACTTTCCTCAGGATATCAGTAGGCAAGGCATCCCCACTCAGCATCTCTTGCCTCTCTCTGTCTCTCTCTGCTTGTGTTCCTTCTCTGAAATCTCTTCCTTCTCCCCCTTGTCACTTCACACCTTGGAGTGCCTGACAGAGGGCCTTGAGACGAAAGAACAAAGGGGGAAGGCCTCTGGCTCTACTGCTTGCCCATGGGGAGAGAAGTTCTGGTAGTCTATCTGGAAGGTCTAGAGAGCAGTGATTGATTGGGGAGCTACATCACGGGCGGACCTGGCCAGGTGAAGCTCGCTGACAAGTGGCAGCCTCTCCGGAGACTACTAATTCCGCTGATAACATTCTATGCAAATAACCGGCTGAGTGCCATGGGCAGAAAACATTGACACATACCTGCCAGAGGCCTATTCTGGGTCTGAAGAGTCCACCCTGGTCTCCAGCAACTCATCAGCTCAGCACACACTTTGCCTGCACGCGTGGAAACCGCCTCTCTCCACGAATGTCTTCACCTGCTAGGAAGCACACGATGTCACTCAGCCAAAGGAGAACACAGGCAAAGTCAACTGAAGCCCCCATTTTCAAGACTTTGCCCTCTGCTGCTCCACAGCCTCCGGTGGCACACTGCATGTGCGTCACTTCTCGGTAGACAAGGACGAAATCCGGGCATCCAGGGCCCCAGCCGTCCACAGTCTACGGATGGTGGCATATGGATCACCTCTTAGCCTCGTACAGCAGGGAGGCCTGGGCCCTAGACTGGCTCCGCTAGAGCTCCACGACCTCAGCTATTTTCCCTGACCTTTGGCCCGTGCCCTCGTGAGTGTGTCATCTCTACTTCCACTTCTCTTCCCACCACACTGAATCCGCCACCTGCGGATACCTCAGCGTGGACATCAACATCTATCACTGGCTGCAGTGTCACAGGTCACTAGGTGTCTAGGCTCAGGCTGACCTTGGCTGTCTTCTGCCCAGGCAAGGAGCCTAATCCTTCCAAGGAAATGAGGACACGTGCTCACTGGCCGACATCCTTTCTTTCATCCACACAGCGGTCTAGATGAGGGTAAAGAGGCCAGGGAGGCCAGGTGAGGGCTGAGTGTGGGGCCTAAGGCTTCTTTCCCAATCACCATGGTGACAGCCACCGGAAGGCTGGGCGGAACTTCTGACGGGGACGAGTCACAAACACTCAGCCAATAGGAGAGGTCCAGCCTAACCGGCCAGTTCCGCAGAGCCCTCCATTTTACCCATGGACAGACAACGGCCCCTTGCGTCTTTGGCCACAAAATCGAGGGCACCCAGGGAATAACTTCACAGTAGGCAACCCCGGATGTGAACACGTTCGACACACTGGGACAGCAGGCAGGTACCTCTTTTCCACTTATGCTGGGATATCACTAGGCAAGGCGCCCTTCCTCAGCATCTGTGGCCTCTCTGTATGTGTTCACTCAGAGGAAACTCTTCATTCTACCCCTGAGACACATCACAAGTATGAGGGGCCTGAGAGAGAGCCTAGAGATGGAACGGGGGAGGCTTCTGGCTCTACTGCTTCCCCGTGGGGACAGAATAGCAGGTAGTCTCTCTGGAAGGTCTTAGCTTCTGTTGACTGACACGCGCAATACAGTAGGGGCGGACCCTGGCCAGGTGGAGCTTGTGGGCAGATGCAAGCTCTCCGGCGACGAATAATTGCGCTGCTGCTTTGTATGGTGAAAACCTCCCCCCGCCAAGGGGGATGGGTAGAGAACATTGACCCACACCCGCCAGGGGCCTTTCCTGGGACTAAAGATCCCAACGTGGTCTCAACGTCGTCACCCTCTCAACACACACCTTTCCTGCACACGTAATCCTGCCTTTCTCCGTCAGGGCCCTATCCTACCAGGAAAAAAAGCAAGCCGCTCAAAAAGGCCGATGCCAGGGAAATCGAGGAAACACTGCCAGTTTCCAAATTTTTGCTGTCTACACGTCCCCGCCTCCGGTGCAAGGCTGCCTATGTGGCCGGGCTCCGAAGGCAAGGCCGAAATCCTGGCAGCCTGGGCCCCAGCAGTGCAATGGTTGATGGACGTGGGGACACGGATGACCCGTTCGCCACATACACGAGGGATCCTTGGGCCCTTCACTGGCTCGCCATTCAGCTCCACGACGTCCACTACTGGCCCTGGCCTTTGCTGTGGCTGGTGCCCCATTAAACGTGTGCTCCGGAGCGATGTTTCTCCACCCATCACTAGCATTCTGCCACCAGGGGATATGTCAGTGTGCGAGTCACCATTTGTCACTGGCAGCAGTGTCACAAGTCACTAGACTTCCAGCTACCCGCTGACCTAGGCTGCCTTCTGCCCCAGGCAAGGTCCCGAATCCTTTATCCCAGATGCTGACACCTGGGCACTGGCGGACATTGATTTTTATCAACACAGAGGTCTGAGTGAGGGTCAGAGGGCCAGGTAGGTGAAGTGAAGGCCAGGTGGGCGGGGCTAAGGCTTCTTTGCCATCACCATAGAGACAGTCCCCCCACCGCAAGAGTGGGCGGAGCTTGGGATGGGCCTGGTGACAAGACTGAGCCAATGGCAGAGATCCGGCCCGCCAGGCAGATGACACAGGGCCCTCCATTGTGACCTATGACCCCTAGCGGCCACAGGATTTGAGCACACCCCGGGAAAGGCTACGCAGGCACAAGGGAGCCCCTGGTGCGGACTGCTTCAGGGCATTGGCAGAGCACGCCAGGTACCTCTTTCCCACTTTCCTCAGGATATCAGTAGGCAAGGCATCCCCACTCAGCATCTCTTGCCTCTCTCTGTCTCTCTCTGCTTGTGTTCCTTCTCTGAAATCTCTTCCTTCTCCCCCTTGTCACTTCACACCTTGGAGTGCCTGACAGAGGGCCTTGAGACGAAAGAACAAAGGGGGAAGGCCTCTGGCTCTACTGCTTGCCCATGGGGAGAGAAGTTCTGGTAGTCTATCTGGAAGGTCTAGAGAGCAGTGATTGATTGGGGAGCTACATCACGGGCGGACCTGGCCAGGTGAAGCTCGCTGACAAGTGGCAGCCTCTCCGGAGACTACTAATTCCGCTGATAACATTCTATGCAAATAACCGGCTGAGTGCCATGGGCAGAAAACATTGACACATACCTGCCAGAGGCCTATTCTGGGTCTGAAGAGTCCACCCTGGTCTCCAGCAACTCATCATCTCAGCACACACTTTGCCTGCACGCGTGGAAACCGCCTCTCTCCACGAATGTCTTCACCTGCTAGGAAGCACACGATGTCACTCAGCCAAAGGAGAACACAGGCAAAGTCAACTGAAGCCCCCATTTTCAAGACTTTGCCCTCTGCTGCTCCACAGCCTCCGGTGGCACACTGCATGTGCGTCACTTCTCGGTAGACAAGGACGAAATCCGGGCATCCAGGGCCCCAGCCGTCCACAGTCTACGGATGGCGGCATATGGATCACCTCTTTGCCTCGTACAGCAGGGAGGCCTGGGCCCTAGACTGGCTCCGCTAGAGCTCCACGACCTCAGCTATTTTCCCTGACCTTTGGCCCGTGCCCTCGTGAGTGTGTCATCTCTACTTCCACTTCTCTTCCCACCACACTGAATCCGCCACCTGCGGATACCTGAGCGTGGACATCAACATCTATCACTGGCTGCAGTGTCACAGGTCACTAGGTGTCTAGGCTCAGGCTGACCTTGGCTGTCTTCTGCCCAGGCAAGGAGCCTAATCCTTCCAAGGAAATGAGGACACGTGCTCACTGGCCGACATCCTTTCTTTCATCCACACAGCGGTCTAGATGAGGGTAAAGAGGCCAGGGAGGCCAGGTGAGGGCTGAGTGTGGGGCCTAAGGCTTCTTTCCCAATCACCATGGTGACAGCCACCGGAAGGCTGGGCGGAACTTCTGACGGGGACGAGTCACAAACACTCAGCCAATAGGAGAGGTCCAGCCTAACCGGCCAGTTCCGCAGAGCCCTCCATTTTACCCATGGACAGACAACGGCCCCTTGCGTCTTTGGCCACAAAATCGAGGGCACCCAGGAATAACTTCACAGTAGGCAACCCCGGATGTGAACACGTTCGACACACTGGGACAGCAGGCAGGTACCTCTTTTCCACTTATGCTGGGATATCACTAGGCAAGGCGCCCTTCCTCAGCATCTGTGGCCTCTCTGTATGTGTTCACTCAGAGGAAACTCTTCATTCTACCCCTGAGACACATCACAAGTATGAGGGGCCTGAGAGAGAGCCTAGAGATGGAACGGGGGAGGCTTCTGGCTGTACTGCTTCCCCGTGGGGACAGAATAGCAGGTAGTCTCTCTGGAAGGTCTTAGCTTCTGTTGACTGACACGCGCAATACAGTAGGGGCGGACCCTGGCCAGGTGGAGCTTGTGGGCAGATGCAACCTCTCCGGCGACGAATAATTGCGCTGCTGCTTTGTATGGTGAAAACCTCCCCCCGCCAAGGGGGATGGGTAGAGAACATTGACCCACACCCGCCAGGGGCCTTTCCTGGGACTAAAGATCCCAACGTGGTCTCAACGTCGTCACCCTCTCAACACACACCTTTCCTGCACACGTAATCCTGCCTTTCTCCGTCAGGGCCCTATCCTACCAGGAAAAAAAGCAAGCCGCTCAAAAAGGCCGATGCCAGGGAAATCGAGGAAACACTGCCAGTTTCCAAATTTTTGCTGTCTACACGTCCCCGCCTCCGGTGCAAGGCTGCCTATGTGGCCGGGCTCCGAAGGCAAGGCCGAAATCCTGGCAGCCTGGGCCCCAGCAGTGCAATGGTTGATGGACGTGGGGACACGGATGACCCGTTCGCCACATACACGAGGGATCCTTGGGCCCTTCACTGGCTCGCCATTCAGCTCCACGACGTCCACTACTGGCCCTGGCCTTTGCTGTGGCTGGTGCCCCATTAAACGTGTGCTCCGGAGCGATGTTTCTCCACCCATCACTAGCATTCTGCCACCAGGGGATATGTCAGTGTGCGAGTCACCATTTGTCACTGGCAGCAGTGTCACAAGTCACTAGACTTCCAGCTACCCGCTGACCTAGGCTGCCTTCTGCCCCAGGCAAGGTCCCGAATCCTTTATCCCAGATGCTGACACCTGGGCACTGGCGGACATTGATTTTTATCAACACAGAGGTCTGAGTGAGGGTCAGAGGGCCAGGTAGGTGAAGTGAAGGCCAGGTGGGCGGGGCTAAGGCTTCTTTGCCATCACCATAGAGACAGTCCCCCCACCGCAAGAGTGGGCGGAGCTTGGGATGGGCCTGGTGACAAGACTGAGCCAATGGCAGAGATCCGGCCCGCCAGGCAGATGACACAGGGCCCTCCATTGTGACCTATGACCCCTAGTGGCCACAGGATTTGAGCACACCCCGGGAAAGGCTACGCAGGCACAAGGGAGCCCCTGGTGCGGACTGCTTCAGGGCATTGGCAGAGCACGCCAGGTACCTCTTTCCCACTTTCCTCAGGATATCAGTAGGCAAGGCATCCCCACTCAGCATCTCTTGCCTCTCTCTGTCTCTCTCTGCTTGTGTTCCTTCTCTGAAATCTCTTCCTTCTCCCCCTTGTCACTTCACACCTTGGAGTGCCTGACAGAGGGCCTTCACACGAAAGAACAAAGGGGGAAGGCCTCTGGCTCTACTGCTTGCCCATGGGGAGAGAAGTTCTGGTAGTCTATCTGGAAGGTCTAGAGAGCAGTGATTGATTGGGGAGCTACATCACGGGCGGACCTGGCCAGGTGAAGCTCGCTGACAAGTGGCAGCCTCTCCGGAGACTACTAATTCCGCTGATAACATTCTATGCAAATAACCAGCTGAGTGCCATGGGCAGAAAACATTGACACATACCTGCCAGAGGCCTATTCTGGGTCTGAAGAGTCCACCCTGGTCTCCAGCAACTCATCATCTCAGCACACACTTTGCCTGCACGCGTGGAAACCGCCTCTCTCCATGAATGTCTTCACCTGCTAGGAAGCACACGATGTCACTCAGCCAAAGGAGAACACAGGCAAAGTCAACTGAAGCCCCCATTTTCAAGACTTTGCCCTCTGCTGCTCCACAGCCTCCGGTGGCACACTGCATGTGCGTCAATTCTCGGTAGACAAGGACGAAATCCGGGCATCCAGGGCCCCAGCCGTCCACAGTCTACGGATGGCGGCATATGGATCACCTCTTTGCCTCGTACAGCAGGGAGGCCTGGGCCCTAGACTGGCTCCGCTAGAGCTCCACGACCTCAGCTATTTTCCCTGACCTTTGGCCCGTGCCCTCGTGAGTGTGTCATCTCTACTTCCACTTCTCTTCCCACCACACTGAATCCGCCACCTGCGGATACCTGAGCGTGGACATCAACATCTATCACTGGCTGCAGTGTCACAGGTCACTAGGTGTCTAGGCTCAGGCTGACCTTGGCTGTCTTCTGCCCAGGCAAGGAGCCTAATCCTTCCAAGGAAATGAGGACACGTGCTCACTGGCCGACATCCTTTCTTTCATCCACACAGCGGTCTAGATGAGGGTAAAGAGGCCAGGGAGGCCAGGTGAGGGCTGAGTGTGGGGCCTAAGGCTTCTTTCCCAATCACCATGGTGACAGCCACCGGAAGGCTGGACGGAACTTCTGACGGGGACGAGTCACAAACACTGAGCCAATGGGAGAGGTCCAGCCTAACCGGCCAGTTCCGCAGAGCCCTCCATTTTACCCATGGACAGACAACGGCCCCTTGCGTCTTTGGCCACAAAATCGAGGGCACCCAGGGAATAACTTCACAGTAGGCAACCCCGGATGTGAACACGTTCGACACACTGGGACAGCAGGCAGGTGCCTCTTTTCCACTTATGCTGGGATATCACTAGGCAAGGCGCCCTTCCTCAGCATCTGTGGCCTCTCTGTATGTGTTCACTCAGAGGAAACTCTTCATTCTACCCCTGAGACACATCACAAGTATGAGGGGCCTGAGAGAGAGCCTAGAGATGGAACGGGGGAGGCTTCTGGCTGTACTGCTTCCCCGTGGGGACAGAATAGCAGGTAGTCTCTCTGGAAGGTCTTAGCTTCTGTTGACTGACACGCGCAATACAGTAGGGGCGGACCCTGGCCAGGTGGAGCTTGTGGGCAGATGCAAGCTCTCCGGCGACGAATAATTGCGCTGCTGCTTTGTATGGTGAAAACCTCCCCCCGCCAAGGGGGATGGGTAGAGAACATTGACCCACACCCGCCAGGGGCCTTTCCTGGGACTAAAGATCCCAACGTGGTCTCAACGTCGTCACCCTCTCAACACACACCTTTCCTGCACACGTAATCCTGCCTTTCTCCGTCAGGGCCCTATCCTACCAGGAAAAAAAGCAAGCCGCTCAAAAAGGCCGATGCCAGGGAAATCGAGGAAACACTGCCAGTTTCCAAATTTTTGCTGTCTACACGTCCCCGCCTCCGGTGCAAGGCTGCCTATGTGGCCGGGCTCCGAAGGCAAGGCCGAAATCCTGGCAGCCTGGGCCCCAGCAGTGCAATGGTTGATGGACGTGGGGACACGGATGACCCGTTCGCCACATACAGGAGGGATCCTTGGGCCCTTCACTGGCTCGCCATTCAGCTCCACGACGTCCACTACTGGCCCTGGCCTTTGCTTTGGCTGGTGCCCCATTAAACGTGTGCTCCGGAGCGATGTTTCTCCACCCATCACTAGCATTCTGCCACCAGGGGATATGTCAGTGTGGGAGTCACCATTTGTCACTGGCAGCAGTGTCACAAGTCACTAGACTTCCAGCTACCCGCTGACCTAGGCTGCCTTCTGCCCCAGGCAAGGTCCCGAATCCTTTATCCCAGATGCTGACACCTGGGCACTGGCGGACATTGATTTTTATCAACACAGAGGTCTGAGTGAGGGTCAGAGGGCCAGGTAGGTGAAGTGAAGGCCAGGTGGGCGGGGCTAAGGCTTCTTTGCCATCACCATAGAGACAGTCCCCCCACCGCAAGAGTGGGCGGAGCTTGGGATGGGCCTGGTGACAAGACTGAGCCAATGGCAGAGATCCGGCCCACCAGGCAGATGACACAGGGCCCTCCATTGTGACCTATGACCCCTAGCGGCCACAGGATTTGAGCACACCCCGGGAAAGGCTACGCAGGCACAAGGGAGCCCCTGGTGCGGACTGCTTCAGGGCATTGGCAGAGCACGCCAGGTACCTCTTTCCCACTTTCCTCAGGATATCAGTAGGCAAGGCATCCCCACTCAGCATCTCTTGCCTCTCTCTGTCTCTCTCTGCTTGTGTTCCTTCTCTGAAATCTCTTCCTTCTCCCCCTTGTCACTTCACACCTTGGAGTGCCTGACAGAGGGCCTTCAGACGAAAGAACAAAGGGGGAAGGCCTCTGGCTCTACTGCTTGCCCATGGGGAGAGAAGTTCTGGTAGTCTATCTGGAAGGTCTAGAGAGCAGTGATTGATTGGGGAGCTACATCACGGGTGGACCTGGCCAGGTGAAGCTCGCTGACAAGTGGCAGCCTCTCCGGAGACTACTAATTCCGCTGATAACATTCTATGCAAATAACCGGCTGAGTGCCATGGGCAGAAAACATTGACACATACCTGCCAGAGGCCTATTCTGGGTCTGAAGAGTCCACCCTGGTCTCCAGCAACTCATCATCTCAGCACACACTTTGCCTGCACGCGTGGAAACCGCCTCTCTCCACGAATGTCTTCACCTGCTAGGAAGCACACGATGTCACTCAGCCAAAGGAGAGCACAGGCAAAGTCAACTGAAGCCCCCATTTTCAAGACTTTGCCCTCTGCTGCTCCACAGCCTCCGGTGGCACACTGCATGTGCGTCACTTCTCGGTAGACAAGGACGAAATCCGGGCATCCAGGGCCCCAGCCGTCCACAGTCTACGGATGGCGGCATATGGATCACCTCTTTGCCTCGTACAGCAGGGAGGCCTGGGCCCTAGACTGGCTCCGCTAGAGCTCCACGACCTCAGCTATTTTCCCTGACCTTTGGCCCGTGCCCTCGTGAGTGTGTCATCTCTACTTCCACTTCTCTTCCCACCACACTGAATCCGCCACCTGCGGATACCTCAGCGTGGACATCAACATCTATCACTGGCTGCAGTGTCACAGGTCACTAGGTGTCTAGGCTCAGGCTGACCTTGGCTGTCTTCTGCCCAGGCAAGGAGCCTAATCCTTCCAAGGAAATGAGGACACGTGCTCACTGGCCGACATCCTTTCTTTCATCCACACAGCAGTCTAGATGAGGGTAAAGAGGCCAGGTGAGGGCTGAGTGTGGGGCCTAAGGCTTCTTTCCCAATCACCATGGTGACAGCCACCGGAAGGCTGGGCGGAACTTCTGACGGGGACGAGTCACAAACACTGAGCCAATAGGAGAGGTCCAGCCTAACCGGCCAGTTCCGCAGAGCCCTCCATTTTACCCATGGACAGACAACGGCCCCTTGCGTCTTTGGCCACAAAATCGAGGGCACCCAGGGAATAACTTCACAGTAGGCAACCCCGGATGTGAACACGTTCGACACACTGGGACAGCAGGCAGGTACCTCTTTTCCACTTATGCTGGGATATCACTAGGCAAGGCGCCCTTCCTCAGCATCTGTGGCCTCTCTGTATGTGTTCACTCAGAGGAAACTCTTCATTCTACCCCTGAGACACATCACAAGTATGAGGGGCCTGAGAGAGAGCCTAGAGATGGAACGGGGGAGGCTTCTGGCTGTACTGCTTCCCCGTGGGGACAGAATAGCAGGTAGTCTCTCTGGAAGGTCTTAGCTTCTGTTGACTGACACGCGCAATACAGTAGGGGCGGACCCTGGCCAGGTGGAGCTTGTGGGCAGATGCAACCTCTCCGGCGACGAATAATTGCGCTGCTGCTTTGTATGGTGAAAACCTCCCCCCGCCAAGGGGGATGGGTAGAGAACATTGACCCACACCCGCCAGGGGCCTTTCCTGGGACTAAAGATCCCAACGTGGTCTCAACGTCGTCACCCTCTCAACACACACCTTTCCTGCACACGTAATCCTGCCTTTCTCCGTCAGGGCCCTATCCTACCAGGAAAAAAAGCAAGCCGCTCAAAAAGGCCGATGCCAGGGAAATCGAGGAAACACTGCCAGTTTCCAAATTTTTGCTGTCTACACGTCCCCGCCTCCGGTGCAAGGCTGCCTATGTGGCCGGGCTCCGAAGGCAAGGCCGAAATCCTGGCAGCCTGGGCCCCAGCAGTGCAATGGTTGATGGACGTGGGGACACGGATGACCCGTTCGCCACATACACGAGGGATCCTTGGGCCCTTCACTGGCTCGCCATTCAGCTCCACGACGTCCACTACTGGCCCTGGCCTTTGCTGTGGCTGGTGCCCCATTAAACGTGTGCTCCGGAGCGATGTTTCTCCACCCATCACTAGCATTCTGCCACCAGGGGATATGTCAGTGTGCGAGTCACCATTTGTCACTGGCAGCAGTGTCACAAGTCACTAGACTTCCAGCTACCCGCTGACCTAGGCTGCCTTCTGCCCCAGGCAAGGTCCCGAATCCTTTATCCCAGATGCTGACACCTGGGCACTGGCGGACATTGATTTTTATCAACACAGAGGTCTGAGTGAGGGTCAGAGGGCCAGGTAGGTGAAGTGAAGGCCAGGTGGGCGGGGCTAAGGCTTCTTTGCCATCACCATAGAGACAGTCCCCCCACCGCAAGAGTGGGCGGAGCTTGGGATGGGCCTGGTGACAAGACTGAGCCAATGGCAGAGATCCGGCCCGCCAGGCAGATGACACAGGGCCCTCCATTGTGACCTATGACCCCTAGTGGCCACAGGATTTGAGCACACCCCGGGAAAGGCTACGCAGGCACAAGGGAGCCCCTGGTGCGGACTGCTTCAGGGCATTGGCAGAGCACGCCAGGTACCTCTTTCCCACTTTCCTCAGGATATCAGTAGGCAAGGCATCCCCACTCAGCATCTCTTGCCTCTCTCTGTCTCTCTCTGCTTGTGTTCCTTCTCTGAAATCTCTTCCTTCTCCCCCTTGTCACTTCACACCTTGGAGTGCCTGACAGAGGGCCTTCACACGAAAGAACAAAGGGGGAAGGCCTCTGGCTCTACTGCTTGCCCATGGGGAGAGAAGTTCTGGTAGTCTATCTGGAAGGTCTAGAGAGCAGTGATTGATTGGGGAGCTACATCACGGGCGGACCTGGCCAGGTGAAGCTCGCTGACAAGTGGCAGCCTCTCCGGAGACTACTAATTCCGCTGATAACATTCTATGCAAATAACCAGCTGAGTGCCATGGGCAGAAAACATTGACACATACCTGCCAGAGGCCTATTCTGGGTCTGAAGAGTCCACCCTGGTCTCCAGCAACTCATCATCTCAGCACACACTTTGCCTGCACGCGTGGAAACCGCCTCTCTCCATGAATGTCTTCACCTGCTAGGAAGCACACGATGTCACTCAGCCAAAGGAGAACACAGGCAAAGTCAACTGAAGCCCCCATTTTCAAGACTTTGCCCTCTGCTGCTCCACAGCCTCCGGTGGCACACTGCATGTGCGTCAATTCTCGGTAGACAAGGACGAAATCCGGGCATCCAGGGCCCCAGCCGTCCACAGTCTACGGATGGCGGCATATGGATCACCTCTTTGCCTCGTACAGCAGGGAGGCCTGGGCCCTAGACTGGCTCCGCTAGAGCTCCACGACCTCAGCTATTTTCCCTGACCTTTGGCCCGTGCCCTCGTGAGTGTGTCATCTCTACTTCCACTTCTCTTCCCACCACACTGAATCCGCCACCTGCGGATACCTGAGCGTGGACATCAACATCTATCACTGGCTGCAGTGTCACAGGTCACTAGGTGTCTAGGCTCAGGCTGACCTTGGCTGTCTTCTGCCCAGGCAAGGAGCCTAATCCTTCCAAGGAAATGAGGACACGTGCTCACTGGCCGACATCCTTTCTTTCATCCACACAGCGGTCTAGATGAGGGTAAAGAGGCCAGGGAGGCCAGGTGAGGGCTGAGTGTGGGGCCTAAGGCTTCTTTCCCAATCACCATGGTGACAGCCACCGGAAGGCTGGACGGAACTTCTGACGGGGACGAGTCACAAACACTGAGCCAATGGGAGAGGTCCAGCCTAACCGGCCAGTTCCGCAGAGCCCTCCATTTTACCCATGGACAGACAACGGCCCCTTGCGTCTTTGGCCACAAAATCGAGGGCACCCAGGGAATAACTTCACAGTAGGCAACCCCGGATGTGAACACGTTCGACACACTGGGACAGCAGGCAGGTACCTCTTTTCCACTTATGCTGGGATATCACTAGGCAAGGCGCCCTTCCTCAGCATCTGTGGCCTCTCTGTATGTGTTCACTCAGAGGAAACTCTTCATTCTACCCCTGAGACACATCACAAGTATGAGGGGCCTGAGAGAGAGCCTAGAGATGGAACGGGGGAGGCTTCTGGCTGTACTGCTTCCCCGTGGGGACAGAATAGCAGGTAGTCTCTCTGGAAGGTCTTAGCTTCTGTTGACTGACACGCGCAATACAGTAGGGGCGGACCCTGGCCAGGTGGAGCTTGTGGGCAGATGCAAGCTCTCCGGCGACGAATAATTGCGCTGCTGCTTTGTATGGTGAAAACCTCCCCCCGCCAAGGGGGATGGGTAGAGAACATTGACCCACACCCGCCAGGGGCCTTTCCTGGGACTAAAGATCCCAACGTGGTCTCAACGTCGTCACCCTCTCAACACACACCTTTCCTGCACACGTAATCCTGCCTTTCTCCGTCAGGGCCCTATCCTACCAGGAAAAAAAGCAAGCCGCTCAAAAAGGCCGATGCCAGGGAAATCGAGGAAACACTGCCAGTTTCCAAATTTTTGCTGTCTACACGTCCCCGCCTCCGGTGCAAGGCTGCCTATGTGGCCGGGCTCCGAAGGCAAGGCCGAAATCCTGGCAGCCTGGGCCCCAGCAGTGCAATGGTTGATGGACGTGGGGACACGGATGACCCGTTCGCCACATACAGGAGGGATCCTTGGGCCCTTCACTGGCTCGCCATTCAGCTCCACGACGTCCACTACTGGCCCTGGCCTTTGCTTTGGCTGGTGCCCCATTAAACGTGTGCTCCGGAGCGATGTTTCTCCACCCATCACTAGCATTCTGCCACCAGGGGATATGTCAGTGTGGGAGTCACCATTTGTCACTGGCAGCAGTGTCACAAGTCACTAGACTTCCAGCTACCCGCTGACCTAGGCTGCCTTCTGCCCCAGGCAAGGTCCCGAATCCTTTATCCCAGATGCTGACACCTGGGCACTGGCGGACATTGATTTTTATCAACACAGAGGTCTGAGTGAGGGTCAGAGGGCCAGGTAGGTGAAGTGAAGGCCAGGTGGGCGGGGCTAAGGCTTCTTTGCCATCACCATAGAGACAGTCCCCCCACCGCAAGAGTGGGCGGAGCTTGGGATGGGCCTGGTGACAAGACTGAGCCAATGGCAGAGATCCGGCCCACCAGGCAGATGACACAGGGCCCTCCATTGTGACCTATGACCCCTAGCGGCCACAGGATTTGAGCACACCCCGGGAAAGGCTACGCAGGCACAAGGGAGCCCCTGGTGCGGACTGCTTCAGGGCATTGGCAGAGCACGCCAGGTACCTCTTTCCCACTTTCCTCAGGATATCAGTAGGCAAGGCATCCCCACTCAGCATCTCTTGCCTCTCTCTGTCTCTCTCTGCTTGTGTTCCTTCTCTGAAATCTCTTCCTTCTCCCCCTTGTCACTTCACACCTTGGAGTGCCTGACAGAGGGCCTTGAGACGAAAGAACAAAGGGGGAAGGCCTCTGGCTCTACTGCTTGCCCATGGGGAGAGAAGTTCTGGTAGTCTATCTGGAAGGTCTAGAGAGCAGTGATTGATTGGGGAGCTACATCACGGGCGGACCTGGCCAGGTGAAGCTCGCTGACAAGTGGCAGCCTCTCCGGAGACTACTAATTCCGCTGATAACATTCTATGCAAATAACCGGCTGAGTGCCATGGGCAGAAAACATTGACACATACCTGCCAGAGGCCTATTCTGGGTCTGAAGAGTCCACCCTGGTCTCCAGCAACTCATCATCTCAGCACACACTTTGCCTGCACGCGTGGAAACCGCCTCTCTCCACGAATGTCTTCACCTGCTAGGAAGCACACGATGTCACTCAGCCAAAGGAGAGCACAGGCAAAGTCAACTGAAGCCCCCATTTTCAAGACTTTGCCCTCTGCTGCTCCACAGCCTCCGGTGGCACACTGCATGTGCGTCACTTCTCGGTAGACAAGGACGAAATCCGGGCATCCAGGGCCCCAGCCGTCCACAGTCTACGGATGGCGGCATATGGATCACCTCTTTGCCTCGTACAGCAGGGAGGCCTGGGCCCTAGACTGGCTCCGCTAGAGCTCCACGACCTCAGCTATTTTCCCTGACCTTTGGCCCGTGCCCTCGTGAGTGTGTCATCTCTACTTCCACTTCTCTTCCCACCACACTGAATCCGCCACCTGCGGATACCTCAGCGTGGACATCAACATCTATCACTGGCTGCAGTGTCACAGGTCACTAGGTGTCTAGGCTCAGGCTGACCTTGGCTGTCTTCTGCCCAGGCAAGGAGCCTAATCCTTCCAAGGAAATGAGGACACGTGCTCACTGGCCGACATCCTTTCTTTCATCCACACAGCAGTCTAGATGAGGGTAAAGAGGCCAGGTGAGGGCTGAGTGTGGGGCCTAAGGCTTCTTTCCCAATCACCATGGTGACAGCCACCGGAAGGCTGGGCGGAACTTCTGACGGGGACGAGTCACAAACACTGAGCCAATAGGAGAGGTCCAGCCTAACCGGCCAGTTCCGCAGAGCCCTCCATTTTACCCATGGACAGACAACGGCCCCTTGCGTCTTTGGCCACAAAATCGAGGGCACCCAGGGAATAACTTCACAGTAGGCAACCCCGGATGTGAACACGTTCGACACACTGGGACAGCAGGCAGGTACCTCTTTTCCACTTATGCTGGGATATCACTAGGCAAGGCGCCCTTCCTCAGCATCTGTGGCCTCTCTGTATGTGTTCACTCAGAGGAAACTCTTCATTCTACCCCTGAGACACATCACAAGTATGAGGGGCCTGAGAGAGAGCCTAGAGATGGAACGGGGGAGGCTTCTGGCTGTACTGCTTCCCCGTGGGGACAGAATAGCAGGTAGTCTCTCTGGAAGGTCTTAGCTTCTGTTGACTGACACGCGCAATACAGTAGGGGCGGACCCTGGCCAGGTGGAGCTTGTGGGCAGATGCAACCTCTCCGGCGACGAATAATTGCGCTGCTGCTTTGTATGGTGAAAACCTCCCCCCGCCAAGGGGGATGGGTAGAGAACATTGACCCACACCCGCCAGGGGCCTTTCCTGGGACTAAAGATCCCAACGTGGTCTCAACGTCGTCACCCTCTCAACACACACCTTTCCTGCACACGTAATCCTGCCTTTCTCCGTCAGGGCCCTATCCTACCAGGAAAAAAAGCAAGCCGCTCAAAAAGGCCGATGCCAGGGAAATCGAGGAAACACTGCCAGTTTCCAAATTTTTGCTGTCTACACGTCCCCGCCTCCGGTGCAAGGCTGCCTATGTGGCCGGGCTCCGAAGGCAAGGCCGAAATCCTGGCAGCCTGGGCCCCAGCAGTGCAATGGTTGATGGACGTGGGGACACGGATGACCCGTTCGCCACATACACGAGGGATCCTTGGGCCCTTCACTGGCTCGCCATTCAGCTCCACGACGTCCACTACTGGCCCTGGCCTTTGCTGTGGCTGGTGCCCCATTAAACGTGTGCTCCGGAGCGATGTTTCTCCACCCATCACTAGCATTCTGCCACCAGGGGATATGTCAGTGTGCGAGTCACCATTTGTCACTGGCAGCAGTGTCACAAGTCACTAGACTTCCAGCTACCCGCTGACCTAGGCTGCCTTCTGCCCCAGGCAAGGTCCCGAATCCTTTATCCCAGATGCTGACACCTGGGCACTGGCGGACATTGATTTTTATCAACACAGAGGTCTGAGTGAGGGTCAGAGGGCCAGGTAGGTGAAGTGAAGGCCAGGTGGGCGGGGCTAAGGCTTCTTTGCCATCACCATAGAGACAGTCCCCCCACCGCAAGAGTGGGCGGAGCTTGGGATGGGCCTGGTGACAAGACTGAGCCAATGGCAGAGATCCGGCCCGCCAGGCAGATGACACAGGGCCCTCCATTGTGACCTATGACCCCTAGCGGCCACAGGATTTGAGCACACCCCGGGAAAGGCTACGCAGGCACAAGGGAGCCCCTGGTGCGGACTGCTTCAGGGCATTGGCAGAGCACGCCAGGTACCTCTTTCCCACTTTCCTCAGGATATCAGTAGGCAAGGCATCCCCACTCAGCATCTCTTGCCTCTCTCTGTCTCTCTCTGCTTGTGTTCCTTCTCTGAAATCTCTTCCTTCTCCCCCTTGTCACTTCACACCTTGGAGTGCCTGACAGAGGGCCTTGAGACGAAAGAACAAAGGGGGAAGGCCTCTGGCTCTACTGCTTGCCCATGGGGAGAGAAGTTCTGGTAGTCTATCTGGAAGGTCTAGAGAGCAGTGATTGATTGGGGAGCTACATCACGGGCGGACCTGGCCAGGTGAAGCTCGCTGACAAGTGGCAGCCTCTCCGGAGACTACTAATTCCGCTGATAACATTCTATGCAAATAACCGGCTGAGTGCCATGGGCAGAAAACATTGACACATACCTGCCAGAGGCCTATTCTGGGTCTGAAGAGTCCACCCTGGTCTCCAGCAACTCATCATCTCAGCACACACTTTGCCTGCACGCGTGGAAACCGCCTCTCTCCACGAATGTCTTCACCTGCTAGGAAGCACACGATGTCACTCAGCCAAAGGAGAGCACAGGCAAAGTCAACTGAAGCCCCCATTTTCAAGACTTTGCCCTCTGCTGCTCCACAGCCTCCGGTGGCACACTGCATGTGCGTCACTTCTCGGTAGACAAGGACGAAATCCGGGCATCCAGGGCCCCAGCCGTCCACAGTCTACGGATGGCGGCATATGGATCACCTCTTTGCCTCGTACAGCAGGGAGGCCTGGGCCCTAGACTGGCTCCGCTAGAGCTCCACGACCTCAGCTATTTTCCCTGACCTTTGGCCCGTGCCCTCGTGAGTGTGTCATCTCTACTTCCACTTCTCTTCCCACCACACTGAATCCGCCACCTGCGGATACCTCAGCGTGGACATCAACATCTATCACTGGCTGCAGTGTCACAGGTCACTAGGTGTCTAGGCTCAGGCTGACCTTGGCTGTCTTCTGCCCAGGCAAGGAGCCTAATCCTTCCAAGGAAATGAGGACACGTGCTCACTGGCCGACATCCTTTCTTTCATCCACACAGCAGTCTAGATGAGGGTAAAGAGGCCAGGTGAGGGCTGAGTGTGGGGCCTAAGGCTTCTTTCCCAATCACCATGGTGACAGCCACCGGAAGGCTGGGCGGAACTTCTGACGGGGACGAGTCACAAACAGTGAGCCAATAGGAGAGGTCCAGCCTAACCGGCCAGTTCCGCAGAGCCCTCCATTTTACCCATGGACAGACAACGGCCCCTTGCGTCTTTGGCCACAAAATCGAGGGCACCCAGGGAATAACTTCACAGTAGGCAACCCCGGATGTGAACACGTTCGACACACTGGGACAGCAGGCAGGTACCTCTTTTCCACTTATGCTGGGATATCACTAGGCAAGGCGCCCTTCCTCAGCATCTGTGGCCTCTCTGTATGTGTTCACTCAGAGGAAACTCTTCATTCTACCCCTGAGACACATCACAAGTATGAGGGGCCTGAGAGAGAGCCTAGAGATGGAACGGGGGAGGCTTCTGGCTCTACTGCTTCCCCGTGGGGACAGAATAGCAGGTAGTCTCTCTGGAAGGTCTTAGCTTCTGTTGACTGACACGCGCAATACAGTAGGGGCGGACCCTGGCCAGGTGGAGCTTGTGGGCAGATGCAACCTCTCCGGCGACGAATAATTGCGCTGCTGCTTTGTATGGTGAAAACCTCCCCCCGCCAAGGGGGATGGGTAGAGAACATTGACCCACACCCGCCAGGGGCCTTTCCTGGGACTAAAGATCCCAACGTGGTCTCAACGTCGTCACCCTCTCAACACACACCTTTCCTGCACACGTAATCCTGCCTTTCTCCGTCAGGGCCCTATCCTACCAGGAAAAAAAGCAAGCCGCTCAAAAAGGCCGATGCCAGGGAAATCGAGGAAACACTGCCAGTTTCCAAATTTTTGCTGTCTACACGTCCCCGCCTCCGGTGCAAGGCTGCCTATGTGGCCGGGCTCCGAAGGCAAGGCCGAAATCCTGGCAGCCTGGGCCCCAGCAGTGCAATGGTTGATGGACGTGGGGACACGGATGACCCGTTCGCCACATACACGAGGGATCCTTGGGCCCTTCACTGGCTCGCCATTCAGCTCCACGACGTCCACTACTGGCCCTGGCCTTTGCTGTGGCTGGTGCCCCATTAAACGTGTGCTCCGGAGCGATGTTTCTCCACCCATCACTAGCATTCTGCCACCAGGGGATATGTCAGTGTGCGAGTCACCATTTGTCACTGGCAGCAGTGTCACAAGTCACTAGACTTCCAGCTACCCGCTGACCTAGGCTGCCTTCTGCCCCAGGCAAGGTCCCGAATCCTTTATCCCAGATGCTGACACCTGGGCACTGGCGGACATTGATTTTTATCAACACAGAGGTCTGAGTGAGGGTCAGAGGGCCAGGTAGGTGAAGTGAAGGCCAGGTGGGCGGGGCTAAGGCTTCTTTGCCATCACCATAGAGACAGTCCCCCCACCGCAAGAGTGGGCGGAGCTTGGGATGGGCCTGGTGACAAGACTGAGCCAATGGCAGAGATCCGGCCCGCCAGGCAGATGACACAGGGCCCTCCATTGTGACCTATGACCCCTAGTGGCCACAGGATTTGAGCACACCCCGGGAAAGGCTACGCAGGCACAAGGGAGCCCCTGGTGCGGACTGCTTCAGGGCATTGGCAGAGCACGCCAGGTACCTCTTTCCCACTTTCCTCAGGATATCAGTAGGCAAGGCATCCCCACTCAGCATCTCTTGCCTCTCTCTGTCTCTCTCTGCTTGTGTTCCTTCTCTGAAATCTCTTCCTTCTCCCCCTTGTCACTTCACACCTTGGAGTGCCTGACAGAGGGCCTTCACACGAAAGAACAAAGGGGGAAGGCCTCTGGCTCTACTGCTTGCCCATGGGGAGAGAAGTTCTGGTAGTCTATCTGGAAGGTCTAGAGAGCAGTGATTGATTGGGGAGCTACATCACGGGCGGACCTGGCCAGGTGAAGCTCGCTGACAAGTGGCAGCCTCTCCGGAGACTACTAATTCCGCTGATAACATTCTATGCAAATAACCAGCTGAGTGCCATGGGCAGAAAACATTGACACATACCTGCCAGAGGCCTATTCTGGGTCTGAAGAGTCCACCCTGGTCTCCAGCAACTCATCATCTCAGCACACACTTTGCCTGCACGCGTGGAAACCGCCTCTCTCCATGAATGTCTTCACCTGCTAGGAAGCACACGATGTCACTCAGCCAAAGGAGAACACAGGCAAAGTCAACTGAAGCCCCCATTTTCAAGACTTTGCCCTCTGCTGCTCCACAGCCTCCGGTGGCACACTGCATGTGCGTCAATTCTCGGTAGACAAGGACGAAATCCGGGCATCCAGGGCCCCAGCCGTCCACAGTCTACGGATGGCGGCATATGGATCACCTCTTTGCCTCGTACAGCAGGGAGGCCTGGGCCCTAGACTGGCTCCGCTAGAGCTCCACGACCTCAGCTATTTTCCCTGACCTTTGGCCCGTGCCCTCGTGAGTGTGTCATCTCTACTTCCACTTCTCTTCCCACCACACTGAATCCGCCACCTGCGGATACCTGAGCGTGGACATCAACATCTATCACTGGCTGCAGTGTCACAGGTCACTAGGTGTCTAGGCTCAGGCTGACCTTGGCTGTCTTCTGCCCAGGCAAGGAGCCTAATCCTTCCAAGGAAATGAGGACACGTGCTCACTGGCCGACATCCTTTCTTTCATCCACACAGCGGTCTAGATGAGGGTAAAGAGGCCAGGGAGGCCAGGTGAGGGCTGAGTGTGGGGCCTAAGGCTTCTTTCCCAATCACCATGGTGACAGCCACCGGAAGGCTGGACGGAACTTCTGACGGGGACGAGTCACAAACACTGAGCCAATGGGAGAGGTCCAGCCTAACCGGCCAGTTCCGCAGAGCCCTCCATTTTACCCATGGACAGACAACGGCCCCTTGCGTCTTTGGCCACAAAATCGAGGGCACCCAGGGAATAACTTCACAGTAGGCAACCCCGGATGTGAACACGTTCGACACACTGGGACAGCAGGCAGGTACCTCTTTTCCACTTATGCTGGGATATCACTAGGCAAGGCGCCCTTCCTCAGCATCTGTGGCCTCTCTGTATGTGTTCACTCAGAGGAAACTCTTCATTCTACCCCTGAGACACATCACAAGTATGAGGGGCCTGAGAGAGAGCCTAGAGATGGAACGGGGGAGGCTTCTGGCTGTACTGCTTCCCCGTGGGGACAGAATAGCAGGTAGTCTCTCTGGAAGGTCTTAGCTTCTGTTGACTGACACGCGCAATACAGTAGGGGCGGACCCTGGCCAGGTGGAGCTTGTGGGCAGATGCAAGCTCTCCGGCGACGAATAATTGCGCTGCTGCTTTGTATGGTGAAAACCTCCCCCCGCCAAGGGGGATGGGTAGAGAACATTGACCCACACCCGCCAGGGGCCTTTCCTGGGACTAAAGATCCCAACGTGGTCTCAACGTCGTCACCCTCTCAACACACACCTTTCCTGCACACGTAATCCTGCCTTTCTCCGTCAGGGCCCTATCCTACCAGGAAAAAAAGCAAGCCGCTCAAAAAGGCCGATGCCAGGGAAATCGAGGAAACACTGCCAGTTTCCAAATTTTTGCTGTCTACACGTCCCCGCCTCCGGTGCAAGGCTGCCTATGTGGCCGGGCTCCGAAGGCAAGGCCGAAATCCTGGCAGCCTGGGCCCCAGCAGTGCAATGGTTGATGGACGTGGGGACACGGATGACCCGTTCGCCACATACAGGAGGGATCCTTGGGCCCTTCACTGGCTCGCCATTCAGCTCCACGACGTCCACTACTGGCCCTGGCCTTTGCTTTGGCTGGTGCCCCATTAAACGTGTGCTCCGGAGCGATGTTTCTCCACCCATCACTAGCATTCTGCCACCAGGGGATATGTCAGTGTGGGAGTCACCATTTGTCACTGGCAGCAGTGTCACAAGTCACTAGACTTCCAGCTACCCGCTGACCTAGGCTGCCTTCTGCCCCAGGCAAGGTCCCGAATCCTTTATCCCAGATGCTGACACCTGGGCACTGGCGGACATTGATTTTTATCAACACAGAGGTCTGAGTGAGGGTCAGAGGGCCAGGTAGGTGAAGTGAAGGCCAGGTGGGCGGGGCTAAGGCTTCTTTGCCATCACCATAGAGACAGTCCCCCCACCGCAAGAGTGGGCGGAGCTTGGGATGGGCCTGGTGACAAGACTGAGCCAATGGCAGAGATCCGGCCCACCAGGCAGATGACACAGGGCCCTCCATTGTGACCTATGACCCCTAGCGGCCACAGGATTTGAGCACACCCCGGGAAAGGCTACGCAGGCACAAGGGAGCCCCTGGTGCGGACTGCTTCAGGGCATTGGCAGAGCACGCCAGGTACCTCTTTCCCACTTTCCTCAGGATATCAGTAGGCAAGGCATCCCCACTCAGCATCTCTTGCCTCTCTCTGTCTCTCTCTGCTTGTGTTCCTTCTCTGAAATCTCTTCCTTCTCCCCCTTGTCACTTCACACCTTGGAGTGCCTGACAGAGGGCCTTGAGACGAAAGAACAAAGGGGGAAGGCCTCTGGCTCTACTGCTTGCCCATGGGGAGAGAAGTTCTGGTAGTCTATCTGGAAGGTCTAGAGAGCAGTGATTGATTGGGGAGCTACATCACGGGCGGACCTGGCCAGGTGAAGCTCGCTGACAAGTGGCAGCCTCTCCGGAGACTACTAATTCCGCTGATAACATTCTATGCAAATAACCGGCTGAGTGCCATGGGCAGAAAACATTGACACATACCTGCCAGAGGCCTATTCTGGGTCTGAAGAGTCCACCCTGGTCTCCAGCAACTCATCATCTCAGCACACACTTTGCCTGCACGCGTGGAAACCGCCTCTCTCCACGAATGTCTTCACCTGCTAGGAAGCACACGATGTCACTCAGCCAAAGGAGAGCACAGGCAAAGTCAACTGAAGCCCCCATTTTCAAGACTTTGCCCTCTGCTGCTCCACAGCCTCCGGTGGCACACTGCATGTGCGTCACTTCTCGGTAGACAAGGACGAAATCCGGGCATCCAGGGCCCAGCCGTCCACAGTCTACGGATGGCGGCATATGGATCACCTCTTTGCCTCGTACAGCAGGGAGGCCTGGGCCCTAGACTGGCTCCGCTAGAGCTCCACGACCTCAGCTATTTTCCCTGACCTTTGGCCCGTGCCCTCGTGAGTGTGTCATCTCTACTTCCACTTCTCTTCCCACCACACTGAATCCGCCACCTGCGGATACCTCAGCGTGGACATCAACATCTATCACTGGCTGCAGTGTCACAGGTCACTAGGTGTCTAGGCTCAGGCTGACCTTGGCTGTCTTCTGCCCAGGCAAGGAGCCTAATCCTTCCAAGGAAATGAGGACACGTGCTCACTGGCCGACATCCTTTCTTTCATCCACACAGCAGTCTAGATGAGGGTAAAGAGGCCAGGTGAGGGCTGAGTGTGGGGCCTAAGGCTTCTTTCCCAATCACCATGGTGACAGCCACCGGAAGGCTGGGCGGAACTTCTGACGGGGACGAGTCACAAACACTGAGCCAATAGGAGAGGTCCAGCCTAACCGGCCAGTTCCGCAGAGCCCTCCATTTTACCCATGGACAGACAACGGCCCCTTGCGTCTTTGGCCACAAAATCGAGGGCACCCAGGGAATAACTTCACAGTAGGCAACCCCGGATGTGAACACGTTCGACACACTGGGACAGCAGGCAGGTACCTCTTTTCCACTTATGCTGGGATATCACTAGGCAAGGCGCCCTTCCTCAGCATCTGTGGCCTCTCTGTATGTGTTCACTCAGAGGAAACTCTTCATTCTACCCCTGAGACACATCACAAGTATGAGGGGCCTGAGAGAGAGCCTAGAGATGGAACGGGGGAGGCTTCTGGCTCTACTGCTTCCCCGTGGGGACAGAATAGCAGGTAGTCTCTCTGGAAGGTCTTAGCTTCTGTTGACTGACACGCGCAATACAGTAGGGGCGGACCCTGGCCAGGTGGAGCTTGTGGGCAGATGCAACCTCTCCGGCGACGAATAATTGCGCTGCTGCTTTGTATGGTGAAAACCTCCCCCCGCCAAGGGGGATGGGTAGAGAACATTGACCCACACCCGCCAGGGGCCTTTCCTGGGACTAAAGATCCCAACGTGGTCTCAACGTCGTCACCCTCTCAACACACACCTTTCCTGCACACGTAATCCTGCCTTTCTCCGTCAGGGCCCTATCCTACCAGGAAAAAAAGCAAGCCGCTCAAAAAGGCCGATGCCAGGGAAATCGAGGAAACACTGCCAGTTTCCAAATTTTTGCTGTCTACACGTCCCCGCCTCCAGTGCAAGGCTGCCTATGTGGCCGGGCTCCGAAGGCAAGGCCGAAATCCTGGCAGCCTGGGCCCCAGCAGTGCAATGGTTGATGGACGTGGGGACACGGATGACCCGTTCGCCACATACACGAGGGATCCTTGGGCCCTTCACTGGCTCGCCATTCAGCTCCACGACGTCCACTACTGGCCCTGGCCTTTGCTGTGGCTGGTGCCCCATTAAACGTGTGCTCCGGAGCGATGTTTCTCCACCCATCACTAGCATTCTGCCACCAGGGGATATGTCAGTGTGCGAGTCACCATTTGTCACTGGCAGCAGTGTCACAAGTCACTAGACTTCCAGCTACCCGCTGACCTAGGCTGCCTTCTGCCCCAGGCAAGGTCCCGAATCCTTTATCCCAGATGCTGACACCTGGGCACTGGCGGACATTGATTTTTATCAACACAGAGGTCTGAGTGAGGGTCAGAGGGCCAGGTAGGTGAAGTGAAGGCCAGGTGGGCGGGGCTAAGGCTTCTTTGCCATCACCATAGAGACAGTCCCCCCACCGCAAGAGTGGGCGGAGCTTGGGATGGGCCTGGTGACAAGACTGAGCCAATGGCAGAGATCCGGCCCGCCAGGCAGATGACACAGGGCCCTCCATTGTGACCTATGACCCCTAGCGGCCACAGGATTTGAGCACACCCCGGGAAAGGCTACGCAGGCACAAGGGAGCCCCTGGTGCGGACTGCTTCAGGGCATTGGCAGAGCACGCCAGGTACCTCTTTCCCACTTTCCTCAGGATATCAGTAGGCAAGGCATCCCCACTCAGCATCTCTTGCCTCTCTCTGTCTCTCTCTGCTTGTGTTCCTTCTCTGAAATCTCTTCCTTCTCCCCCTTGTCACTTCACACCTTGGAGTGCCTGACAGAGGGCCTTGAGACGAAAGAACAAAGGGGGAAGGCCTCTGGCTCTACTGCTTGCCCATGGGGAGAGAAGTTCTGGTAGTCTATCTGGAAGGTCTAGAGAGCAGTGATTGATTGGGGAGCTACATCACGGGCGGACCTGGCCAGGTGAAGCTCGCTGACAAGTGGCAGCCTCTCCGGAGACTACTAATTCCGCTGATAACATTCTATGCAAATAACCGGCTGAGTGCCATGGGCAGAAAACATTGACACATACCTGCCAGAGGCCTATTCTGGGTCTGAAGAGTCCACCCTGGTCTCCAGCAACTCATCATCTCAGCACACACTTTGCCTGCACGCGTGGAAACCGCCTCTCTCCACGAATGTCTTCACCTGCTAGGAAGCACACGATGTCACTCAGCCAAAGGAGAGCACAGGCAAAGTCAACTGAAGCCCCCATTTTCAAGACTTTGCCCTCTGCTGCTCCACAGCCTCCGGTGGCACACTGCATGTGCGTCACTTCTCGGTAGACAAGGACGAAATCCGGGCATCCAGGGCCCCAGCCGTCCACAGTCTACGGATGGCGGCATATGGATCACCTCTTTGCCTCGTACAGCAGGGAGGCCTGGGCCCTAGACTGGCTCCGCTAGAGCTCCACGACCTCAGCTATTTTCCCTGACCTTTGGCCCGTGCCCTCGTGAGTGTGTCATCTCTACTTCCACTTCTCTTCCCGCCACACTGAATCCGCCACCTGCGGATACCTCAGCGTGGACATCAACATCTATCACTGGCTGCAGTGTCACAGGTCACTAGGTGTCTAGGCTCAGGCTGACCTTGGCTGTCTTCTGCCCAGGCAAGGAGCCTAATCCTTCCAAGGAAATGAGGACACGTGCTCACTGGCCGACATCCTTTCTTTCATCCACACAGCAGTCTAGATGAGGGTAAAGAGGCCAGGTGAGGGCTGAGTGTGGGGCCTAAGGCTTCTTTCCCAATCACCATGGTGACAGCCACCGGAAGGCTGGGCGGAACTTCTGACGGGGACGAGTCACAAACACTGAGCCAATAGGAGAGGTCCAGCCTAACCGGCCAGTTCCGCAGAGCCCTCCATTTTACCCATGGACAGACAACGGCCCCTTGCGTCTTTGGCCACAAAATCGAGGGCACCCAGGGAATAACTTCACAGTAGGCAACCCCGGATGTGAACACGTTCGACACACTGGGACAGCAGGCAGGTACCTCTTTTCCACTTATGCTGGGATATCACTAGGCAAGGCGCCCTTCCTCAGCATCTGTGGCCTCTCTGTATGTGTTCACTCAGAGGAAACTCTTCATTCTACCCCTGAGACACATCACAAGTATGAGGGGCCTGAGAGAGAGCCTAGAGATGGAACGGGGGAGGCTTCTGGCTCTACTGCTTCCCCGTGGGGACAGAATAGCAGGTAGTCTCTCTGGAAGGTCTTAGCTTCTGTTGACTGACACGCGCAATACAGTAGGGGCGGACCCTGGCCAGGTGGAGCTTGTGGGCAGATGCAAGCTCTCCGGCGACGAATAATTGCGCTGCTGCTTTGTATGGTGAAAACCTCCCCCCGCCAAGGGGGATGGGTAGAGAACATTGACCCACACCCGCCAGGGGCCTTTCCTGGGACTAAAGATCCCAACGTGGTCTCAACGTCGTCACCCTCTCAACACACACCTTTCCTGCACACGTAATCCTGCCTTTCTCCGTCAGGGCCCTATCCTACCAGGAAAAAAAGCAAGCCGCTCAAAAAGGCCGATGCCAGGGAAATCGAGGAAACACTGCCAGTTTCCAAATTTTTGCTGTCTACACGTCCCCGCCTCCGGTGCAAGGCTGCCTATGTGGCCGGGCTCCGAAGGCAAGGCCGAAATCCTGGCAGCCTGGGCCCCAGCAGTGCAATGGTTGATGGACGTGGGGACACGGATGACCCGTTCGCCACATACACGAGGGATCCTTGGGCCCTTCACTGGCTCGCCATTCAGCTCCACGACGTCCACTACTGGCCCTGGCCTTTGCTGTGGCTGGTGCCCCATTAAACGTGTGCTCCGGAGCGATGTTTCTCCACCCATCACTAGCATTCTGCCACCAGGGGATATGTCAGTGTGCGAGTCACCATTTGTCACTGGCAGCAGTGTCACAAGTCACTAGACTTCCAGCTACCCGCTGACCTAGGCTGCCTTCTGCCCCAGGCAAGGTCCCGAATCCTTTATCCCAGATGCTGACACCTGGGCACTGGCGGACATTGATTTTTATCAACACAGAGGTCTGAGTGAGGGTCAGAGGGCCAGGTAGGTGAAGTGAAGGCCAGGTGGGCGGGGCTAAGGCTTCTTTGCCATCACCATAGAGACAGTCCCCCCACCGCAAGAGTGGGCGGAGCTTGGGATGGGCCTGGTGACAAGACTGAGCCAATGGCAGAGATCCGGCCCGCCAGGCAGATGACACAGGGCCCTCCATTGTGACCTATGACCCCTAGTGGCCACAGGATTTGAGCACACCCCGGGAAAGGCTACGCAGGCACAAGGGAGCCCCTGGTGCGGACTGCTTCAGGGCATTGGCAGAGCACGCCAGGTACCTCTTTCCCACTTTCCTCAGGATATCAGTAGGCAAGGCATCCCCACTCAGCATCTCTTGCCTCTCTCTGTCTCTCTCTGCTTGTGTTCCTTCTCTGAAATCTCTTCCTTCTCCCCCTTGTCACTTCACACCTTGGAGTGCCTGACAGAGGGCCTTCAGACGAAAGAACAAAGGGGGAAGGCCTCTGGCTCTAGTGCTTGCCCATGGGGAGAGAAGTTCTGGTAGTCTATCAGGAAGGTCTAGAGAGCAGTGATTGATTGGGGAGCTACATCACGGGCGGACCTGACCAGGTGAAGCTCGCTGACAAGTGGCAGCCTCTCCGGAGACTACTAATTCCGCTGATAACATTCTATGCAAATAACCGGCTGAGTGCCATGGGCAGAAAACATTGACACATACCTGCCAGAGGCCTATTCTGGGTCTGAAGAGTCCACCCTGGTCTCCAGCAACTCATCATCTCAGCACACACTTTGCCTGCACGCGTGGAAACCGCCTCTCTCCACGAATGTCTTCACCTGCTAGGAAGCACACGATGTCACTCAGCCAAAGGAGAGCACAGGCAAAGTCAACTGAAGCCCCCATTTTCAAGATTTTGCCCTCTGCTGCTCCACAGCCTCCGGTGGCACACTGCATGTGCGTCACTTCTCGGTAGACAAGGACGAAATCCGGGCATCCAGGGCCCCAGCCGTCCACAGTCTACGGATGGCGGCATATGGATCACCTCTTTGCCTCGTACAGCAGGGAGGCCTGGGCCCTAGACTGGCTCCGCTAGAGCTCCACGACCTCAGCTATTTTCCCTGACCTTTGGCCCGTGCCCTCGTGAGTGTGTCATCTCTACTTCCACTTCTCTTCCCACCACACTGAATCCGCCACCTGCGGATACCTGAGCGTGGACATCAACATCTATCACTGGCTGCAGTGTCACAGGTCACTAGGTGTCTAGGCTCAGGCTGACCTTGGCTGTCTTCTGCCCAGGCAAGGAGCCTAATCCTTCCAAGGAAATGAGGACACGTGCTCACTGGCCGACATCCTTTCTTTCATCCACACAGCGGTCTAGATGAGGGTAAAGAGGCCAGGGAGGCCAGGTGAGGGCTGAGTGTGGGGCCTAAGGCTTCTTTCCCAATCACCATGGTGACAGCCACCGGAAGGCTGGGCGGAACTTCTGACTGGGACGAGTCACAAACACTGAGCCAATAGGAGAGGTCCAGCCTAACCGGCCAGTTCCGCAGAGCCCTCCATTTTACCCATGGACAGACAACGGCCCCTTGCGTCTTTGGCCACAAAATCGAGGGCACCCAGGGAATAACTTCACAGTAGGCAACCCCGGATGTGAACACGTTCGACACACTGGGACAGCAGGCAGGTACCTCTTTTCCACTTATGCTGGGATATCACTAGGCAAGGCGCCCTTCCTCAGCATCTGTGGCCTCTCTGTATGTGTTCACTCAGAGGAAACTCTTCATTCTACCCCTGAGACACATCACAAGTATGAGGGGCCTGAGAGAGAGCCTAGAGATGGAACGGGGGAGGCTTCTGGCTCTACTGCTTCCCCGTGGGGACAGAATAGCAGGTAGTCTCTCTGGAAGGTCTTAGCTTCTGTTGACTGACACGCGCAATACAGTAGGGGCGGACCCTGGCCAGGTGGAGCTTGTGGGCAGATGCAAGCTCTCCGGCGACGAATAATTGCGCTGCTGCTTTGTATGGTGAAAACCTCCCCCCGCCAAGGGGGATGGGTAGAGAACATTGACCCACACCCGCCAGGGGCCTTTCCTGGGACTAAAGATCCCAACGTGGTCTCAACGTCGTCACCCTCTCAACACACACCTTTCCTGCACACGTAATCCTGCCTTTCTCCGTCAGGGCCCTATCTTACCAGGAAAAAAAGCAAGCCGCTCAAAAAGGCCGATGCCAGGGAAATCGAGGAAACACTGCCAGTTTCCAAATTTTTGCTGTCTACACGTCCCCGCCTCCGGTGCAAGGCTGCCTATGTGGCCGGGCTCCGAAGGCAAGGCCGAAATCCTGGCAGCCTGGGCCCCAGCAGTGCAATGGTTGATGGACGTGGGGACACGGATGACCCGTTCGCCACATACAGGAGGGATCCTTGGGCCCTTCACTGGCTCGCCATTCAGCTCCACGACGTCCACTACTGGCCCTGGCCTTTGCTGTGGCTGGTGCCCCATTAAACGTGTGCTCCGGAGCGATGTTTCTCCACCCATCACTAGCATTCTGCCACCAGGGGATATGTCAGTGTGGGAGTCACCATTTGTCACTGGCAGCAGTGTCACAAGTCACTAGACTTCCAGCTACCCGCTGACCTAGGCTGCCTTCTGCCCCAGGCAAGGTCCCGAATCCTTTATCCCAGATGCTGACACCTGGGCAGTGGCGGACATTGATTTTTATCAACACAGAGGTCTGAGTGAGGGTCAGAGGGCCAGGTAGGTGAAGTGAAGGCCAGGTGGGCGGGGCTGAGGCTTCTTTGCCATCACCATAGAGACAGTCCCCCCACCGCAAGAGTGGGCGGAGCTTGGGATGGGCCTGGTGACAAGACTGAGCCAATGGCAGAGATCCGGCCCGCCAGGCAGATGACACAGGGCCCTCCATTGTGACCTATGACCCCTAGCGGCCACAGGATTTGAGCACACCCCGGGAAAGGCTACGCAGGCACAAGGGAGCCCCTGGTGCGGACTGCTTCAGGGCATTGGCAGAGCACGCCAGGTACCTCTTTCCCACTTTCCTCAGGATATCAGTAGGCAAGGCATCCCCACTCAGCATCTCTTGCCTCTCTCTGTCTCTCTCTGCTTGTGTTCCTTCTCTAAAATCTCTTCCTTCTCCCCCTTGTCACTTCACACCTTGGAGTGCCTGACAGAGGGCCTTCAGACGAAAGAACAAAGGGGGAAGGCCTCTGGCTCTACTGCTTGCCCATGGGGAGAGAAGTTCTGGTAGTCTATCTGGAAGGTCTAGAGAGCAGTGATTGATTGGGGAGCTACATCACGGGCGGACCTGGCCAGGTGAAGCTCGCTGACAAGTGGCAGCCTCTCCGGAGACTACTAATTCCGCTGATAACATTCTATGCAAATAACCGGCTGAGTGCCATGGGCAGAAAACATTGACACATACCTGCCAGAGGCCTATTCTGGGTCTGAAGAGTCCACCCTGGTCTCCAGCAACTCATCATCTCAGCACACACTTTGCCTGCACGCGTGGAAACCGCCTCTCTCCACGAATGTCTTCACCTGCTAGGAAGCACACGATGTCACTCAGCCAAAGGAGAACACAGGCAAAGTCAACTGAAGCCCCCATTTTCAAGACTTTGCCCTCTGCTGCTCCACAGCCTCCGGTGGCACACTGCATGTGCGTCACTTCTCGGTAGACAAGGACGAAATCCGGGCATCCAGGGCCCAGCCGTCCACAGTCTACGGATGGCGGCATATGGATCACCTCTTTGCCTCGTACAGCAGGGAGGCCTGGGCCCTAGACTGGCTCCGCTAGAGCTCCACGACCTCAGCTATTTTCCCTGACCTATGGCCCGTGCCCTCGTGAGTGTGTCATCTCTACTTCCACTTCTCTTCCCACCACACTGAATCCGCCACCTGCGGATACCTGAGCGTGGACATCAACATCTATCACTGGCTGCAGTGTCACAGGTCACTAGGTGTCTAGGCTCAGGCTGACCTTGGCTGTCTTCTGCCCAGGCAAGGAGCCTAATCCTTCCAAGGAAATGAGGACACGTGCTCACTGGCCGACATCCTTTCTTTCATCCACACAGCGGTCTAGATGAGGGTAAAGAGGCCAGGGAGGCCAGGTGAGGGCTGAGTGTGGGGCCTAAGGCTTCTTTCCCAATCACCATGGTGACAGCCACCGGAAGGCTGGGCGGAACTTCTGACGGGGACGAGTCACAAACACTGAGCCAATAGGAGAGGTCCAGCCTAACCGGCCAGTTCCGCAGAGCCCTCCATTTTACCCATGGACAGACATCGGCCCCTTGCGTCTTTGGCCACAAAATCGAGGGCACCCAGGGAATAACTTCACAGTAGGCAACCCCGGATGTGAACACGTTCGACACACTGGGACAGCAGGCAGGTACCTCTTTTCCACTTATGCTGGGATATCACTAGGCAAGGCGCCCTTCCTCAGCATCTGTGGCCTCTCTGTATGTGTTCACTCAGAGGAAACTCTTCATTCTACCCCTGAGACACATCACAAGTATGAGGGGCCTGAGAGAGAGCCTAGAGATGGAACGGGGGAGGCTTCTGGCTCTACTGCTTCCCCGTGGGGACAGAATAGCAGGTAGTCTCTCTGGAAGGTCTTAGCTTCTGTTGACTGACACGCGCAATACAGTAGGGGCGGACCCTGGCCAGGTGGAGCTTGTGGGCAGATGCAAGCTCTCCGGCGACGAATAATTGCGCTGCTGCTTTGTATGGTGAAAACCTCCCCCCGCCAAGGGGGATGGGTAGAGAACATTGACCCACACCCGCCAGGGGCCTTTCCTGGGACTAAAGATCCCAACGTGGTCTCAACGTCGTCACCCTCTCAACACACACCTTTCCTGCACACGTAATCCTGCCTTTCTCCGTCAGGGCCCTATCTTACCAGGAAAAAAAGCAAGCCGCTCAAAAAGGCCGATGCCAGGGAAATCGAGGAAACACTGCCAGTTTCCAAATTTTTGCTGTCTACACGTCCCCGCCTCCGGTGCAAGGCTGCCTATGTGGCCGGGCTCCGAAGGCAAGGCCGAAATCCTGGCAGCCTGGGCCCCAGCAGTGCAATGGTTGATGGACGTGGGGACACGGATGACCCGTTCGCCACATACAGGAGGGATCCTTGGGCCCTTCACTGGCTCGCCATTCAGCTCCACGACGTCCACTACTGGCCCTGGCCTTTGCTGTGGCTGGTGCCCCATTAAACGTGTGCTCCGGAGCGATGTTTCTCCACCCATCACTAGCATTCTGCCACCAGGGGATATGTCAGTGTGCGAGTCACCATCTGTCACTGGCAGCAGTGTCACAAGTCACTAGACTTCCAGCTACCCGCTGACCTAGGCTGCCTTCTGCCCCAGGCAAGGTCCCGAATCCTTTATCCCAGATGCTGACACCTGGGCACTGGCGGACATTGATTTTTATCAACACAGAGGTCTGAGTGAGGGTCAGAGGGCCAGGTAGGTGAAGTGAAGGCCAGGTGGGCGGGGCTAAGGCTTCTTTGCCATCACCATAGAGACAGTCCCCCCACCGCAAGAGTGGGCGGAGCTTGGGATGGGCCTGGTGACAAGACTGAGCCAATGGCAGAGATCCGGCCCGCCAGGCAGATGACACAGGGCCCTCCATTGTGACCTATGACCCCTAGCGGCCACAGGATTTGAGCACACCCCGGGAAAGGCTACGCAGGCACAAGGGAGCCCCTGGTGCGGACTGCTTCAGGGCATTGGCAGAGCACGCCAGGTACCTCTTTCCCACTTTCCTCAGGATATCAGTAGGCAAGGCATCCCCACTCAGCATCTCTTGCCTCTCTCTGTCTCTCTCTGCTTGTGTTCCTTCTCTGAAATCTCTTCCTTCTCCCCCTTGTCACTTCACACCTTGGAGTGCCTGACAGAGGGCCTTGAGACGAAAGAACAAAGGGGGAAGGCCTCTGGCTCTACTGCTTGCCCATGGGGAGAGAAGTTCTGGTAGTCTATCTGGAAGGTCTAGAGAGCAGTGATTGATTGGGGAGCTACATCACGGGCGGACCTGGCCAGGTGAAGCTCGCTGACAAGTGGCAGCCTCTCCGGAGACTACTAATTCCGCTGATAACATTCTATGCAAATAACCGGCTGAGTGCCATGGGCAGAAAACATTGACACATACCTGCCAGAGGCCTATTCTGGGTCTGAAGAGTCCACCCTGGTCTCCAGCAACTCATCATCTCAGCACACACTTTGCCTGCACGCGTGGAAACCGCCTCTCTCCACGAATGTCTTCACCTGCTAGGAAGCACACGATGTCACTCAGCCAAAGGAGAGCACAGGCAAAGTCAACTGAAGCCCCCATTTTCAAGACTTTGCCCTCTGCTGCTCCACAGCCTCCGGTGGCACACTGCATGTGCGTCACTTCTCGGTAGACAAGGACGAAATCCGGGCATCCAGGGCCCCAGCCGTCCACAGTCTACGGATGGCGGCATATGGATCACCTCTTTGCCTCGTACAGCAGGGAGGCCTGGGCCCTAGACTGGCTCCGCTAGAGCTCCACGACCTCAGCTATTTTCCCTGACCTTTGGCCCGTGCCCTCGTGAGTGTGTCATCTCTACTTCGACTTCTCTTCCCACCACACTGAATCCGCCACCTGCGGATACCTCAGCGTGGACATCAACATCTATCACTGGCTGCAGTGTCACAGGTCACTAGGTGTCTAGGCTCAGGCTGACCTTGGCTGTCTTCTGCCCAGGCAAGGAGCCTAATCCTTCCAAGGAAATGAGGACACGTGCTCACTGGCCGACATCCTTTCTTTCATCCACACAGCAGTCTAGATGAGGGTAAAGAGGCCAGGTGAGGGCTGAGTGTGGGGCCTAAGGCTTCTTTCCCAATCACCATGGTGACAGCCACCGGAAGGCTGGGCGGAACTTCTGACGGGGACGAGTCACAAACACTGAGCCAATAGGAGAGGTCCAGCCTAACCGGCCAGTTCCGCAGAGCCCTCCATTTTACCCATGGACAGACAACGGCCCCTTGCGTCTTTGGCCACAAAATCGAGGGCACCCAGGGAATAACTTCACAGTAGGCAACCCCGGATGTGAACACGTTCGACACACTGGGACAGCAGGCAGGTACCTCTTTTCCACTTATGCTGGGATATCACTAGGCAAGGCGCCCTTCCTCAGCATCTGTGGCCTCTCTGTATGTGTTCACTCAGAGGAAACTCTTCATTCTACCCCTGAGACACATCACAAGTATGAGGGGCCTGAGAGAGAGCCTAGAGATGGAACGGGGGAGGCTTCTGGCTCTACTGCTTCCCCGTGGGGACAGAATAGCAGGTAGTCTCTCTGGAAGGTCTTAGCTTCTGTTGACTGACACGCGCAATACAGTAGGGGCGGACCCTGGCCAGGTGGAGCTTGTGGGCAGATGCAAGCTCTCCGGCGACGAATAATTGCGCTGCTGCTTTGTATGGTGAAAACCTCCCCCCGCCAAGGGGGATGGGTAGAGAACATTGACCCACACCCGCCAGGGGCCTTTCCTGGGACTAAAGATCCCAACGTGGTCTCAACGTCGTCACCCTCTCAACACACACCTTTCCTGCACACGTAATCCTGCCTTTCTCCGTCAGGGCCCTATCCTACCAGGAAAAAAAGCAAGCCGCTCAAAAAGGCCGATGCCAGGGAAATCGAGGAAACACTGCCAGTTTCCAAATTTTTGCTGTCTACACGTCCCCGCCTCCGGTGCAAGGCTGCCTATGTGGCCGGGCTCCGAAGGCAAGGCCGAAATCCTGGCAGCCTGGGCCCCAGCAGTGCAATGGTTGATGGACGTGGGGACACGGATGACCCGTTCGCCACATACACGAGGGATCCTTGGGCCCTTCACTGGCTCGCCATTCAGCTCCACGACGTCCACTACTGGCCCTGGCCTTTGCTGTGGCTGGTGCCCCATTAAACGTGTGCTCCGGAGCGATGTTTCTCCACCCATCACTAGCATTCTGCCACCAGGGGATATGTCAGTGTGCGAGTCACCATTTGTCACTGGCAGCAGTGTCACAAGTCACTAGACTTCCAGCTACCCGCTGACCTAGGCTGCCTTCTGCCCCAGGCAAGGTCCCGAATCCTTTATCCCAGATGCTGACACCTGGGCACTGGCGGACATTGATTTTTATCAACACAGAGGTCTGAGTGAGGGTCAGAGGGCCAGGTAGGTGAAGTGAAGGCCAGGTGGGCGGGGCTAAGGCTTCTTTGCCATCACCATAGAGACAATCCCCCCACCGCAAGAGTGGGCGGAGCTTGGGATGGGCCTGGTGACAAGACTGAGCCAATGGCAGAGATCCGGCCCGCCAGGCAGATGACACAGGGCCCTCCATTGTGACCTATGACCCCTAGCGGCCACAGGATTTGAGCACACCCCGGGAAAGGCTACGCAGGCACAAGGGAGCCCCTGGTGCGGACTGCTTCAGGGCATTGGCAGAGCACGCCAGGTACCTCTTTCCCACTTTCCTCAGGATATCAGTAGGCAAGGCATCCCCACTCAGCATCTCTTGCCTCTCTCTGTCTCTCTCTGCTTGTGTTCCTTCTCTGAAATCTCTTCCTTCTCCCCCTTGTCACTTCACACCTTGGAGTGCCTGACAGAGGGCCTTCAGACGAAAGAACAAAGGGGGAAGGCCTCTGGCTCTACTGCTTGCCCATGGGGAGAGAAGTTCTGGTAGTCTATCTGGAACGTCTAGAGAGCAGTGATTGATTGGGGAGCTACATCACGGGCGGACCTGGCCAGGTGAAGCTCGCTGACAAGTGGCAGCCTCTCCGGAGACTACTAATTCCGCTGATAACATTCTATGCAAATAACCGGCTGAGTGCCATGGGCAGAAAACATTGACACATACCTGCCAGAGGCCTATTCTGGGTCTGAAGAGTCCACCCTGGTCTCCAGCAACTCATCATCTCAGCACACACTTTGCCTGCACGCGTGGAAACCGCCTCTCTCCATGAATGTCTTCACCTGCTAGGAAGCACACGATGTCACTCAGCCAAAGGAGAGCACAGGCACAGTCAACTGAAGCCCCCATTTTCAAGACTTTGCCCTCTGCTGCTCCACAGCCTCCGGTGGCACACTGCATGTGCGTCACTTCTCGGTAGACAAGGACGAAATCCGGGCATCCAGGGCCCCAGCCGTCCACAGTCTACGGATGGCGGCATATGGATCACCTCTTTGCCTCGTACAGCAGGGAGGCCTGGGCCCTAGACTGGCTCCGCTAGAGCTCCACGACCTCAGCTATTTTCCCTGACCTTTGGCCCGTGCCCTCGTGAGTGTGTCATCTCTACTTCCACTTCTCTTCCCACCACACTGAATCCGCCACCTGCGGATACCTGAGCGTGGACATCAACATCTATCACTGGCTGCAGTGTCACAGGTCACTAGGTGTCTAGGCTCAGGCTGACCTTGGCTGTCTTCTGCCCAGGCAAGGAGCCTAATCCTTCCAAGGAAATGAGGACACGTGCTCACTGGCCGACATCCTTTCTTTCATCCACACAGCGGTCTAGATGAGGGTAAAGAGGCCAGGGAGGCCAGGTGAGGGCTGAGTGTGGGGCCTAAGGCTTCTTTCCCAATCACCATGGTGACAGCCACCGGAAGGCTGGGCGGAACTTCTGACTGGGACGAGTCACAAACACTGAGCCAATAGGAGAGGTCCAGCCTAACCGGCCAGTTCCGCAGAGCCCTCCATTTTACCCATGGACAGACAACGGCCCCTTGCGTCTTTGGCCACAAAATCGAGGGCACCCAGGGAATAACTTCACAGTAGGCAACCCCGGATGTGAACACGTTCGACACACTGGGACAGCAGGCAGGTACCTCTTTTCCACTTATGCTGGGATATCACTAGGCAAGGCGCCCTTCCTCAGCATCTGTGGCCTCTCTGTATGTGTTCACTCAGAGGAAACTCTTCATTCTACCCCTGAGACACATCACAAGTATGAGGGGCCTGAGAGAGAGCCTAGAGATGGAACGGGGGAGGCTTCTGGCTCTACTGCTTCCCCGTGGGGACAGAATAGCAGGTAGTCTCTCTGGAAGGTCTTAGCTTCTGTTGACTGACACGCGCAATACAGTAGGGGCGGACCCTGGCCAGGTGGAGCTTGTGGGCAGATGCAAGCTCTCCGGCGACGAATAATTGCGCTGCTGCTTTGTATGGTGAAAACCTCCCCCCGCCAAGGGGGATGGGTAGAGAACATTGACCCACACCCGCCAGGGGCCTTTCCTGGGACTAAAGATCCCAACGTGGTCTCAACGTCGTCACCCTCTCAACACACACCTTTCCTGCACACGTAATCCTGCCTTTCTCCGTCAGGGCCCTATCTTACCAGGAAAAAAAGCAAGCCGCTCAAAAAGGCCGATGCCAGGGAAATCGAGGAAACACTGCCAGTTTCCAAATTTTTGCTGTCTACACGTCCCCGCCTCCGGTGCAAGGCTGCCTATGTGGCCGGGCTCCGAAGGCAAGGCCGAAATCCTGGCAGCCTGGGCCCCAGCAGTGCAATGGTTGATGGACGTGGGGACACGGATGACCCGTTCGCCACATACAGGAGGGATCCTTGGGCCCTTCACTGGCTCGCCATTCAGCTCCACGACGTCCACTACTGGCCCTGGCCTTTGCTGTGGCTGGTGCCCCATTAAACGTGTGCTCCGGAGCGATGTTTCTCCACCCATCACTAGCATTCTGCCACCAGGGGATATGTCAGTGTGGGAGTCACCATTTGTCACTGGCAGCAGTGTCACAAGTCACTAGACTTCCAGCTACCCGCTGACCTAGGCTGCCTTCTGCCCCAGGCAAGGTCCCGAATCCTTTATCCCAGATGCTGACACCTGGGCAGTGGCGGACATTGATTTTTATCAACACAGAGGTCTGAGTGAGGGTCAGAGGGCCAGGTAGGTGAAGTGAAGGCCAGGTGGGCGGGGCTGAGGCTTCTTTGCCATCACCATAGAGACAGTCCCCCCACCGCAAGAGTGGGCGGAGCTTGGGATGGGCCTGGTGACAAGACTGAGCCAATGGCAGAGATCCGGCCCGCCAGGCAGATGACACAGGGCCCTCCATTGTGACCTATGACCCCTAGCGGCCACAGGATTTGAGCACACCCCGGGAAAGGCTACGCAGGCACAAGGGAGCCCCTGGTGCGGACTGCTTCAGGGCATTGGCAGAGCACGCCAGGTACCTCTTTCCCACTTTCCTCAGGATATCAGTAGGCAAGGCATCCCCACTCAGCATCTCTTGCCTCTCTCTGTCTCTCTCTGCTTGTGTTCCTTCTCTAAAATCTCTTCCTTCTCCCCCTTGTCACTTCACACCTTGGAGTGCCTGACAGAGGGCCTTCAGACGAAAGAACAAAGGGGGAAGGCCTCTGGCTCTACTGCTTGCCCATGGGGAGAGAAGTTCTGGTAGTCTATCTGGAAGGTCTAGAGAGCAGTGATTGATTGGGGAGCTACATCACGGGCGGACCTGGCCAGGTGAAGCTCGCTGACAAGTGGCAGCCTCTCCGGAGACTACTAATTCCGCTGATAACATTCTATGCAAATAACCGGCTGAGTGCCATGGGCAGAAAACATTGACACATACCTGCCAGAGGCCTATTCTGGGTCTGAAGAGTCCACCCTGGTCTCCAGCAACTCATCATCTCAGCACACACTTTGCCTGCACGCGTGGAAACCGCCTCTCTCCACGAATGTCTTCACCTGCTAGGAAGCACACGATGTCACTCAGCCAAAGGAGAACACAGGCAAAGTCAACTGAAGCCCCCATTTTCAAGACTTTGCCCTCTGCTGCTCCACAGCCTCCGGTGGCACACTGCATGTGCGTCACTTCTCGGTAGACAAGGACGAAATCCGGGCATCCAGGGCCCAGCCGTCCACAGTCTACGGATGGCGGCATATGGATCACCTCTTTGCCTCGTACAGCAGGGAGGCCTGGGCCCTAGACTGGCTCCGCTAGAGCTCCACGACCTCAGCTATTTTCCCTGACCTATGGCCCGTGCCCTCGTGAGTGTGTCATCTCTACTTCCACTTCTCTTCCCACCACACTGAATCCGCCACCTGCGGATACCTGAGCGTGGACATCAACATCTATCACTGGCTGCAGTGTCACAGGTCACTAGGTGTCTAGGCTCAGGCTGACCTTGGCTGTCTTCTGCCCAGGCAAGGAGCCTAATCCTTCCAAGGAAATGAGGACACGTGCTCACTGGCCGACATCCTTTCTTTCATCCACACAGCGGTCTAGATGAGGGTAAAGAGGCCAGGGAGGCCAGGTGAGGGCTGAGTGTGGGGCCTAAGGCTTCTTTCCCAATCACCATGGTGACAGCCACCGGAAGGCTGGGCGGAACTTCTGACGGGGACGAGTCACAAACACTGAGCCAATAGGAGAGGTCCAGCCTAACCGGCCAGTTCCGCAGAGCCCTCCATTTTACCCATGGACAGACATCGGCCCCTTGCGTCTTTGGCCACAAAATCGAGGGCACCCAGGGAATAACTTCACAGTAGGCAACCCCGGATGTGAACACGTTCGACACACTGGGACAGCAGGCAGGTACCTCTTTTCCACTTATGCTGGGATATCACTAGGCAAGGCGCCCTTCCTCAGCATCTGTGGCCTCTCTGTATGTGTTCACTCAGAGGAAACTCTTCATTCTACCCCTGAGACACATCACAAGTATGAGGGGCCTGAGAGAGAGCCTAGAGATGGAACGGGGGAGGCTTCTGGCTCTACTGCTTCCCCGTGGGGACAGAATAGCAGGTAGTCTCTCTGGAAGGTCTTAGCTTCTGTTGACTGACACGCGCAATACAGTAGGGGCGGACCCTGGCCAGGTGGAGCTTGTGGGCAGATGCAAGCTCTCCGGCGACGAATAATTGCGCTGCTGCTTTGTATGGTGAAAACCTCCCCCCGCCAAGGGGGATGGGTAGAGAACATTGACCCACACCCGCCAGGGGCCTTTCCTGGGACTAAAGATCCCAACGTGGTCTCAACGTCGTCACCCTCTCAACACACACCTTTCCTGCACACGTAATCCTGCCTTTCTCCGTCAGGGCCCTATCTTACCAGGAAAAAAAGCAAGCCGCTCAAAAAGGCCGATGCCAGGGAAATCGAGGAAACACTGCCAGTTTCCAAATTTTTGCTGTCTACACGTCCCCGCCTCCGGTGCAAGGCTGCCTATGTGGCCGGGCTCCGAAGGCAAGGCCGAAATCCTGGCAGCCTGGGCCCCAGCAGTGCAATGGTTGATGGACGTGGGGACACGGATGACCCGTTCGCCACATACAGGAGGGATCCTTGGGCCCTTCACTGGCTCGCCATTCAGCTCCACGACGTCCACTACTGGCCCTGGCCTTTGCTGTGGCTGGTGCCCCATTAAACGTGTGCTCCGGAGCGATGTTTCTCCACCCATCACTAGCATTCTGCCACCAGGGGATATGTCAGTGTGCGAGTCACCATCTGTCACTGGCAGCAGTGTCACAAGTCACTAGACTTCCAGCTACCCGCTGACCTAGGCTGCCTTCTGCCCCAGGCAAGGTCCCGAATCCTTTATCCCAGATGCTGACACCTGGGCACTGGCGGACATTGATTTTTATCAACACAGAGGTCTGAGTGAGGGTCAGAGGGCCAGGTAGGTGAAGTGAAGGCCAGGTGGGCGGGGCTAAGGCTTCTTTGCCATCACCATAGAGACAGTCCCCCCACCGCAAGAGTGGGCGGAGCTTGGGATGGGCCTGGTGACAAGACTGAGCCAATGGCAGAGATCCGGCCCGCCAGGCAGATGACACAGGGCCCTCCATTGTGACCTATGACCCCTAGCGGCCACAGGATTTGAGCACACCCCGGGAAAGGCTACGCAGGCACAAGGGAGCCCCTGGTGCGGACTGCTTCAGGGCATTGTTAGAGCACGCCAGGTACCTCTTTCCCACTTTCCTCAGGATATCAGTAGGCAAGGCATCCCCACTCAGCATCTCTTGCCTCTCTCTGTCTCTCTCTGCTTGTGTTCCTTCTCTGAAATCTGTTCCTTCTCCCCCTTGTCACTTCACACCTTGGAGTGCCTGACAGAGGGCCTTCACACGAAAGAACAAAGGGGGAAGGCCTCTGGCTCTACTGCTTGCCCATGGGGAGAGAAGTTCTGGTAGTCTATCTGGAACGTCTAGAGAGCAGTGATTGATTGGGGAGCTACATCACGGGCGGACCTGGCCAGGTGAAGCTCGCTGACAAGTGGCAGCCTCTCCGGAGACTACTAATTCCGCTGATAACATTCTATGCAAATAACCGGCTGAGTGCCATGGGCAGAAAACATTGACACATACCTGCCAGAGGCCTATTCTGGGTCTGAAGAGTCCACCCTGGTCTCCAGCAACTCATCATCTCAGCACACACTTTGCCTGCACGCGTGGAAACCGCCTCTCTCCATGAATGTCTTCACCTGCTAGGAAGCACACGATGTCACTCAGCCAAAGGAGAACACAGGCACAGTCAACTGAAGCCCCCATTTTCAAGACTTTGCCCTCTGCTGCTCCACAGCCTCCGGTGGCACACTGCATGTGCGTCACTTCTCGGTAGACAAGGACGAAATCCGGGCATCCAGGGCCCCAGCCGTCCACAGTCTACGGATGGCGGCATATGGATCACCTCTTTGCCTCGTACAGCAGGGAGGCCTGGGCCCTAGACTGGCTCCGCTAGAGCTCCACGACCTCAGCTATTTTCCCTGACCTTTGGCCCGTGCCCTCGTGAGTGTGTCATCTCTACTTCCACTTCTCTTCCCACCACACTGAATCCGCCACCTGCGGATACCTCAGCGTGGACATCAACATCTATCACTGGCTGCAGTGTCACAGGTCACTAGGTGTCTAGGCTCAGGCTGACCTTGGCTGTCTTCTGCCCAGGCAAGGAGCCTAATCCTTCCAAGGAAATGAGGACACGTGCTCACTGGCCGACATCCTTTCTTTCATCCACACAGCGGTCTAGATGAGGGTAAAGAGGCCAGGGAGGCCAGGTGAGGGCTGAGTGTGGGGCCTAAGGCTTCTTTCCCAATCACCATGGTGACAGCCACCGGAAGGCTGGGCGGAACTTCTGACTGGGACGAGTCACAAACACTGAGCCAATAGGAGAGGTCCAGCCTAACCGGCCAGTTCCGCAGAGCCCTCCATTTTACCCATGGACAGACAACGGCCCCTTGCGTCTTTGGCCACAAAATCGAGGGCACCCAGGGAATAACTTCACAGTAGGCAACCCCGGATGTGAACACGTTCGACACACTGGGACAGCAGGCAGGTACCTCTTTTCCACTTATGCTGGGATATCACTAGGCAAGGCGCCCTTCCTCAGCATCTGTGGCCTCTCTGTATGTGTTCACTCAGAGGAAACTCTTCATTCTACCCCTGAGACACATCACAAGTATGAGGGGCCTGAGAGAGAGCCTAGAGATGGAACGGGGGAGGCTTCTGGCTCTACTGCTTCCCCGTGGGGACAGAATAGCAGGTAGTCTCTCTGGAAGGTCTTAGCTTCTGTTGACTGACACGCGCAATACAGTAGGGGCGGACCCTGGCCAGGTGGAGCTTGTGGGCAGATGCAAGCTCTCCGGCGACGAATAATTGCGCTGCTGCTTTGTATGGTGAAAACCTCCCCCCGCCAAGGGGGATGGGTAGAGAACATTGACCCACACCCGCCAGGGGCCTTTCCTGGGACTAAAGATCCCAACGTGGTCTCAACGTCGTCACCCTCTCAACACACACCTTTCCTGCACACGTAATCCTGCCTTTCTCCGTCAGGGCCCTATCTTACCAGGAAAAAAAGCAAGCCGCTCAAAAAGGCCGATGCCAGGGAAATCGAGGAAACACTGCCAGTTTCCAAATTTTTGCTGTCTACACGTCCCCGCCTCCGGTGCAAGGCTGCCTATGTGGCCGGGCTCCGAAGGCAAGGCCGAAATCCTGGCAGCCTGGGCCCCAGCAGTGCAATGGTTGATGGACGTGGGGACACGGATGACCCGTTCGCCACATACAGGAGGGATCCTTGGGCCCTTCACTGGCTCGCCATTCAGCTCCACGACGTCCACTACTGGCCCTGGCCTTTGCTGTGGCTGGTGCCCCATTAAACGTGTGCTCCGGAGCGATGTTTCTCCACCCATCACTAGCATTCTGCCACCAGGGGATATGTCAGTGTGGGAGTCACCATTTGTCACTGGCAGCAGTGTCACAAGTCACTAGACTTCCAGCTACCCGCTGACCTAGGCTGCCTTCTGCCCCAGGCAAGGTCCCGAATCCTTTATCCCAGATGCTGACACCTGGGCAGTGGCGGACATTGATTTTTATCAACACAGAGGTCTGAGTGAGGGTCAGAGGGCCAGGTAGGTGAAATGAAGGCCAGGTGGGCGGGGCTGAGGCTTCTTTGCCATCACCATAGAGACAGTCCCCCCACCGCAAGAGTGGGCGGAGCTTGGGATGGGCCTGGTGACAAGACTGAGCCAATGGCAGAGATCCGGCCCGCCAGGCAGATGACACAGGGCCCTCCATTGTGACCTATGACCCCTAGCGGCCACAGGATTTGAGCACACCCCGGGAAAGGCTACGCAGGCACAAGGGAGCCCCTGGTGCGGACTGCTTCAGGGCATTGGCAGAGCACGCCAGGTACCTCTTTCCCACTTTCCTCAGGATATCAGTAGGCAAGGCATCCCCACTCAGCATCTCTTGCCTCTCTCTGTCTCTCTCTGCTTGTGTTCCTTCTCTAAAATCTCTTCCTTCTCCCCCTTGTCACTTCACACCTTGGAGTGCCTGACAGAGGGCCTTCAGACGAAAGAACAAAGGGGGAAGGCCTCTGGCTCTACTGCTTGCCCATGGGGAGAGAAGTTCTGGTAGTCTATCTGGAAGGTCTAGAGAGCAGTGATTGATTGGGGAGCTACATCACGGGCGGACCTGGCCAGGTGAAGCTCGCTGACAAGTGGCAGCCTCTCCGGAGACTACTAATTCCGCTGATAACATTCTATGCAAATAACCGGCTGAGTGCCATGGGCAGAAAACATTGACACATACCTGCCAGAGGCCTATTCTGGGTCTGAAGAGTCCACCCTGGTCTCCAGCAACTCATCATCTCAGCACACACTTTGCCTGCACGCGTGGAAACCGCCTCTCTCCACGAATGTCTTCACCTGCTAGGAAGCACACGATGTCACTCAGCCAAAGGAGAACACAGGCAAAGTCAACTGAAGCCCCCATTTTCAAGACTTTGCCCTCTGCTGCTCCACAGCCTCCGGTGGCACACTGCATGTGCGTCACTTCTCGGTAGACAAGGACGAAATCCGGGCATCCAGGGCCCAGCCGTCCACAGTCTACGGATGGCGGCATATGGATCACCTCTTTGCCTCGTACAGCAGGGAGGCCTGGGCCCTAGACTGGCTCCGCTAGAGCTCCACGACCTCAGCTATTTTCCCTGACCTATGGCCCGTGCCCTCGTGAGTGTGTCATCTCTACTTCCACTTCTCTTCCCACCACACTGAATCCGCCACCTGCGGATACCTGAGCGTGGACATCAACATCTATCACTGGCTGCAGTGTCACAGGTCACTAGGTGTCTAGGCTCAGGCTGACCTTGGCTGTCTTCTGCCCAGGCAAGGAGCCTAATCCTTCCAAGGAAATGAGGACACGTGCTCACTGGCCGACATCCTTTCTTTCATCCACACAGCGGTCTAGATGAGGGTAAAGAGGCCAGGGAGGCCAGGTGAGGGCTGAGTGTGGGGCCTAAGGCTTCTTTCCCAATCACCATGGTGACAGCCACCGGAAGGCTGGGCGGAACTTCTGACGGGGACGAGTCACAAACACTGAGCCAATAGGAGAGGTCCAGCCTAACCGGCCAGTTCCGCAGAGCCCTCCATTTTACCCATGGACAGACATCGGCCCCTTGCGTCTTTGGCCACAAAATCGAGGGCACCCAGGGAATAACTTCACAGTAGGCAACCCCGGATGTGAACACGTTCGACACACTGGGACAGCAGGCAGGTACCTCTTTTCCACTTATGCTGGGATATCACTAGGCAAGGCGCCCTTCCTCAGCATCTGTGGCCTCTCTGTATGTGTTCACTCAGAGGAAACTCTTCATTCTACCCCTGAGACACATCACAAGTATGAGGGGCCTGAGAGAGAGCCTAGAGATGGAACGGGGGAGGCTTCTGGCTCTACTGCTTCCCCGTGGGGACAGAATAGCAGGTAGTCTCTCTGGAAGGTCTTAGCTTCTGTTGACTGACACGCGCAATACAGTAGGGGCGGACCCTGGCCAGGTGGAGCTTGTGGGCAGATGCAAGCTCTCCGGCGACGAATAATTGCGCTGCTGCTTTGTATGGTGAAAACCTCCCCCCGCCAAGGGGGATGGGTAGAGAACATTGACCCACACCCGCCAGGGGCCTTTCCTGGGACTAAAGATCCCAACGTGGTCTCAACGTCGTCACCCTCTCAACACACACCTTTCCTGCACACGTAATCCTGCCTTTCTCCGTCAGGGCCCTATCTTACCAGGAAAAAAAGCAAGCCGCTCAAAAAGGCCGATGCCAGGGAAATCGAGGAAACACTGCCAGTTTCCAAATTTTTGCTGTCTACACGTCCCCGCCTCCGGTGCAAGGCTGCCTATGTGGCCGGGCTCCGAAGGCAAGGCCGAAATCCTGGCAGCCTGGGCCCCAGCAGTGCAATGGTTGATGGACGTGGGGACACGGATGACCCGTTCGCCACATACAGGAGGGATCCTTGGGCCCTTCACTGGCTCGCCATTCAGCTCCACGACGTCCACTACTGGCCCTGGCCTTTGCTGTGGCTGGTGCCCCATTAAACGTGTGCTCCGGAGCGATGTTTCTCCACCCATCACTAGCATTCTGCCACCAGGGGATATGTCAGTGTGCGAGTCACCATCTGTCACTGGCAGCAGTGTCACAAGTCACTAGACTTCCAGCTACCCGCTGACCTAGGCTGCCTTCTGCCCCAGGCAAGGTCCCGAATCCTTTATCCCAGATGCTGACACCTGGGCACTGGCGGACATTGATTTTTATCAACACAGAGGTCTGAGTGAGGGTCAGAGGGCCAGGTAGGTGAAGTGAAGGCCAGGTGGGCGGGGCTAAGGCTTCTTTGCCATCACCATAGAGACAGTCCCCCCACCGCAAGAGTGGGCGGAGCTTGGGATGGGCCTGGTGACAAGACTGAGCCAATGGCAGAGATCCGGCCCGCCAGGCAGATGACACAGGGCCCTCCATTGTGACCTATGACCCCTAGCGGCCACAGGATTTGAGCACACCCCGGGAAAGGCTACGCAGGCACAAGGGAGCCCCTGGTGCGGACTGCTTCAGGGCATTGTTAGAGCACGCCAGGTACCTCTTTCCCACTTTCCTCAGGATATCAGTAGGCAAGGCATCCCCACTCAGCATCTCTTGCCTCTCTCTGTCTCTCTCTGCTTGTGTTCCTTCTCTGAAATCTGTTCCTTCTCCCCCTTGTCACTTCACACCTTGGAGTGCCTGACAGAGGGCCTTCACACGAAAGAACAAAGGGGGAAGGCCTCTGGCTCTACTGCTTGCCCATGGGGAGAGAAGTTCTGGTAGTCTATCTGGAACGTCTAGAGAGCAGTGATTGATTGGGGAGCTACATCACGGGCGGACCTGGCCAGGTGAAGCTCGCTGACAAGTGGCAGCCTCTCCGGAGACTACTAATTCCGCTGATAACATTCTATGCAAATAACCGGCTGAGTGCCATGGGCAGAAAACATTGACACATACCTGCCAGAGGCCTATTCTGGGTCTGAAGAGTCCACCCTGGTCTCCAGCAACTCATCATCTCAGCACACACTTTGCCTGCACGCGTGGAAACCGCCTCTCTCCACGAATGTCTTCACCTGCTAGGAAGCACACGATGTCACTCAGCCAAAGGAGAACACAGGCAAAGTCAACTGAAGCCCCCATTTTCAAGACTTTGCCCTCTGCTGCTCCACAGCCTCCGGTGGCACACTGCATGTGCGTCACTTCTCGGTAGACAAGGACGAAATCCGGGCATCCAGGGCCCCAGCCGTCCACAGTCTACGGATGGCGGCATATGGATCACCTCTTTGCCTCGTACAGCAGGGAGGCCTGGGCCCTAGACTGGCTCCGCTAGAGCTCCACGACCTCAGCTATTTTCCCTGACCTTTGGCCCGTGCCCTCGTGAGTGTGTCATCTCTACTTCCACTTCTCTTCCCACCACACTGAATCCGCCACCTGCGGATACCTCAGCGTGGACATCAACATCTATCACTGGCTGCAGTGTCACAGGTCACTAGGTGTCTAGGCTCAGGCTGACCTTGGCTGTCTTCTGCCCAGGCAAGGAGCCTAATCCTTCCAAGGAAATGAGGACACGTGCTCACTGGCCGACATCCTTTCTTTCATCCACACAGCAGTCTAGATGAGGGTAAAGAGGCCAGGTGAGGGCTGAGTGTGGGGCCTAAGGCTTCTTTCCCAATCACCATGGTGACAGCCACCGGAAGGCTGGGCGGAACTTCTGACGGGGACGAGTCACAAACACTGAGCCAATAGGAGAGGTCCAGCCTAACCGGCCAGTTCCGCAGAGCCCTCCATTTTACCCATGGACAGACAACGGCCCCTTGCGTCTTTGGCCACAAAATCGAGGGCACCCAGGGAATAACTTCACAGTAGGCAACCCCGGATGTGAACACGTTCGACACACTGGGACAGCAGGCAGGTACCTCTTTTCCACTTATGCTGGGATATCACTAGGCAAGGCGCCCTTCCTCAGCATCTGTGGCCTCTCTGTATGTGTTCACTCAGAGGAAACTCTTCATTCTACCCCTGAGACACATCACAAGTATGAGGGGCCTGAGAGAGAGCCTAGAGATGGAACGGGGGAGGCTTCTGGCTCTACTGCTTCCCCGTGGGGACAGAATAGCAGGTAGTCTCTCTGGAAGGTCTTAGCTTCTGTTGACTGACACGCGCAATACAGTAGGGGCGGACCCTGGCCAGGTGGAGCTTGTGGGCAGATGCAAGCTCTCCGGCGACGAATAATTGCGCTGCTGCTTTGTATGGTGAAAACCTCCCCCCGCCAAGGGGGATGGGTAGAGAACATTGACCCACACCCGCCAGGGGCCTTTCCTGGGACTAAAGATCCCAACGTGGTCTCAACGTCGTCACCCTCTCAACACACACCTTTCCTGCACACGTAATCCTGCCTTTCTCCGTCAGGGCCCTATCCTACCAGGAAAAAAAGCAAGCCGCTCAAAAAGGCCGATGCCAGGGAAATCGAGGAAACACTGCCAGTTTCCAAATTTTTGCTGTCTACACGTCCCCGCCTCCGGTGCAAGGCTGCCTATGTGGCCGGGCTCCGAAGGCAAGGCCGAAATCCTGGCAGCCTGGGCCCCAGCAGTGCAATGGTTGATGGACGTGGGGACACGGATGACCCGTTCGCCACATACAGGAGGGATCCTTGGGCCCTTCACTGGCTCGCCATTCAGCTCCACGACGTCCACTACTGGCCCTGGCCTTTGCTGTGGCTGGTGCCCCATTAAACGTGTGCTCCGGAGCGATGTTTCTCCACCCATCACTAGCATTCTGCCACCAGGGGATATGTCAGTGTGCGAGTCACCATTTGTCACTGGCAGCAGTGTCACAAGTCACTAGACTTCCAGCTACCCGCTGACCTAGGCTGCCTTCTGCCCCAGGCAAGGTCCCGAATCCTTTATCCCAGATGCTGACACCTGGGCACTGGCGGACATTGATTTTTATCAACACAGAGGTCTGAGTGAGGGTCAGAGGGCCAGGTAGGTGAAGTGAAGGCCAGGTGGGCGGGGCTAAGGCTTCTTTGCCATCACCATAGAGACAGTCCCCCCACCGCAAGAGTGGGCGGAGCTTGGGATGGGCCTGGTGACAAGACTGAGCCAATGGCAGAGATCCGGCCCGCCAGGCAGATGACACAGGGCCCTCCATTGTGACCTATGACCCCTAGCGGCCACAGGATTTGAGCACACCCCGGGAAAGGCTACGCAGGCACAAGGGAGCCCCTGGTGCGGACTGCTTCAGGGCATTGGCAGAGCACGCCAGGTACCTCTTTCCCACTTTCCTCAGGATATCAGTAGGCAAGGCATCCCCACTCAGCATCTCTTGCCTCTCTCTGTCTCTCTCTGCTTGTGTTCCTTCTCTGAAATCTCTTCCTTCTCCCCCTTGTCACTTCACACCTTGGAGTGCCTGACAGAGGGCCTTCAGACGAAAGAACAAAGGGGGAAGGCCTCTGGCTCTACTGCTTGCCCATGGGGAGAGAAGTTCTGGTAGTCTATCTGGAAGGTCTAGAGAGCAGTGATTGATTGGGGAGCTACATCACGGGTGGACCTGGCCAGGTGAAGCTCGCTGACAAGTGGCAGCCTCTCCGGAGACTACTAATTCCGCTGATAACATTCTATGCAAATAACCGGCTGAGTGCCATGGGCAGAAAACATTGACACATACCTGCCAGAGGCCTATTCTGGGTCTGAAGAGTCCACCCTGGTCTCCAGCAACTCATCATCTCAGCACACACTTTGCCTGCACGCGTGGAAACCGCCTCTCTCCACGAATGTCTTCACCTGCTAGGAAGCACACGATGTCACTCAGCCAAAGGAGAACACAGGCAAAGTCAACTGAAGCCCCCATTTTCAAGACTTTGCCCTCTGCTGCTCCACAGGCTCCGGTGGCACACTGCATGTGCGTCACTTCTCGGTAGACAAGGACGAAATCCGGGCATCCAGGGCCCCAGCCGTCCACAGTCTACGGATGGCGGCATATGGATCACCTCTTTGCCTCGTACAGCAGGGAGGCCTGGGCCCTAGACTGGCTCCGCTAGAGCTCCACGACCTCAGCTATTTTCCCTGACCTATGGCCCGTGCCCTCGTGAGTGTGTCATCTCTACTTCCACTTCTCTTCCCACCACACTGAATCCGCCACCTGCGGATACCTGAGCGTGGACATCAACATCTATCACTGGCTGCAGTGTCACAGGTCACTAGGTGTCTAGGCTCAGGCTGACCTTGGCTGTCTTCTGCCCAGGCAAGGAGCCTAATCCTTCCAAGGAAATGAGGACACGTGCTCACTGGCCGACATCCTTTCTTTCATCCACACAGCGGTCTAGATGAGGGTAAAGAGGCCAGGGAGGCCAGGTGAGGGCTGAGTGTGGGGCCTAAGGCTTCTTTCCCAATCACCATGGTGACAGCCACCGGAAGGCTGGGCGGAACTTCTGACGGGGACGAGTCACAAACACTGAGCCAATAGGAGAGGTCCAGCCTAACCAGCCAGTTCCGCAGAGCCCTCCATTTTACCCATGGACAGACATCGGCCCCTTGCGTCTTTGGCCACAAAATCGAGGGCACCCAGGGAATAACTTCACAGTAGGCAACCCCGGATGTGAACACGTTCGACACACTGGGACAGCAGGCAGGTACCTCTTTTCCACTTATGCTGGGATATCACTAGGCAAGGCGCCCTTCCTCAGCATCTGTGGCCTCTCTGTATGTGTTCACTCAGAGGAAACTCTTCATTCTACCCCTGAGACACATCACAAGTATGAGGGGCCTGAGAGAGAGCCTAGAGATGGAACGGGGGAGGCTTCTGGCTCTACTGCTTCCCCGTGGGGACAGAATAGCAGGTAGTCTCTCTGGAAGGTCTTAGCTTCTGTTGACTGACACGCGCAATACAGTAGGGGCGGACCCTGGCCAGGTGGAGCTTGTGGGCAGATGCAAGCTCTCCGGCGACGAATAATTGCGCTGCTGCTTTGTATGGTGAAAACCTCCCCCCGCCAAGGGGGATGGGTAGAGAACATTGACCCACACCCGCCAGGGGCCTTTCCTGGGACTAAAGATCCCAACGTGGTCTCAACGTCGTCACCCTCTCAACACACACCTTTCCTGCACACGTAATCCTGCCTTTCTCCGTCAGGGCCCTATCTTACCAGGAAAAAAAGCAAGCCGCTCAAAAAGGCCGATGCCAGGGAAATCGAGGAAACACTGCCAGTTTCCAAATTTTTGCTGTCTACACGTCCCCGCCTCCGGTGCAAGGCTGCCTATGTGGCCGGGCTCCGAAGGCAAGGCCGAAATCCTGGCAGCCTGGGCCCCAGCAGTGCAATGGTTGATGGACGTGGGGACACGGATGACCCGTTCGCCACATACAGGAGGGATCCTTGGGCCCTTCACTGGCTCGCCATTCAGCTCCACGACGTCCACTACTGGCCCTGGCCTTTGCTGTGGCTGGTGCCCCATTAAACGTGTGCTCCGGAGCGATGTTTCTCCACCCATCACTAGCATTCTGCCACCAGGGGATATGTCAGTGTGCGAGTCACCATCTGTCACTGGCAGCAGTGTCACAAGTCACTAGACTTCCAGCTACCCGCTGACCTAGGCTGCCTTCTGCCCCAGGCAAGGTCCCGAATCCTTTATCCCAGATGCTGACACCTGGGCACTGGCGGACATTGATTTTTATCAACACAGAGGTCTGAGTGAGGGTCAGAGGGCCAGGTAGGTGAAGTGAAGGCCAGGTGGGCGGGGCTAAGGCTTCTTTGCCATCACCATAGAGACAGTCCCCCCACCGCAAGAGTGGGCGGAGCTTGGGATGGGCCTGGTGACAAGACTGAGCCAATGGCAGAGATCCGGCCCGCCAGGCAGATGACACAGGGCCCTCCATTGTGACCTATGACCCCTAGCGGCCACAGGATTTGAGCACACCCCGGGAAAGGCTACGCAGGCACAAGGGAGCCCCTGGTGCGGACTGCTTCAGGGCATTGTTAGAGCACGCCAGGTACCTCTTTCCCACTTTCCTCAGGATATCAGTAGGCAAGGCATCCCCACTCAGCATCTCTTGCCTCTCTCTGTCTCTCTCTGCTTGTGTTCCTTCTCTGAAATCTGTTCCTTCTCCCCCTTGTCACTTCACACCTTGGAGTGCCTGACAGAGGGCCTTCACACGAAAGAACAAAGGGGGAAGGCCTCTGGCTCTACTGCTTGCCCATGGGGAGAGAAGTTCTGGTAGTCTATCTGGAACGTCTAGAGAGCAGTGATTGATTGGGGAGCTACATCACGGGCGGACCTGGCCAGGTGAAGCTCGCTGACAAGTGGCAGCCTCTCCGGAGACTACTAATTCCGCTGATAACATTCTATGCAAATAACCGGCTGAGTGCCATGGGCAGAAAACATTGACACATACCTGCCAGAGGCCTATTCTGGGTCTGAAGAGTCCACCCTGGTCTCCAGCAACTCATCATCTCAGCACACACTTTGCCTGCACGCGTGGAAACCGCCTCTCTCCACGAATGTCTTCACCTGCTAGGAAGCACACGATGTCACTCAGCCAAAGGAGAGCACAGGCAAAGTCAACTGAAGCCCCCATTTTCAAGATTTTGCCCTCTGCTGCTCCACAGCCTCCGGTGGCACACTGCATGTGCGTCACTTCTCGGTAGACAAGGACGAAATCCGGGCATCCAGGGCCCCAGCCGTCCACAGTCTACGGATGGCGGCATATGGATCACCTCTTTGCCTCGTACAGCAGGGAGGCCTGGGCCCTAGACTGGCTCCGCTAGAGCTCCACGACCTCAGCTATTTTCCCTGACCTTTGGCCCGTGCCCTCGTGAGTGTGTCATCTCTACTTCCACTTCTCTTCCCACCACACTGAATCCGCCACCTGCGGATACCTCAGCGTGGACATCAACATCTATCACTGGCTGCAGTGTCACAGGTCACTAGGTGTCTAGGCTCAGGCTGACCTTGGCTGTCTTCTGCCCAGGCAAGGAGCCTAATCCTTCCAAGGAAATGAGGACACGTGCTCACTGGCCGACATCCTTTCTTTCATCCACACAGCAGTCTAGATGAGGGTAAAGAGGCCAGGTGAGGGCTGAGTGTGGGGCCTAAGGCTTCTTTCCCAATCACCATGGTGACAGCCACCGGAAGGCTGGGCGGAACTTCTGACGGGGACGAGTCACAAACACTGAGCCAATAGGAGAGGTCCAGCCTAACCGGCCAGTTCCGCAGAGCCCTCCATTTTACCCATGGACAGACAACGGCCCCTTGCGTCTTTGGCCACAAAATCGAGGGCACCCAGGGAATAACTTCACAGTAGGCAACCCCGGATGTGAACACGTTCGACACACTGGGACAGCAGGCAGGTACCTCTTTTCCACTTATGCTGGGATATCACTAGGCAAGGCGCCCTTCCTCAGCATCTGTGGCCTCTCTGTATGTGTTCACTCAGAGGAAACTCTTCATTCTACCCCTGAGACACATCACAAGTATGAGGGGCCTGAGAGAGAGCCTAGAGATGGAACGGGGGAGGCTTCTGGCTCTACTGCTTCCCCGTGGGGACAGAATAGCAGGTAGTCTCTCTGGAAGGTCTTAGCTTCTGTTGACTGACACGCGCAATACAGTAGGGGCGGACCCTGGCCAGGTGGAGCTTGTGGGCAGATGCAAGCTCTCCGGCGACGAATAATTGCGCTGCTGCTTTGTATGGTGAAAACCTCCCCCCGCCAAGGGGGATGGGTAGAGAACATTGACCCACACCCGCCAGGGGCCTTTCCTGGGACTAAAGATCCCAACGTGGTCTCAACGTCGTCACCCTCTCAACACACACCTTTCCTGCACACGTAATCCTGCCTTTCTCCGTCAGGGCCCTATCTTACCAGGAAAAAAAGCAAGCCGCTCAAAAAGGCCGATGCCAGGGAAATCGAGGAAACACTGCCAGTTTCCAAATTTTTGCTGTCTACACGTCCCCGCCTCCGGTGCAAGGCTGCCTATGTGGCCGGGCTCCGAAGGCAAGGCCGAAATCCTGGCAGCCTGGGCCCCAGCAGTGCAATGGTTGATGGACGTGGGGACACGGATGACCCGTTCGCCACATACAGGAGGGATCCTTGGGCCCTTCACTGGCTCGCCATTCAGCTCCACGACGTCCACTACTGGCCCTGGCCTTTGCTGTGGCTGGTGCCCCATTAAACGTGTGCTCCGGAGCGATGTTTCTCCACCCATCACTAGCATTCTGCCACCAGGGGATATGTCAGTGTGGGAGTCACCATTTGTCACTGGCAGCAGTGTCACAAGTCACTAGACTTCCAGCTACCCGCTGACCTAGGCTGCCTTCTGCCCCAGGCAAGGTCCCGAATCCTTTATCCCAGATGCTGACACCTGGGCAGTGGCGGACATTGATTTTTATCAACACAGAGGTCTGAGTGAGGGTCAGAGGGCCAGGTAGGTGAAGTGAAGGCCAGGTGGGCGGGGCTGAGGCTTCTTTGCCATCACCATAGAGACAGTCCCCCCACCGTAAGAGTGGGCGGAGCTTGGGATGGGCCTGGTGACAAGACTGAGCCAATGGCAGAGATCCGGCCCGCCAGGCAGATGACACAGGGCCCTCCATTGTGACCTATGACCCCTAGCGGCCACAGGATTTGAGCACACCCCGGGAAAGGCTACGCAGGCACAAGGGAGCCCCTGGTGCGGACTGCTTCAGGGCATTGGCAGAGCACGCCAGGTACCTCTTTCCCACTTTCCTCAGGATATCAGTAGGCAAGGCATCCCCACTCAGCATCTCTTGCCTCTCTCTGTCTCTCTCTGCTTGTGTTCCTTCTCTAAAATCTCTTCCTTCTCCCCCTTGTCACTTCACACCTTGGAGTGCCTGACAGAGGGCCTTCAGACGAAAGAACAAAGGGGGAAGGCCTCTGGCTCTACTGCTTGCCCATGGGGAGAGAAGTTCTGGTAGTCTATCTGGAAGGTCTAGAGAGCAGTGATTGATTGGGGAGCTACATCACGGGCGGACCTGGCCAGGTGAAGCTCGCTGACAAGTGGCAGCCTCTCCGGAGACTACTAATTCCGCTGATAACATTCTATGCAAATAACCGGCTGAGTGCCATGGGCAGAAAACATTGACACATACCTGCCAGAGGCCTATTCTGGGTCTGAAGAGTCCACCCTGGTCTCCAGCAACTCATCATCTCAGCACACACTTTGCCTGCACGCGTGGAAACCGCCTCTCTCCACGAATGTCTTCACCTGCTAGGAAGCACACGATGTCACTCAGCCAAAGGAGAACACAGGCAAAGTCAACTGAAGCCCCCATTTTCAAGACTTTGCCCTCTGCTGCTCCACAGCCTCCGGTGGCACACTGCATGTGCGTCACTTCTCGGTAGACAAGGACGAAATCCGGGCATCCAGGGCCCAGCCGTCCACAGTCTACGGATGGCGGCATATGGATCACCTCTTTGCCTCGTACAGCAGGGAGGCCTGGGCCCTAGACTGGCTCCGCTAGAGCTCCACGACCTCAGCTATTTTCCCTGACCTATGGCCCGTGCCCTCGTGAGTGTGTCATCTCTACTTCCACTTCTCTTCCCACCACACTGAATCCGCCACCTGCGGATACCTGAGCGTGGACATCAACATCTATCACTGGCTGCAGTGTCACAGGTCACTAGGTGTCTAGGCTCAGGCTGACCTTGGCTGTCTTCTGCCCAGGCAAGGAGCCTAATCCTTCCAAGGAAATGAGGACACGTGCTCACTGGCCGACATCCTTTCTTTCATCCACACAGCGGTCTAGATGAGGGTAAAGAGGCCAGGGAGGCCAGGTGAGGGCTGAGTGTGGGGCCTAAGGCTTCTTTCCCAATCACCATGGTGACAGCCACCGGAAGGCTGGGCGGAACTTCTGACGGGGACGAGTCACAAACACTGAGCCAATAGGAGAGGTCCAGCCTAACCGGCCAGTTCCGCAGAGCCCTCCATTTTACCCATGGACAGACATCGGCCCCTTGCGTCTTTGGCCACAAAATCGAGGGCACCCAGGGAATAACTTCACAGTAGGCAACCCCGGATGTGAACACGTTCGACACACTGGGACAGCAGGCAGGTACCTCTTTTCCACTTATGCTGGGATATCACTAGGCAAGGCGCCCTTCCTCAGCATCTGTGGCCTCTCTGTATGTGTTCACTCAGAGGAAACTCTTCATTCTACCCCTGAGACACATCACAAGTATGAGGGGCCTGAGAGAGAGCCTAGAGATGGAACGGGGGAGGCTTCTGGCTCTACTGCTTCCCCGTGGGGACAGAATAGCAGGTAGTCTCTCTGGAAGGTCTTAGCTTCTGTTGACTGACACGCGCAATACAGTAGGGGCGGACCCTGGCCAGGTGGAGCTTGTGGGCAGATGCAAGCTCTCCGGCGACGAATAATTGCGCTGCTGCTTTGTATGGTGAAAACCTCCCCCCGCCAAGGGGGATGGGTAGAGAACATTGACCCACACCCGCCAGGGGCCTTTCCTGGGACTAAAGATCCCAACGTGGTCTCAACGTCGTCACCCTCTCAACACACACCTTTCCTGCACACGTAATCCTGCCTTTCTCCGTCAGGGCCCTATCTTACCAGGAAAAAAAGCAAGCCGCTCAAAAAGGCCGATGCCAGGGAAATCGAGGAAACACTGCCAGTTTCCAAATTTTTGCTGTCTACACGTCCCCGCCTCCGGTGCAAGGCTGCCTATGTGGCCGGGCTCCGAAGGCAAGGCCGAAATCCTGGCAGCCTGGGCCCCAGCAGTGCAATGGTTGATGGACGTGGGGACACGGATGACCCGTTCGCCACATACAGGAGGGATCCTTGGGCCCTTCACTGGCTCGCCATTCAGCTCCACGACGTCCACTACTGGCCCTGGCCTTTGCTGTGGCTGGTGCCCCATTAAACGTGTGCTCCGGAGCGATGTTTCTCCACCCATCACTAGCATTCTGCCACCAGGGGATATGTCAGTGTGCGAGTCACCATCTGTCACTGGCAGCAGTGTCACAAGTCACTAGACTTCCAGCTACCCGCTGACCTAGGCTGCCTTCTGCCCCAGGCAAGGTCCCGAATCCTTTATCCCAGATGCTGACACCTGGGCACTGGCGGACATTGATTTTTATCAACACAGAGGTCTGAGTGAGGGTCAGAGGGCCAGGTAGGTGAAGTGAAGGCCAGGTGGGCGGGGCTAAGGCTTCTTTGCCATCACCATAGAGACAGTCCCCCCACCGCAAGAGTGGGCGGAGCTTGGGATGGGCCTGGTGACAAGACTGAGCCAATGGCAGAGATCCGGCCCGCCAGGCAGATGACACAGGGCCCTCCATTGTGACCTATGACCCCTAGCGGCCACAGGATTTGAGCACACCCCGGGAAAGGCTACGCAGGCACAAGGGAGCCCCTGGTGCGGACTGCTTCAGGGCATTGTTAGAGCACGCCAGGTACCTCTTTCCCACTTTCCTCAGGATATCAGTAGGCAAGGCATCCCCACTCAGCATCTCTTGCCTCTCTCTGTCTCTCTCTGCTTGTGTTCCTTCTCTGAAATCTGTTCCTTCTCCCCCTTGTCACTTCACACCTTGGAGTGCCTGACAGAGGGCCTTCACACGAAAGAACAAAGGGGGAAGGCCTCTGGCTCTACTGCTTGCCCATGGGGAGAGAAGTTCTGGTAGTCTATCTGGAACGTCTAGAGAGCAGTGATTGATTGGGGAGCTACATCACGGGCGGACCTGGCCAGGTGAAGCTCGCTGACAAGTGGCAGCCTCTCCGGAGACTACTAATTCCGCTGATAACATTCTATGCAAATAACCGGCTGAGTGCCATGGGCAGAAAACATTGACACATACCTGCCAGAGGCCTATTCTGGGTCTGAAGAGTCCACCCTGGTCTCCAGCAACTCATCATCTCAGCACACACTTTGCCTGCACGCGTGGAAACCGCCTCTCTCCACGAATGTCTTCACCTGCTAGGAAGCACACGATGTCACTCAGCCAAAGGAGAACACAGGCAAAGTCAACTGAAGCCCCCATTTTCAAGACTTTGCCCTCTGCTGCTCCACAGCCTCCGGTGGCACACTGCATGTGCGTCACTTCTCGGTAGACAAGGACGAAATCCGGGCATCCAGGGCCCCAGCCGTCCACAGTCTACGGATGGCGGCATATGGATCACCTCTTTGCCTCGTACAGCAGGGAGGCCTGGGCCCTAGACTGGCTCCGCTAGAGCTCCACGACCTCAGCTATTTTCCCTGACCTTTGGCCCGTGCCCTCGTGAGTGTGTCATCTCTACTTCCACTTCTCTTCCCACCACACTGAATCCGCCACCTGCGGATACCTCAGCGTGGACATCAACATCTATCACTGGCTGCAGTGTCACAGGTCACTAGGTGTCTAGGCTCAGGCTGACCTTGGCTGTCTTCTGCCCAGGCAAGGAGCCTAATCCTTCCAAGGAAATGAGGACACGTGCTCACTGGCCGACATCCTTTCTTTCATCCACACAGCAGTCTAGATGAGGGTAAAGAGGCCAGGTGAGGGCTGAGTGTGGGGCCTAAGGCTTCTTTCCCAATCACCATGGTGACAGCCACCGGAAGGCTGGGCGGAACTTCTGACGGGGACGAGTCACAAACACTGAGCCAATAGGAGAGGTCCAGCCTAACCGGCCAGTTCCGCAGAGCCCTCCATTTTACCCATGGACAGACAACGGCCCCTTGCGTCTTTGGCCACAAAATCGAGGGCACCCAGGGAATAACTTCACAGTAGGCAACCCCGGATGTGAACACGTTCGACACACTGGGACAGCAGGCAGGTACCTCTTTTCCACTTATGCTGGGATATCACTAGGCAAGGCGCCCTTCCTCAGCATCTGTGGCCTCTCTGTATGTGTTCACTCAGAGGAAACTCTTCATTCTACCCCTGAGACACATCACAAGTATGAGGGGCCTGAGAGAGAGCCTAGAGATGGAACGGGGGAGGCTTCTGGCTCTACTGCTTCCCCGTGGGGACAGAATAGCAGGTAGTCTCTCTGGAAGGTCTTAGCTTCTGTTGACTGACACGCGCAATACAGTAGGGGCGGACCCTGGCCAGGTGGAGCTTGTGGGCAGATGCAAGCTCTCCGGCGACGAATAATTGCGCTGCTGCTTTGTATGGTGAAAACCTCCCCCCGCCAAGGGGGATGGGTAGAGAACATTGACCCACACCCGCCAGGGGCCTTTCCTGGGACTAAAGATCCCAACGTGGTCTCAACGTCGTCACCCTCTCAACACACACCTTTCCTGCACACGTAATCCTGCCTTTCTCCGTCAGGGCCCTATCCTACCAGGAAAAAAAGCAAGCCGCTCAAAAAGGCCGATGCCAGGGAAATCGAGGAAACACTGCCAGTTTCCAAATTTTTGCTGTCTACACGTCCCCGCCTCCGGTGCAAGGCTGCCTATGTGGCCGGGCTCCGAAGGCAAGGCCGAAATCCTGGCAGCCTGGGCCCCAGCAGTGCAATGGTTGATGGACGTGGGGACACGGATGACCCGTTCGCCACATACAGGAGGGATCCTTGGGCCCTTCACTGGCTCGCCATTCAGCTCCACGACGTCCACTACTGGCCCTGGCCTTTGCTGTGGCTGGTGCCCCATTAAACGTGTGCTCCGGAGCGATGTTTCTCCACCCATCACTAGCATTCTGCCACCAGGGGATATGTCAGTGTGCGAGTCACCATTTGTCACTGGCAGCAGTGTCACAAGTCACTAGACTTCCAGCTACCCGCTGACCTAGGCTGCCTTCTGCCCCAGGCAAGGTCCCGAATCCTTTATCCCAGATGCTGACACCTGGGCACTGGCGGACATTGATTTTTATCAACACAGAGGTCTGAGTGAGGGTCAGAGGGCCAGGTAGGTGAAGTGAAGGCCAGGTGGGCGGGGCTAAGGCTTCTTTGCCATCACCATAGAGACAGTCCCCCCACCGCAAGAGTGGGCGGAGCTTGGGATGGGCCTGGTGACAAGACTGAGCCAATGGCAGAGATCCGGCCCGCCAGGCAGATGACACAGGGCCCTCCATTGTGACCTATGACCCCTAGCGGCCACAGGATTTGAGCACACCCCGGGAAAGGCTACGCAGGCACAAGGGAGCCCCTGGTGCGGACTGCTTCAGGGCATTGGCAGAGCACGCCAGGTACCTCTTTCCCACTTTCCTCAGGATATCAGTAGGCAAGGCATCCCCACTCAGCATCTCTTGCCTCTCTCTGTCTCTCTCTGCTTGTGTTCCTTCTCTGAAATCTCTTCCTTCTCCCCCTTGTCACTTCACACCTTGGAGTGCCTGACAGAGGGCCTTCAGACGAAAGAACAAAGGGGGAAGGCCTCTGGCTCTACTGCTTGCCCATGGGGAGAGAAGTTCTGGTAGTCTATCTGGAAGGTCTAGAGAGCAGTGATTGATTGGGGAGCTACATCACGGGTGGACCTGGCCAGGTGAAGCTCGCTGACAAGTGGCAGCCTCTCCGGAGACTACTAATTCCGCTGATAACATTCTATGCAAATAACCGGCTGAGTGCCATGGGCAGAAAACATTGACACATACCTGCCAGAGGCCTATTCTGGGTCTGAAGAGTCCACCCTGGTCTCCAGCAACTCATCATCTCAGCACACACTTTGCCTGCACGCGTGGAAACCGCCTCTCTCCACGAATGTCTTCACCTGCTAGGAAGCACACGATGTCACTCAGCCAAAGGAGAACACAGGCAAAGTCAACTGAAGCCCCCATTTTCAAGACTTTGCCCTCTGCTGCTCCACAGGCTCCGGTGGCACACTGCATGTGCGTCACTTCTCGGTAGACAAGGACGAAATCCGGGCATCCAGGGCCCAGCCGTCCACAGTCTACGGATGGCGGCATATGGATCACCTCTTTGCCTCGTACAGCAGGGAGGCCTGGGCCCTAGACTGGCTCCGCTAGAGCTCCACGACCTCAGCTATTTTCCCTGACCTATGGCCCGTGCCCTCGTGAGTGTGTCATCTCTACTTCCACTTCTCTTCCCACCACACTGAATCCGCCACCTGCGGATACCTGAGCGTGGACATCAACATCTATCACTGGCTGCAGTGTCACAGGTCACTAGGTGTCTAGGCTCAGGCTGACCTTGGCTGTCTTCTGCCCAGGCAAGGAGCCTAATCCTTCCAAGGAAATGAGGACACGTGCTCACTGGCCGACATCCTTTCTTTCATCCACACAGCGGTCTAGATGAGGGTAAAGAGGCCAGGGAGGCCAGGTGAGGGCTGAGTGTGGGGCCTAAGGCTTCTTTCCCAATCACCATGGTGACAGCCACCGGAAGGCTGGGCGGAACTTCTGACGGGGACGAGTCACAAACACTGAGCCAATAGGAGAGGTCCAGCCTAACCAGCCAGTTCCGCAGAGCCCTCCATTTTACCCATGGACAGACATCGGCCCCTTGCGTCTTTGGCCACAAAATCGAGGGCACCCAGGGAATAACTTCACAGTAGGCAACCCCGGATGTGAACACGTTCGACACACTGGGACAGCAGGCAGGTACCTCTTTTCCACTTATGCTGGGATATCACTAGGCAAGGCGCCCTTCCTCAGCATCTGTGGCCTCTCTGTATGTGTTCACTCAGAGGAAACTCTTCATTCTACCCCTGAGACACATCACAAGTATGAGGGGCCTGAGAGAGAGCCTAGAGATGGAACGGGGGAGGCTTCTGGCTCTACTGCTTCCCCGTGGGGACAGAATAGCAGGTAGTCTCTCTGGAAGGTCTTAGCTTCTGTTGACTGACACGCGCAATACAGTAGGGGCGGACCCTGGCCAGGTGGAGCTTGTGGGCAGATGCAAGCTCTCCGGCGACGAATAATTGCGCTGCTGCTTTGTATGGTGAAAACCTCCCCCCGCCAAGGGGGATGGGTAGAGAACATTGACCCACACCCGCCAGGGGCCTTTCCTGGGACTAAAGATCCCAACGTGGTCTCAACGTCGTCACCCTCTCAACACACACCTTTCCTGCACACGTAATCCTGCCTTTCTCCGTCAGGGCCCTATCTTACCAGGAAAAAAAGCAAGCCGCTCAAAAAGGCCGATGCCAGGGAAATCGAGGAAACACTGCCAGTTTCCAAATTTTTGCTGTCTACACGTCCCCGCCTCCGGTGCAAGGCTGCCTATGTGGCCGGGCTCCGAAGGCAAGGCCGAAATCCTGGCAGCCTGGGCCCCAGCAGTGCAATGGTTGATGGACGTGGGGACACGGATGACCCGTTCGCCACATACAGGAGGGATCCTTGGGCCCTTCACTGGCTCGCCATTCAGCTCCACGACGTCCACTACTGGCCCTGGCCTTTGCTGTGGCTGGTGCCCCATTAAACGTGTGCTCCGGAGCGATGTTTCTCCACCCATCACTAGCATTCTGCCACCAGGGGATATGTCAGTGTGCGAGTCACCATCTGTCACTGGCAGCAGTGTCACAAGTCACTAGACTTCCAGCTACCCGCTGACCTAGGCTGCCTTCTGCCCCAGGCAAGGTCCCGAATCCTTTATCCCAGATGCTGACACCTGGGCACTGGCGGACATTGATTTTTATCAACACAGAGGTCTGAGTGAGGGTCAGAGGGCCAGGTAGGTGAAGTGAAGGCCAGGTGGGCGGGGCTAAGGCTTCTTTGCCATCACCATAGAGACAGTCCCCCCACCGCAAGAGTGGGCGGAGCTTGGGATGGGCCTGGTGACAAGACTGAGCCAATGGCAGAGATCCGGCCCGCCAGGCAGATGACACAGGGCCCTCCATTGTGACCTATGACCCCTAGCGGCCACAGGATTTGAGCACACCCCGGGAAAGGCTACGCAGGCACAAGGGAGCCCCTGGTGCGGACTGCTTCAGGGCATTGTTAGAGCACGCCAGGTACCTCTTTCCCACTTTCCTCAGGATATCAGTAGGCAAGGCATCCCCACTCAGCATCTCTTGCCTCTCTCTGTCTCTCTCTGCTTGTGTTCCTTCTCTGAAATCTGTTCCTTCTCCCCCTTGTCACTTCACACCTTGGAGTGCCTGACAGAGGGCCTTCACACGAAAGAACAAAGGGGGAAGGCCTCTGGCTCTACTGCTTGCCCATGGGGAGAGAAGTTCTGGTAGTCTATCTGGAACGTCTAGAGAGCAGTGATTGATTGGGGAGCTACATCACGGGCGGACCTGGCCAGGTGAAGCTCGCTGACAAGTGGCAGCCTCTCCGGAGACTACTAATTCCGCTGATAACATTCTATGCAAATAACCGGCTGAGTGCCATGGGCAGAAAACATTGACACATACCTGCCAGAGGCCTATTCTGGGTCTGAAGAGTCCACCCTGGTCTCCAGCAACTCATCATCTCAGCACACACTTTGCCTGCACGCGTGGAAACCGCCTCTCTCCACGAATGTCTTCACCTGCTAGGAAGCACACGATGTCACTCAGCCAAAGGAGAGCACAGGCAAAGTCAACTGAAGCCCCCATTTTCAAGATTTTGCCCTCTGCTGCTCCACAGCCTCCGGTGGCACACTGCATGTGCGTCACTTCTCGGTAGACAAGGACGAAATCCGGGCATCCAGGGCCCCAGCCGTCCACAGTCTACGGATGGCGGCATATGGATCACCTCTTTGCCTCGTACAGCAGGGAGGCCTGGGCCCTAGACTGGCTCCGCTAGAGCTCCACGACCTCAGCTATTTTCCCTGACCTTTGGCCCGTGCCCTCGTGAGTGTGTCATCTCTACTTCCACTTCTCTTCCCACCACACTGAATCCGCCACCTGCGGATACCTCAGCGTGGACATCAACATCTATCACTGGCTGCAGTGTCACAGGTCACTAGGTGTCTAGGCTCAGGCTGACCTTGGCTGTCTTCTGCCCAGGCAAGGAGCCTAATCCTTCCAAGGAAATGAGGACACGTGCTCACTGGCCGACATCCTTTCTTTCATCCACACAGCAGTCTAGATGAGGGTAAAGAGGCCAGGTGAGGGCTGAGTGTGGGGCCTAAGGCTTCTTTCCCAATCACCATGGTGACAGCCACCGGAAGGCTGGGCGGAACTTCTGACGGGGACGAGTCACAAACACTGAGCCAATAGGAGAGGTCCAGCCTAACCGGCCAGTTCCGCAGAGCCCTCCATTTTACCCATGGACAGACAACGGCCCCTTGCGTCTTTGGCCACAAAATCGAGGGCACCCAGGGAATAACTTCACAGTAGGCAACCCCGGATGTGAACACGTTCGACACACTGGGACAGCAGGCAGGTACCTCTTTTCCACTTATGCTGGGATATCACTAGGCAAGGCGCCCTTCCTCAGCATCTGTGGCCTCTCTGTATGTGTTCACTCAGAGGAAACTCTTCATTCTACCCCTGAGACACATCACAAGTATGAGGGGCCTGAGAGAGAGCCTAGAGATGGAACGGGGGAGGCTTCTGGCTCTACTGCTTCCCCGTGGGGACAGAATAGCAGGTAGTCTCTCTGGAAGGTCTTAGCTTCTGTTGACTGACACGCGCAATACAGTAGGGGCGGACCCTGGCCAGGTGGAGCTTGTGGGCAGATGCAAGCTCTCCGGCGACGAATAATTGCGCTGCTGCTTTGTATGGTGAAAACCTCCCCCCGCCAAGGGGGATGGGTAGAGAACATTGACCCACACCCGCCAGGGGCCTTTCCTGGGACTAAAGATCCCAACGTGGTCTCAACGTCGTCACCCTCTCAACACACACCTTTCCTGCACACGTAATCCTGCCTTTCTCCGTCAGGGCCCTATCCTACCAGGAAAAAAAGCAAGCCGCTCAAAAAGGCCGATGCCAGGGAAATCGAGGAAACACTGCCAGTTTCCAAATTTTTGCTGTCTACACGTCCCCGCCTCCGGTGCAAGGCTGCCTATGTGGCCGGGCTCCGAAGGCAAGGCCGAAATCCTGGCAGCCTGGGCCCCAGCAGTGCAATGGTTGATGGACGTGGGGACACGGATGACCCGTTCGCCACATACACGAGGGATCCTTGGGCCCTTCACTGGCTCGCCATTCAGCTCCACGACGTCCACTACTGGCCCTGGCCTTTGCTGTGGCTGGTGCCCCATTAAACGTGTGCTCCGGAGCGATGTTTCTCCACCCATCACTAGCATTCTGCCACCAGGGGATATGTCAGTGTGCGAGTCACCATTTGTCACTGGCAGCAGTGTCACAAGTCACTAGACTTCCAGCTACCCGCTGACCTAGGCTGCCTTCTGCCCCAGGCAAGGTCCCGAATCCTTTATCCCAGATGCTGACACCTGGGCACTGGCGGACATTGATTTTTATCAACACAGAGGTCTGAGTGAGGGTCAGAGGGCCAGGTAGGTGAAGTGAAGGCCAGGTGGGCGGGGCTAAGGCTTCTTTGCCATCACCATAGAGACAGTCCCCCCACCGCAAGAGTGGGCGGAGCTTGGGATGGGCCTGGTGACAAGACTGAGCCAATGGCAGAGATCCGGCCCGCCAGGCAGATGACACAGGGCCCTCCATTGTGACCTATGACCCCTAGCGGCCACAGGATTTGAGCACACCCCGGGAAAGGCTACGCAGGCACAAGGGAGCCCCTGGTGCGGACTGCTTCAGGGCATTGGCAGAGCACGCCAGGTACCTCTTTCCCACTTTCCTCAGGATATCAGTAGGCAAGGCATCCCCACTCAGCATCTCTTGCCTCTCTCTGTCTCTCTCTGCTTGTGTTCCTTCTCTGAAATCTCTTCCTTCTCCCCCTTGTCACTTCACACCTTGGAGTGCCTGACAGAGGGCCTTCAGACGAAAGAACAAAGGGGGAAGGCCTCTGGCTTTACTGCTTGCCCATGGGGAGAGAAGTTCTGGTAGTCTATCTGGAACGTCTAGAGAGCAGTGATTGATTGGGGAGCTACATCACGGGCGGACCTGGCCAGGTGAAGCTCGCTGACAAGTGGCAGCCTCTCCGGAGACTACTAATTCCGCTGATAACATTCTATGCAAATAACCGGCTGAGTGCCATGGGCAGAAAACATTGACACATACCTGCCAGAGGCCTATTCTGGGTCTGAAGAGTCCACCCTGGTCTCCAGCAACTCATCATCTCAGCACACACTTTGCCTGCACGCGTGGAAACCGCCTCTCTCCATGAATGTCTTCACCTGCTAGGAAGCACACGATGTCACTCAGCCAAAGGAGAACACAGGCACAGTCAACTGAAGCCCCCATTTTCAAGACTTTGCCCTCTGCTGCTCCACAGCCTCCGGTGGCACACTGCATGTGCGTCACTTCTCGGTAGACAAGGACGAAATCCGGGCATCCAGGGCCCCAGCCGTCCACAGTCTACGGATGGCGGCATATGGATCACCTCTTTGCCTCGTACAGCAGGGAGGCCTGGGCCCTAGACTGGCTCCGCTAGAGCTCCACGACCTCAGCTATTTTCCCTGACCTTTGGCCCGTGCCCTCGTGAGTGTGTCATCTCTACTTCCACTTCTCTTCCCACCACACTGAATCCGCCACCTGCGGATACCTGAGCGTGGACATCAACATCTATCACTGGCTGCAGTGTCACAGGTCACTAGGTGTCTAGGCTCAGGCTGACCTTGGCTGTCTTCTGCCCAGGCAAGGAGCCTAATCCTTCCAAGGAAATGAGGACACGTGCTCACTGGCCGACATCCTTTCTTTCATCCACACAGCGGTCTAGATGAGGGTAAAGAGGCCAGGGAGGCCAGGTGAGGGCTGAGTGTGGGGCCTAAGGCTTCTTTCCCAATCACCATGGTGACAGCCACCGGAAGGCTGGGCGGAACTTCTGACTGGGACGAGTCACAAACACTGAGCCAATAGGAGAGCTCCAGCCTAACCGGCCAGTTCCGCAGAGCCCTCCATTTTACCCATGGACAGACAACGGCCCCTTGCGTCTTTGGCCACAAAATCGAGGGCACCCAGGGAATAACTTCACAGTAGGCAACCCCGGATGTGAACACGTTCGACACACTGGGACAGCAGGCAGGTACCTCTTTTCCACTTATGCTGGGATATCACTAGGCAAGGCGCCCTTCCTCAGCATCTGTGGCCTCTCTGTATGTGTTCACTCAGAGGAAACTCTTCATTCTACCCCTGAGACACATCACAAGTATGAGGGGCCTGAGAGAGAGCCTAGAGATGGAACGGGGGAGGCTTCTGGCTGTACTGCTTCCCCGTGGGGACAGAATAGCAGGTAGTCTCTCTGGAAGGTCTTAGCTTCTGTTGACTGACACGCGCAATACAGTAGGGGCGGACCCTGGCCAGGTGGAGCTTGTGGGCAGATGCAAGCTCTCCGGCGACGAATAATTGCGCTGCTGCTTTGTATGGTGAAAACCTCCCCCCGCCAAGGGGGATGGGTAGAGAACATTGACCCACACCCGCCAGGGGCCTTTCCTGGGACTAAAGATCCCAACGTGGTCTCAACGTCGTCACCCTCTCAACACACACCTTTCCTGCACACGTAATCCTGCCTTTCTCCGTCAGGGCCCTATCTTACCAGGAAAAAAAGCAAGCCGCTCAAAAAGGCCGATGCCAGGGAAATCGAGGAAACACTGCCAGTTTCCAAATTTTTGCTGTCTACACGTCCCCGCCTCCGGTGCAAGGCTGCCTATGTGGCCGGGCTCCGAAGGCAAGGCCGAAATCCTGGCAGCCTGGGCCCCAGCAGTGCAATGGTTGATGGACGTGGGGACACGGATGACCCGTTCGCCACATACAGGAGGGATCCTTGGGCCCTTCACTGGCTCGCCATTCAGCTCCACGACGTCCACTACTGGCCCTGGCCTTTGCTGTGGCTGGTGCCCCATTAAACGTGTGCTCCGGAGCGATGTTTCTCCACCCATCACTAGCATTCTGCCACCAGGGGATATGTCAGTGTGGGAGTCACCATTTGTCACTGGCAGCAGTGTCACAAGTCACTAGACTTCCAGCTACCCGCTGACCTAGGCTGCCTTCTGCCCCAGGCAAGGTCCCGAATCCTTTATCCCAGATGCTGACACCTGGGCAGTGGCGGACATTGATTTTTATCAACACAGAGGTCTGAGTGAGGGTCAGAGGGCCAGGTAGGTGAAGTGAAGGCCAGGTGGGCGGGGCTGAGGCTTCTTTGCCATCACCATAGAGACAGTCCCCCCACCGCAAGAGTGGGCGGAGCTTGGGATGGGCCTGGTGACAAGACTGAGCCAATGGCAGAGATCCGGCCCGCCAGGCAGATGACACAGGGCCCTCCATTGTGACCTATGACCCCTAGCGGCCACAGGATTTGAGCACACCCCGGGAAAGGCTACGCAGGCACAAGGGAGCCCCTGGTGCGGACTGCTTCAGGGCATTGGCAGAGCACGCCAGGTACCTCTTTCCCACTTTCCTCAGGATATCAGTAGGCAAGGCATCCCCACTCAGCATCTCTTGCCTCTCTCTGTCTCTCTCTGCTTGTGTTCCTTCTCTAAAATCTGTTCCTTCTCCCCCTTGTCACTTCACACCTTGGAGTGCCTGACAGAGGGCCTTCAGACGAAAGAACAAAGGGGGAAGGCCTCTGGCTCTACTGCTTGCCCATGGGGAGAGAAGTTCTGGTAGTCTATCTGGAAGGTCTAGAGAGCAGTGATTGATTGGGGAGCTACATCACGGGCGGACCTGGCCAGGTGAAGCTCGCTGACAAGTGGCAGCCTCTCCGGAGACTACTAATTCCGCTGATAACATTCTATGCAAATAACCGGCTGAGTGCCATGGGCAGAAAACATTGACACATACCTGCCAGAGGCCTATTCTGGGTCTGAAGAGTCCACCCTGGTCTCCAGCAACTCATCATCTCAGCACACACTTTGCCTGCACGCGTGGAAACCGACTCTCTCCACGAATGTCTTCACCTGCTAGGAAGCACACGATGTCACTCAGCCAAAGGAGAACACAGGCAAAGTCAACTGAAGCCCCCATTTTCAAGACTTTGCCCTCTGCTGCTCCACAGGCTCCGGTGGCACACTGCATGTGCGTCACTTCTCGGTAGACAAGGACGAAATCCGGGCATCCAGGGCCCAGCCGTCCACAGTCTACGGATGGCGGCATATGGATCACCTCTTTGCCTCGTACAGCAGGGATGCCTGGGCCCTAGACTGGCTCCGCTAGAGCTCCACGACCTCAGCTATTTTCCCTGACCTATGGCCCGTGCCCTCGTGAGTGTGTCATCTCTACTTCCACTTCTCTTCCCACCACACTGAATCCGCCACCTGCGGATACCTGAGCGTGGACATCAACATCTATCACTGGCTGCAGTGTCACAGGTCACTAGGTGTCTAGGCTCAGGCTGACCTTGGCTGTCTTCTGCCCAGGCAAGGAGCCTAATCCTTCCAAGGAAATGAGGACACGTGCTCACTGGCCGACATCCTTTCTTTCATCCACACAGCGGTCTAGATGAGGGTAAAGAGGCCAGGGAGGCCAGGTGAGGGCTGAGTGTGGGGCCTAAGGCTTCTTTCCCAATCACCATGGTGACAGCCACCGGAAGGCTGGGCGGAACTTCTGACGGGGACGAGTCACAAACACTGAGCCAATAGGAGAGGTCCAGCCTAACCGGCCAGTTCCGCAGAGCCCTCCATTTTACCCATGGACAGACATCGGCCCCTTGCGTCTTTGGCCACAAAATCGAGGGCACCCAGGGAATAACTTCACAGTAGGCAACCCCGGATGTGAACACGTTCGACACACTGGGACAGCAGGCAGGTACCTCTTTTCCACTTATGCTGGGATATCACTAGGCAAGGCGCCCTTCCTCAGCATCTGTGGCCTCTCTGTATGTGTTCACTCAGAGGAAACTCTTCATTCTACCCCTGAGACACATCACAAGTATGAGGGGCCTGAGAGAGAGCCTAGAGATGGAACGGGGGAGGCTTCTGGCTGTACTGCTTCCCCGTGGGGACAGAATAGCAGGTAGTCTCTCTGGAAGGTCTTAGCTTCTGTTGACTGACACGCGCAATACAGTAGGGGCGGACCCTGGCCAGGTGGAGCTTGTGGGCAGATGCAAGCTCTCCGGCGACGAATAATTGCGCTGCTGCTTTGTATGGTGAAAACCTCCCCCCGCCAAGGGGGATGGGTAGAGAACATTGACCCACACCCGCCAGGGGCCTTTCCTGGGACTAAAGATCCCAACGTGGTCTCAACGTCGTCACCCTCTCAACACACACCTTTCCTGCACACGTAATCCTGCCTTTCTCCGTCAGGGCCCTATCTTACCAGGAAAAAAAGCAAGCCGCTCAAAAAGGCCGATGCCAGGGAAATCGAGGAAACACTGCCAGTTTCCAAATTTTTGCTGTCTACACGTCCCCGCCTCCGGTGCAAGGCTGCCTATGTGGCCGGGCTCCGAAGGCAAGGCCGAAATCCTGGCAGCCTGGGCCCCAGCAGTGCAATGGTTGATGGACGTGGGGACACGGATGACCCGTTCGCCACATACAGGAGGGATCCTTGGGCCCTTCACTGGCTCGCCATTCAGCTCCACGACGTCCACTACTGGCCCTGGCCTTTGCTGTGGCTGGTGCCCCATTAAACGTGTGCTCCGGAGCGATGTTTCTCCACCCATCACTAGCATTCTGCCACCAGGGGATATGTCAGTGTGGGAGTCACCATTTGTCACTGGCAGCAGTGTCACAAGTCACTAGACTTCCAGCTACCCGCTGACCTAGGCTGCCTTCTGCCCCAGGCAAGGTCCCGAATCCTTTATCCCAGATGCTGACACCTGGGCAGTGGCGGACATTGATTTTTATCAACACAGAGGTCTGAGTGAGGGTCAGAGGGCCAGGTAGGTGAAGTGAAGGCCAGGTGGGCGGGGCTGAGGCTTCTTTGCCATCACCATAGAGACAGTCCCCCCACCGCAAGAGTGGGCGGAGCTTGGGATGGGCCTGGTGACAAGACTGAGCCAATGGCAGAGATCCGGCCCGCCAGGCAGATGACACAGGGCCCTCCATTGTGACCTATGACCCCTAGCGGCCACAGGATTTGAGCACACCCCGGGAAAGGCTACGCAGGCACAAGGGAGCCCCTGGTGCGGACTGCTTCAGGGCATTGGCAGAGCACGCCAGGTACCTCTTTCCCACTTTCCTCAGGATATCAGTAGGCAAGGCATCCCCACTCAGCATCTCTTGCCTCTCTCTGTCTCTCTCTGCTTGTGTTCCTTCTCTAAAATCTGTTCCTTCTCCCCCTTGTCACTTCACACCTTGGAGTGCCTGACAGAGGGCCTTCAGACGAAAGAACAAAGGGGGAAGGCCTCTGGCTCTACTGCTTGCCCATGGGGAGAGAAGTTCTGGTAGTCTATCTGGAAGGTCTAGAGAGCAGTGATTGATTGGGGAGCTACATCACGGGCGGACCTGGCCAGGTGAAGCTCGCTGACAAGTGGCAGCCTCTCCGGAGACTACTAATTCCGCTGATAACATTCTATGCAAATAACCGGCTGAGTGCCATGGGCAGAAAACATTGACACATACCTGCCAGAGGCCTATTCTGGGTCTGAAGAGTCCACCCTGGTCTCCAGCAACTCATCATCTCAGCACACACTTTGCCTGCACGCGTGGAAACCGACTCTCTCCACGAATGTCTTCACCTGCTAGGAAGCACACGATGTCACTCAGCCAAAGGAGAACACAGGCAAAGTCAACTGAAGCCCCCATTTTCAAGACTTTGCCCTCTGCTGCTCCACAGGCTCCGGTGGCACACTGCATGTGCGTCACTTCTCGGTAGACAAGGACGAAATCCGGGCATCCAGGGCCCAGCCGTCCACAGTCTACGGATGGCGGCATATGGATCACCTCTTTGCCTCGTACAGCAGGGATGCCTGGGCCCTAGACTGGCTCCGCTAGAGCTCCACGACCTCAGCTATTTTCCCTGACCTATGGCCCGTGCCCTCGTGAGTGTGTCATCTCTACTTCCACTTCTCTTCCCACCACACTGAATCCGCCACCTGCGGATACCTGAGCGTGGACATCAACATCTATCACTGGCTGCAGTGTCACAGGTCACTAGGTGTCTAGGCTCAGGCTGACCTTGGCTGTCTTCTGCCCAGGCAAGGAGCCTAATCCTTCCAAGGAAATGAGGACACGTGCTCACTGGCCGACATCCTTTCTTTCATCCACACAGCGGTCTAGATGAGGGTAAAGAGGCCAGGGAGGCCAGGTGAGGGCTGAGTGTGGGGCCTAAGGCTTCTTTCCCAATCACCATGGTGACAGCCACCGGAAGGCTGGGCGGAACTTCTGACGGGGACGAGTCACAAACACTGAGCCAATAGGAGAGGTCCAGCCTAACCGGCCAGTTCCGCAGAGCCCTCCATTTTACCCATGGACAGACATCGGCCCCTTGCGTCTTTGGCCACAAAATCGAGGGCACCCAGGGAATAACTTCACAGTAGGCAACCCCGGATGTGAACACGTTCGACACACTGGGACAGCAGGCAGGTACCTCTTTTCCACTTATGCTGGGATATCACTAGGCAAGGCGCCCTTCCTCAGCATCTGTGGCCTCTCTGTATGTGTTCACTCAGAGGAAACTCTTCATTCTACCCCTGAGACACATCACAAGTATGAGGGGCCTGAGAGAGAGCCTAGAGATGGAACGGGGGAGGCTTCTGGCTGTACTGCTTCCCCGTGGGGACAGAATAGCAGGTAGTCTCTCTGGAAGGTCTTAGCTTCTGTTGACTGACACGCGCAATACAGTAGGGGCGGACCCTGGCCAGGTGGAGCTTGTGGGCAGATGCAAGCTCTCCGGCGACGAATAATTGCGCTGCTGCTTTGTATGGTGAAAACCTCCCCCCGCCAAGGGGGATGGGTAGAGAACATTGACCCACACCCGCCAGGGGCCTTTCCTGGGACTAAAGATCCCAACGTGGTCTCAACGTCGTCACCCTCTCAACACACACCTTTCCTGCACACGTAATCCTGCCTTTCTCCGTCAGGGCCCTATCTTACCAGGAAAAAAAGCAAGCCGCTCAAAAAGGCCGATGCCAGGGAAATCGAGGAAACACTGCCAGTTTCCAAATTTTTGCTGTCTACACGTCCCCGCCTCCGGTGCAAGGCTGCCTATGTGGCCGGGCTCCGAAGGCAAGGCCGAAATCCTGGCAGCCTGGGCCCCAGCAGTGCAATGGTTGATGGACGTGGGGACACGGATGACCCGTTCGCCACATACAGGAGGGATCCTTGGGCCCTTCACTGGCTCGCCATTCAGCTCCACGACGTCCACTACTGGCCCTGGCCTTTGCTGTGGCTGGTGCCCCATTAAACGTGTGCTCCGGAGCGATGTTTCTCCACCCATCACTAGCATTCTGCCACCAGGGGATATGTCAGTGTGGGAGTCACCATCTGTCACTGGCAGCAGTGTCACAAGTCACTAGACTTCCAGCTACCCGCTGACCTAGGCTGCCTTCTGCCCCAGGCAAGGTCCCGAATCCTTTATCCCAGATGCTGACACCTGGGCACTGGCGGACATTGATTTTTATCAACACAGAGGTCTGAGTGAGGGTCAGAGGGCCAGGTAGGTGAAGTGAAGGCCAGGTGGGCGGGGCTAAGGCTTCTTTGCCATCACCATAGAGACAGTCCCCCCACCGCAAGAGTGGGCGGAGCTTGGGATGGGCCTGGTGACAAGACTGAGCCAATGGCAGAGATCCGGCCCGCCAGGCAGATGACACAGGGCCCTCCATTGTGACCTATGACCCCTAGCGGCCACAGGATTTGAGCACACCCCGGGAAAGGCTACGCAGGCACAAGGGAGCCCCTGGTGCGGACTGCTTCAGGGCATTGTTAGAGCACGCCAGGTACCTCTTTCCCACTTTCCTCAGGATATCAGTAGGCAAGGCATCCCCACTCAGCATCTCTTGCCTCTCTCTGTCTCTCTCTGCTTGTGTTCCTTCTCTGAAATCTGTTCCTTCTCCCCCTTGTCACTTCACACCTTGGAGTGCCTGACAGAGGGCCTTCACACGAAAGAACAAAGGGGGAAGGCCTCTGGCTCTACTGCTTGCCCATGGGGAGAGAAGTTCTGGTAGTCTATCTGGAACGTCTAGAGAGCAGTGATTGATTGGGGAGCTACATCACGGGCGGACCTGGCCAGGTGAAGCTCGCTGACAAGTGGCAGCCTCTCCGGAGACTACTAATTCCGCTGATAACATTCTATGCAAATAACCGGCTGAGTGCCATGGGCAGAAAACATTGACACATACCTGCCAGAGGCCTATTCTGGGTCTGAAGAGTCCACCCTGGTCTCCAGCAACTCATCATCTCAGCACACACTTTGCCTGCACGCGTGGAAACCGCCTCTCTCCACGAATGTCTTCACCTGCTAGGAAGCACACGATGTCACTCAGCCAAAGGAGAGCACAGGCAAAGTCAACTGAAGCCCCCATTTTCAAGATTTTGCCCTCTGCTGCTCCACAGCCTCCGGTGGCACACTGCATGTGCGTCACTTCTCGGTAGACAAGGACGAAATCCGGGCATCCAGGGCCCCAGCCGTCCACAGTCTACGGATGGCGGCATATGGATCACCTCTTTGCCTCGTACAGCAGGGAGGCCTGGGCCCTAGACTGGCTCCGCTAGAGCTCCACGACCTCAGCTATTTTCCCTGACCTTTGGCCCGTGCCCTCGTGAGTGTGTCATCTCTACTTCCACTTCTCTTCCCACCACACTGAATCCGCCACCTGCGGATACCTCAGCGTGGACATCAACATCTATCACTGGCTGCAGTGTCACAGCTCACTAGGTGTCTAGGCTCAGGCTGACCTTGGCTGTCTTCTGCCCAGGCAAGGAGCCTAATCCTTCCAAGGAAATGAGGACACGTGCTCACTGGCCGACATCCTTTCTTTCATCCACACAGCGGTCTAGATGAGGGTAAAGAGGCCAGGGAGGCCAGGTGAGGGCTGAGTGTGGGGCCTAAGGCTTCTTTCCCAATCACCATGGTGACAGCCACCGGAAGGCTGGGCGGAACTTCTGACGGGGACGAGTCACAAACACTCAGCCAATAGGAGAGGTCCAGCCTAACCGGCCAGTTCCGCAGAGCCCTCCATTTTACCCATGGACAGACAACGGCCCCTTGCGTCTTTGGCCACAAAATCGAGGGCACCCAGGGAATAACTTCACAGTAGGCAACCCCGGATGTGAACACGTTCAACACACTGGGACAGCAGGCAGGTGCCTCTTTTCCACTTATGCTGGGATATCACTAGGCAAGGCGCCCTTCCTCAGCATCTGTGGCCTCTCTGTATGTGTTCACTCAGAGGAAACTCTTCATTCTACCCCTGAGACACATCACAAGTATGAGGGGCCTGAGAGAGAGCCTAGAGATGGAACGGGGGAGGCTTCTGGCTGTACTGCTTCCCCGTGGGGACAGAATAGCAGGTAGTCTCTCTGGAAGGTCTTAGCTTCTGTTGACTGACACGCGCAATACAGTAGGGGCGGACCCTGGCCAGGTGGAGCTTGTGGGCAGATGCAAGCTCTCCGGCGACGAATAATTGCGCTGCTGCTTTGTATGGTGAAAACCTCCCCCCGCCAAGGGGGATGGGTAGAGAACATTGACCCACACCCGCCAGGGGCCTTTCCTGGGACTAAAGATCCCAACGTGGTCTCAACGTCGTCACCCTCTCAACACACACCTTTCCTGCACACGTAATCCTGCCTTTCTCCGTCAGGGCCCTATCCTACCAGGAAAAAAAGCAAGCCGCTCAAAAAGGCCGATGCCAGGGAAATCGAGGAAACACTGCCAGTTTCCAAATTTTTGCTGTCTACACGTCCCCGCCTCCGGTGCAAGGCTGCCTATGTGGCCGGGCTCCGAAGGCAAGGCCGAAATCCTGGCAGCCTGGGCCCCAGCAGTGCAATGGTTGATGGACGTGGGGACACGGATGACCCGTTCGCCACATACAGGAGGGATCCTTGGGCCCTTCACTGGCTCGCCATTCAGCTCCACGACGTCCACTACTGGCCCTGGCCTTTGCTTTGGCTGGTGCCCCATTAAACGTGTGCTCCGGAGCGATGTTTCTCCACCCATCACTAGCATTCTGCCACCAGGGGATATGTCAGTGTGGGAGTCACCATCTGTCACTGGCAGCAGTGTCACAAGTCACTAGACTTCCAGCTACCCGCTGACCTAGGCTGCCTTCTGCCCCAGGCAAGGTCCCGAATCCTTTATCCCAGATGCTGACACCTGGGCACTGGCGGACATTGATTTTTATCAACACAGAGGTCTGAGTGAGGGTCAGAGGGCCAGGTAGGTGAAGTGAAGGCCAGGTGGGCGGGGCTAAGGCTTCTTTGCCATCACCATAGAGACAGTCCCCCCACCGCAAGAGTGGGCGGAGCTTGGGATGGGCCTGGTGACAAGACTGAGCCAATGGCAGAGATCCGGCCCGCCAGGCAGATGACACAGGGCCCTCCATTGTGACCTATGACCCCTAGCGGCCACAGGATTTGAGCACACCCCGGGAAAGGCTACGCAGGCACAAGGGAGCCCCTGGTGCGGACTGCTTCAGGGCATTGGCAGAGCACGCCAGGTACCTCTTTCCCACTTTCCTCAGGATATCAGTAGGCAAGGCATCCCCACTCAGCATCTCTTGCCTCTCTCTGTCTCTCTCTGCTTGTGTTCCTTCTCTGAAATCTCTTCCTTCTCCCCCTTGTCACTTCACACCTTGGAGTGCCTGACAGAGGGCCTTGAGACGAAAGAACAAAGGGGGAAGGCCTCTGGCTCTACTGCTTGCCCATGGGGAGAGAAGTTCTGGTAGTCTATCTGGAAGGTCTAGAGAGCAGTGATTGATTGGGGAGCTACATCACGGGCGGACCTGGCCAGGTGAAGCTCGCTGACAAGTGGCAGCCTCTCCGGAGACTACTAATTCCGCTGATAACATTCTATGCAAATAACCGGCTGAGTGCCATGGGCAGAAAACATTGACACATACCTGCCAGAGGCCTATTCTGGGTCTGAAGAGTCCACCCTGGTCTCCAGCAACTCATCAGCTCAGCACACACTTTGCCTGCACGCGTGGAAACCGCCTCTCTCCACGAATGTCTTCACCTGCTAGGAAACACACGATGTCACTCAGCCAAAGGAGAGCACAGGCAAAGTCAACTGAAGCCCCCATTTTCAAGATTTTGCCCTCTGCTGCTCCACAGCCTCCGGTGGCACACTGCATGTGCGTCACTTCTCGGTAGAGAAGGACGAAATCCGGGCATCCAGGGCCCCAGCCGTCCACAGTCTACGGATGGCGGCATATGGATCACCTCTTTGCCTCGTACAGCAGGGAGGCCTGGGCCCTAGACTGGCTCCGCTAGAGCTCCACGACCTCAGCTATTTTCCCTGACCTTTGGCCCGTGCCCTCGTGAGTGTGTCATCTCTACTTCCACTTCTCTTCCCACCACACTGAATCCGCCACCTGCAGATACCTCAGCGTGGACATCAACATCTATCACTGGCTGCAGTGTCACAGGTCACTAGGTGTCTAGGCTCAGGCTGACCTTGGCTGTCTTCTGCCCAGGCAAGGAGCCTAATCCTTCCAAGGAAATGAGGACACGTGCTCACTGGCCGACATCCTTTCTTTCATCCACACAGCGGTCTAGATGAGGGTAAAGAGGCCAGGGAGGCCAGGTGAGGGCTGAGTGTGGGGCCTAAGGCTTCTTTCCCAATCACCATGGTGACAGCCACCGGAAGGCTGGGCGGAACTTCTGACGGCGACGAGTCACAAACACTCAGCCAATAGGAGAGGTCCAGCCTAACCGGCCAGTTCCGCAGAGCCCTCCATTTTACCCATGGACAGACAACGGCCCCTTGCGTCTTTGGCCACAAAATCGAGGGCACCCAGGGAATAACTTCACAGTAGGCAACCCCGGATGTGAACACGTTCGACACACTGGGACAGCAGGCAGGTACCTCTTTTCCACTTATGCTGGGATATCACTAGGCAAGGCGCCCTTCCTCAGCATCTGTGGCCTCTCTGTATGTGTTCACTCAGAGGAAACTCTTCATTCTACCCCTGAGACACATCACAAGTATGAGGGGCCTGAGAGAGAGCCTAGAGATGGAACGGGGGAAGCTTCTGGCTGTACTGCTTCCCCGTGGGGACAGAATAGCAGGTAGTCTCTCTGGAAGGTCTTAGCTTCTGTTGACTGACACGCGCAATACAGTAGGGGCGGACCCTGGCCAGGTGGAGCTTGTGGGCAGATGCAAGCTCTCCGGCGACGAATAATTGCGCTGCTGCTTTGTATGGTGAAAACCTCCCCCCGCCAAGGGGGATGGGTAGAGAACATTGACCCACACCCGCCAGGGGCCTTTCCTGGGACTAAAGATCCCAACGTGGTCTCAACGTCGTCACCCTCTCAACACACACCTTTCCTGCACACGTAATCCTGCCTTTCTCCGTCAGGGCCCTATCCTACCAGGAAAAAAAGCAAGCCGCTCAAAAAGGCCGATGCCAGGGAAATCGAGGAAACACTGCCAGTTTCCAAATTTTTGCTGTCTACACGTCCCCGCCTCCGGTGCAAGGCTGCCTATGTGGCCGGGCTCCGAAGGCAAGGCCGAAATCCTGGCAGCCTGGGCCCCAGCAGTGCAATGGTTGATGGACGTGGGGACACGGATGACCCGTTCGCCACATACAGGAGGGATCCTTGGGCCCTTCACTGGCTCGCCATTCAGCTCCACGACGTCCACTACTGGCCCTGGCCTTTGCTTTGGCTGGTGCCCCATTAAACGTGTGCTCCGGAGCGATGTTTCTCCACCCATCACTAGCATTCTGCCACCAGGGGATATGTCAGTGTGGGAGTCACCATCTGTCACTGGCAGCAGTGTCACAAGTCACTAGACTTCCAGCTACCCGCTGACCTAGGCTGCCTTCTGCCCCAGGCAAGGTCCCGAATCCTTTATCCCAGATGCTGACACCTGGGCACTGGCGGACATTGATTTTTATCAACACAGAGGTCTGAGTGAGGGTCAGAGGGCCAGGTAGGTGAAGTGAAGGCCAGGTGGGCGGGGCTAAGGCTTCTTTGCCATCACCATAGAGACAGTCCCCCCACCGCAAGAGTAGGCGGAGCTTGGGATGGGCCTGGTGACAAGACTGAGCCAATGGCAGAGATCCGGCCCGCCAGGCAGATGACACAGGGCCCTCCATTGTGACCTATGACCCCTAGCGGCCACAGGATTTGAGCACACCCCGGGAAAGGCTACGCAGGCACAAGGGAGCCCCTGGTGCGGACTGCTTCAGGGCATTGGCAGAGCACGCCAGGTACCTCTTTCCCACTTTCCTCAGGATATCAGTAGGCAAGGCATCCCCACTCAGCATCTCTTGCCTCTCTCTGTCTCTCTCTGCTTGTGTTCCTTCTCTGAAATCTGTTCCTTCTCCCCCTTGTCACTTCACACCTTGGAGTGCCTGACAGAGGGCCTTGAGACGAAAGAACAAAGGGGGAAGGCCTCTGGCTCTACTGCTTGCCCATGGGGAGAGAAGTTCTGGTAGTCTATCTGGAACGTCTAGAGAGCAGTGATTGATTGGGGAGCTACATCACGGGCGGACCTGGCCAGGTGAAGCTCGCTGACAAGTGGCAGCCTCTCCGGAGACTACTAATTCCGCTGATAACATTCTATGCAAATAACCGGCTGAGTGCCATGGGCAGAAAACATTGACACATACCTGCCAGAGGCCTATTCTGGGTCTGAAGAGTCCACCCTGGTCTCCAGCAACTCATCATCTCAGCACACACTTTGCCTGCACGCGTGGAAACCGCCTCTCTCCACGAATGTCTTCACCTGCTAGGAAGCACACGATGTCACTCAGCCAAAGGAGAGCACAGGCAAAGTCAACTGAAGCCCCCATTTTCAAGATTTTGCCCTCTGCTGCTCCACAGCCTCCGGTGGCACACTGCATGTGCGTCACTTCTCGGTAGACAAGGACGAAATCCGGGCATCCAGGGCCCCAGCCGTCCACAGTCTACGGATGGCGGCATATGGATCACCTCTTTGCCTCGTACAGCAGGGAGGTCTGGGCCCTAGACTGGCTCCGCTAGAGCTCCACGACCTCAGCTATTTTCCCTGACCTTTGGCCCGTGCCCTCGTGAGTGTGTCATCTCTACTTCCACTTCTCTTCCCACCACACTGAATCCGCCACCTGCGGATACCTCAGCGTGGACATCAACATCTATCACTGGCTGCAGTGTCACAGGTCACTAGGTGTCTAGGCTCAGGCTGACCTTGGCTGTCTTCTGCCCAGGCAAGGAGCCTAATCCTTCCAAGGAAATGAGGACACGTGCTCACTGGCCGACATCCTTTCTTTCATCCACACAGCGGTCTAGATGAGGGTAAAGAGGCCAGGGAGGCCAGGTGAGGGCTGAGTGTGGGGCCTAAGGCTTCTTTCCCAATCACCATGGTGACAGCCACCGGAAGGCTGGGCGGAACTTCTGACGGGGACGAGTCACAAACACTCAGCCAATAGGAGAGGTCCAGCCTAACCGGCCAGTTCCGCAGAGCCCTCCATTTTACCCATGGACAGACAACGGCCCCTTGCGTCTTTGGCCACAAAATCGAGGGCACCCAGGGAATAACTTCACAGTAGGCAACCCCGGATGTGAACACGTTCGACACACTGGGACAGCAGGCAGGTGCCTCTTTTCCACTTATGCTGGGATATCACTAGGCAAGGCGCCCTTCCTCAGCATCTGTGGCCTCTCTGTATGTGTTCACTCAGAGGAAACTCTTCATTCTACCCCTGAGACACATCACAAGTATGAGGGGCCTGAGAGAGAGCCTAGAGATGGAACGGGGGAGGCTTCTGGCTGTACTGCTTCCCCGTGGGGACAGAATAGCAGGTAGTCTCTCTGGAAGGTCTTAGCTTCTGTTGACTGACACGCGCAATACAGTAGGGGCGGACCCTGGCCAGGTGGAGCTTGTGGGCAGATGCAAGCTCTCCGGCGACGAATAATTGCGCTGCTGCTTTGTATGGTGAAAACCTCCCCCCGCCAAGGGGGATGGGTAGAGAACATTGACCCACACCCGCCAGGGGCCTTTCCTGGGACTAAAGATCCCAACGTGGTCTCAACGTCGTCACCCTCTCAACACACACCTTTCCTGCACACGTAATCCTGCCTTTCTCCGTCAGGGCCCTATCCTACCAGGAAAAAAAGCAAGCCGCTCAAAAAGGCCGATGCCAGGGAAATCGAGGAAACACTGCCAGTTTCCAAATTTTGGCTGTCTACACGTCCCCGCCTCCGGTGCAAGGCTGCCTATGTGGCCGGGCTCCGAAGGCAAGGCCGAAATCCTGGCAGCCTGGGCCCCAGCAGTGCAATGGTTGATGGACGTGGGGACACGGATGACCCGTTCGCCACATACAGGAGGGATCCTTGGGCCCTTCACTGGCTCGCCATTCAGCTCCACGACGTCCACTACTGGCCCTGGCCTTTGCTTTGGCTGGTGCCCCATTAAACGTGTGCTCCGGAGCGATGTTTCTCCACCCATCACTAGCATTCTGCCACCAGGGGATATGTCAGTGTGGGAGTCACCATCTGTCACTGGCAGCAGTGTCACAAGTCACTAGACTTCCAGCTACCCGCTGACCTAGGCTGCCTTCTGCCCCAGGCAAGGTCCCGAATCCTTTATCCCAGATGCTGACACCTGGGCACTGGCGGACATTGATTTTTATCAACACAGAGGTCTGAGTGAGGGTCAGAGGGCCAGGTAGGTGAAGTGAAGGCCAGGTGGGCGGGGCTAAGGCTTCTTTGCCATCACCATAGAGACAGTCCCCCCACCGCAAGAGTGGGCGGAGCTTGGGATGGGCCTGGTGACAAGACTGAGCCAATGGCAGAGATCCGGCCCGCCAGGCAGATGACACAGGGCCCTCCATTGTGACCTATGACCCCTAGCGGCCACAGGATTTGAGCACACCCCGGGAAAGGCTACGCAGGCACAAGGGAGCCCCTGGTGCGGACTGCTTCAGGGCATTGGCAGAGCACGCCAGGTACCTCTTTCCCACTTTCCTCAGGATATCAGTAGGCAAGGCATCCCCACTCAGCATCTCTTGCCTCTCTCTGTCTCTCTCTGCTTGTGTTCCTTCTCTGAAATCTCTTCCTTCTCCCCCTTGTCACTTCACACCTTGGAGTGCCTGACAGAGGGCCTTCAGACGAAAGAACAAAGGGGGAAGGCCTCTGGCTCTACTGCTTGCCCATGGGGAGAGAAGTTCTGGTAGTCTATCTGGAAGGTCTAGAGAGCAGTGATTGATTGGGGAGCTACATCACGGGCGGACCTGGCCAGGTGAAGCTCGCTGACAAGTGGCAGCCTCTCCGGAGACTACTAATTCCGCTGATAACATTCTATGCAAATAACCGGCTGAGTGCCATGGGCAGAAAACATTGACACATACCTGCCAGAGGCCTATTCTGGGTCTGAAGAGTCCACCCTGGTCTCCAGCAACTCATCATCTCAGCACACACTTTGCCTGCACGCGTGGAAACCGCCTCTCTCCACGAATGTCTTCACCTGCTAGGAAACACACGATGTCACTCAGCCAAAGGAGAGCACAGGCAAAGTCAACTGAAGCCCCCATTTTCAAGATTTTGCCCTCTGCTGCTCCACAGCCTCCGGTGGCACACTGCATGTGCGTCACTTCTCGGTAGACAAGGACGAAATCCGGGCATCCAGGGCCCCAGCCGTCCACAGTCTACGGATGGCGGCATATGGATCACCTCTTTGCCTCGTACAGCAGGGAGGCCTGGGCCCTAGACTGGCTCCGCTAGAGCTCCACGACCTCAGCTATTTTCCCTGACCTTTGGCCCGTGCCCTCGTGAGTGTGTCATCTCTACTTCCACTTCTCTTCCCACCACACTGAATCCGCCACCTGCGGATACCTCAGCGTGGACATCAACATCTATCACTGGCTGCAGTGTCACAGGTCACTAGGTGTCTAGGCTCAGGCTGACCTTGGCTGTCTTCTGCCCAGGCAAGGAGCCTAATCCTTCCAAGGAAATGAGGACACGTGCTCACTGGCCGACATCCTTTCTTTCATCCACACAGCGGTCTAGATGAGGGTAAAGAGGCCAGGGAGGCCAGGTGAGGGCTGAGTGTGGGGCCTAAGGCTTCTTTCCCAATCACCATGGTGACAGCCACCGGAAGGCTGGGCGGAACTTCTGACGGGGACGAGTCACAAACACTGAGCCAATAGGAGAGCTCCAGCCTAACCGGCCAGTTCCGCAGAGCCCTCCATTTTACCCATGGACAGACAACGGCCCCTTGCGTCTTTGGCCACAAAATCGAGGGCACCCAGGGAATAACTTCACAGTAGGCAACCCCGGATGTGAACACGTTCGACACACTGGGACAGCAGGCAGGTACCTCTTTTCCACTTATGCTGGGATATCACTAGGCAAGGCGCCCTTCCTCAGCATCTGTGGCCTCTCTGTATGTGTTCACTCAGAGGAAACTCTTCATTCTACCCCTGAGACACATCACAAGTATGAGGGGCCTGAGAGAGAGCCTAGAGATGGAACGGGGGAGGCTTCTGGCTGTACTGCTTCCCCGTGGGGACAGAATAGCAGGTAGTCTCTCTGGAAGGTCTTAGCTTCTGTTGACTGACACGCGCAATACAGTAGGGGCGGACCCTGGCCAGGTGGAGCTTGTGGGCAGATGCAAGCTCTCCGGCGACGAATAATTGCGCTGCTGCTTTGTATGGTGAAAACCTCCCCCCGCCAAGGGGGATGGGTAGAGAACATTGACCCACACCCGCCAGGGGCCTTTCCTGGGACTAAAGATCCCAACGTGGTCTCAACGTCGTCACCCTCTCAACACACACCTTTCCTGCACACGTAATCCTGCCTTTCTCCGTCAGGGCCCTATCCTACCAGGAAAAAAAGCAAGCCGCTCAAAAAGGCCGATGCCAGGGAAATCGAGGAAACACTGCCAGTTTCCAAATTTTTGCTGTCTACACGTCCCCGCCTCCGGTGCAAGGCTGCCTATGTGGCCGGGCTCCGAAGGCAAGGCCGAAATCCTGGCAGCCTGGGCCCCAGCAGTGCAATGGTTGATGGACGTGGGGACACGGATGACCCGTTCGCCACATACAGGAGGGATCCTTGGGCCCTTCACTGGCTCGCCATTCAGCTCCACGACGTCCACTACTGGCCCTGGCCTTTGCTTTGGCTGGTGCCCCATTAAACGTGTGCTCCGGAGCGATGTTTCTCCACCCATCACTAGCATTCTGCCACCAGGGGATATGTCAGTGTGGGAGTCACCATCTGTCACTGGCAGCAGTGTCACAAGTCACTAGACTTCCAGCTACCCGCTGACCTAGGCTGCCTTCTGCCCCAGGCAAGGTCCCGAATCCTTTATCCCAGATGCTGACACCTGGGCACTGGCGGACATTGATTTTTATCAACACAGAGGTCTGAGTGAGGGTCAGAGGGCCAGGTAGGTGAAGTGAAGGCCAGGTGGGCGGGGCTAAGGCTTCTTTGCCATCACCATAGAGACAGTCCCCCCACCGCAAGAGTGGGCGGAGCTTGGGATGGGCCTGGTGACAAGACTGAGCCAATGGCAGAGATCCGGCCCGCCAGGCAGATGACACAGGGCCCTCCATTGTGACCTATGACCCCTAGCGGCCACAGGATTTGAGCACACCCCGGGAAAGGCTACGCAGGCACAAGGGAGCCCCTGGTGCGGACTGCTTCAGGGCATTGGCAGAGCACGCCAGGTACCTCTTTCCCACTTTCCTCAGGATATCAGTAGGCAAGGCATCCCCACTCAGCATCTCTTGCCTCTCTCTGTCTCTCTCTGCTTGTGTTCCTTCTCTGAAATCTCTTCCTTCTCCCCCTTGTCACTTCACACCTTGGAGTGCCTGACAGAGGGCCTTGAGACGAAAGAACAAAGGGGGAAGGCCTCTGGCTCTACTGCTTGCCCATGGGGAGAGAAGTTCTGGTAGTCTATCTGGAAGGTCTAGAGAGCAGTGATTGATTGGGGAGCTACATCACGGGCGGACCTGGCCAGGTGAAGCTCGCTGACAAGTGGCAGCCTCTCCGGAGACTACTAATTCCGCTGATAACATTCTATGCAAATAACCGGCTGAGTGCCATGGGCAGAAAACATTGACACATACCTGCCAGAGGCCTATTCTGGGTCTGAAGAGTCCACCCTGGTCTCCAGCAACTCATCATCTCAGCACACACTTTGCCTGCACGCGTGGAAACCGCCTCTCTCCACGAATGTCTTCACCTGCTAGGAAACACACGATGTCACTCAGCCAAAGGAGAGCACAGGCAAAGTCAACTGAAGCCCCCATTTTCAAGATTTTGCCCTCTGCTGCTCCACAGCCTCCGGTGGCACACTGCATGTGCGTCACTTCTCGGTAGACAAGGACGAAATCCGGGCATCCAGGGCCCAGCCGTCCACAGTCTACGGATGGCGGCATATGGATCACCTCTTTGCCTCGTACAGCAGGGAGGCCTGGGCCCTAGACTGGCTCCGCTAGAGCTCCACGACCTCAGCTATTTTCCCTGACCTTTGGCCCGTGCCCTCGTGAGTGTGTCATCTCTACTTCCACTTCTCTTCCCACCACACTGAATCCGCCACCTGCGGATACCTCAGCGTGGACATCAACATCTATCACTGGCTGCAGTGTCACAGGTCACTAGGTGTCTAGGCTCAGGCTGACCTTGGCTGTCTTCTGCCCAGGCAAGGAGCCTAATCCTTCCAAGGAAATGAGGACACGTGCTCACTGGCCGACATCCTTTCTTTCATCCACACAGCGGTCTAGATGAGGGTAAAGAGGCCAGGGAGGCCAGGTGAGGGCTGAGTGTGGGGCCTAAGGCTTCTTTCCCAATCACCATGGTGACAGCCACCGGAAGGCTGGGCGGAACTTCTGACGGGGACGAGTCACAAACACTGAGCCAATAGGAGAGCTCCAGCCTAACCGGCCAGTTCCGCAGAGCCCTCCATTTTACCCATGGACAGACAACGGCCCCTTGCGTCTTTGGCCACAAAATCGAGGGCACCCAGGGAATAACTTCACAGTAGGCAACCCCGGATGTGAACACATTCGACACACTGGGACAGCAGGCAGGTACCTCTTTTCCACTTATGCTGGGATATCACTAGGCAAGGCGCCCTTCCTCAGCATCTGTGGCCTCTCTGTATGTGTTCACTCAGAGGAAACTCTTCATTCTACCCCTGAGACACATCACAAGTATGAGGGGCCTGAGAGAGAGCCTAGAGATGGAACGGGGGAGGCTTCTGGCTGTACTGCTTCCCCGTGGGGACAGAATAGCAGGTAGTCTCTCTGGAAGGTCTTAGCTTCTGTTGACTGACACGCGCAATACAGTAGGGGCGGACCCTGGCCAGGTGGAGCTTGTGGGCAGATGCAAGCTCTCCGGCGACGAATAATTGCGCTGCTGCTTTGTATGGTGAAAACCTCCCCCCGCCAAGGGGGATGGGTAGAGAACATTGACCCACACCCGCCAGGGGCCTTTCCTGGGACTAAAGATCCCAACGTGGTCTCAACGTCGTCACCCTCTCAACACACACCTTTCCTGCACACGTAATCCTGCCTTTCTCCGTCAGGGCCCTATCCTACCAGGAAAAAAAGCAAGCCGCTCAAAAAGGCCGATGCCAGGGAAATCGAGGAAACACTGCCAGTTTCCAAATTTTTGCTGTCTACACGTCCCCGCCTCCGGTGCAAGGCTGCCTATGTGGCCGGGCTCCGAAGGCAAGGCCGAAATCCTGGCAGCCTGGGCCCCAGCAGTGCAATGGTTGATGGACGTGGGGACACGGATGACCCGTTCGCCACATACAGGAGGGATCCTTGGGCCCTTCACTGGCTCGCCATTCAGCTCCACGACGTCCACTACTGGCCCTGGCCTTTGCTTTGGCTGGTGCCCCATTAAACGTGTGCTCCGGAGCGATGTTTCTCCACCCATCACTAGCATTCTGCCACCAGGGGATATGTCAGTGTGGGAGTCACCATCTGTCACTGGCAGCAGTGTCACAAGTCACTAGACTTCCAGCTACCCGCTGACCTAGGCTGCCTTCTGCCCCAGGCAAGGTCCCGAATCCTTTATCCCAGATGCTGACACCTGGGCACTGGCGGACATTGATTTTTATCAACACAGAGGTCTGAGTGAGGGTCAGAGGGCCAGGTAGGTGAAGTGAAGGCCAGGTGGGCGGGGCTAAGGCTTCTTTGCCATCACCATAGAGACAGTCCCCCCACCGCAAGAGTGGGCGGAGCTTGGGATGGGCCTGGTGACAAGACTGAGCCAATGGCAGAGATCCGGCCCGCCAGGCAGATGACACAGGGCCCTCCATTGTGACCTATGACCCCTAGCGGCCACAGGATTTGAGCACACCCCGGGAAAGGCTACGCAGGCACAAGGGAGCCCCTGGTGCGGACTGCTTCAGGGCATTGGCAGAGCACGCCAGGTACCTCTTTCCCACTTTCCTCAGGATATCAGTAGGCAAGGCATCCCCACTCAGCATCTCTTGCCTCTCTCTGTCTCTCTCTGCTTGTGTTCCTTCTCTGAAATCTCTTCCTTCTCCCCCTTGTCACTTCACACCTTGGAGTGCCTGACAGAGGGCCTTGAGACGAAAGAACAAAGGGGGAAGGCCTCTGGCTCTACTGCTTGCCCATGGGGAGAGAAGTTCTGGTAGTCTATCTGGAAGGTCTAGAGAGCAGTGATTGATTGGGGAGCTACATCACGGGCGGACCTGGCCAGGTGAAGCTCGCTGACAAGTGGCAGCCTCTCCGGAGACTACTAATTCCGCTGATAACATTCTATGCAAATAACCGGCTGAGTGCCATGGGCAGAAAACATTGACACATACCTGCCAGAGGCCTATTCTGGGTCTGAAGAGTCCACCCTGGTCTCCAGCAACTCATCATCTCAGCACACACTTTGCCTGCACGCGTGGAAACCGCCTCTCTCCACGAATGTCTTCACCTGCTAGGAAACACACGATGTCACTCAGCCAAAGGAGAGCACAGGCAAAGTCAACTGAAGCCCCCATTTTCAAGATTTTGCCCTCTGCTGCTCCACAGCCTCCGGTGGCACACTGCATGTGCGTCACTTCTCGGTAGACAAGGACGAAATCCGGGCATCCAGGGCCCAGCCGTCCACAGTCTACGGATGGCGGCATATGGATCACCTCTTTGCCTCGTACAGCAGGGAGGCCTGGGCCCTAGACTGGCTCCGCTAGAGCTCCACGACCTCAGCTATTTTCCCTGACCTTTGGCCCGTGCCCTCGTGAGTGTGTCATCTCTACTTCCACTTCTCTTCCCACCACACTGAATCCGCCACCTGCGGATACCTCAGCGTGGACATCAACATCTATCACTGGCTGCAGTGTCACAGGTCACTAGGTGTCTAGGCTCAGGCTGACCTTGGCTGTCTTCTGCCCAGGCAAGGAGCCTAATCCTTCCAAGGAAATGAGGACACGTGCTCACTGGCCGACATCCTTTCTTTCATCCACACAGCGGTCTAGATGAGGGTAAAGAGGCCAGGGAGGCCAGGTGAGGGCTGAGTGTGGGGCCTAAGGCTTCTTTCCCAATCACCATGGTGACAGCCACCGGAAGGCTGGGCGGAACTTCTGACGGGGACGAGTCACAAACACTGAGCCAATAGGAGAGCTCCAGCCTAACCGGCCAGTTCCGCAGAGCCCTCCATTTTACCCATGGACAGACAACGGCCCCTTGCGTCTTTGGCCACAAAATCGAGGGCACCCAGGGAATAACTTCACAGTAGGCAACCCCGGATGTGAACACGTTCGACACACTGGGACAGCAGGCAGGTACCTCTTTTCCACTTATGCTGGGATATCACTAGGCAAGGCGCCCTTCCTCAGCATCTGTGGCCTCTCTGTATGTGTTCACTCAGAGGAAACTCTTCATTCTACCCCTGAGACACATCACAAGTATGAGGGGCCTGAGAGAGAGCCTAGAGATGGAACGGGGGAGGCTTCTGGCTGTACTGCTTCCCCGTGGGGACAGAATAGCAGGTAGTCTCTCTGGAAGGTCTTAGCTTCTGTTGACTGACACGCGCAATACAGTAGGGGCGGACCCTGGCCAGGTGGAGCTTGTGGGCAGATGCAAGCTCTCCGGCGACGAATAATTGCGCTGCTGCTTTGTATGGTGAAAACCTCCCCCCGCCAAGGGGGATGGGTAGAGAACATTGACCCACACCCGCCAGGGGCCTTTCCTGGGACTAAAGATCCCAACGTGGTCTCAACGTCGTCACCCTCTCAACACACACCTTTCCTGCACACGTAATCCTGCCTTTCTCCGTCAGGGCCCTATCCTACCAGGAAAAAAAGCAAGCCGCTCAAAAAGGCCGATGCCAGGGAAATCGAGGAAACACTGCCAGTTTCCAAATTTTTGCTGTCTACACGTCCCCGCCTCCGGTGCAAGGCTGCCTATGTGGCCGGGCTCCGAAGGCAAGGCCGAAATCCTGGCAGCCTGGGCCCCAGCAGTGCAATGGTTGATGGACGTGGGGACACGGATGACCCGTTCGCCACATACAGGAGGGATCCTTGGGCCCTTCACTGGCTCGCCATTCAGCTCCACGACGTCCACTACTGGCCCTGGCCTTTGCTTTGGCTGGTGCCCCATTAAACGTGTGCTCCGGAGCGATGTTTCTCCACCCATCACTAGCATTCTGCCACCAGGGGATATGTCAGTGTGGGAGTCACCATCTGTCACTGGCAGCAGTGTCACAAGTCACTAGACTTCCAGCTACCCGCTGACCTAGGCTGCCTTCTGCCCCAGGCAAGGTCCCGAATCCTTTATCCCAGATGCTGACACCTGGGCACTGGCGGACATTGATTTTTATCAACACAGAGGTCTGAGTGAGGGTCAGAGGGCCAGGTAGGTGAAGTGAAGGCCAGGTGGGCGGGGCTAAGGCTTCTTTGCCATCACCATAGAGACAGTCCCCCCACCGCAAGAGTGGGCGGAGCTTGGGATGGGCCTGGTGACAAGACTGAGCCAATGGCAGAGATCCGGCCCGCCAGGCAGATGACACAGGGCCCTCCATTGTGACCTATGACCCCTAGCGGCCACAGGATTTGAGCACACCCCGGGAAAGGCTACGCAGGCACAAGGGAGCCCCTGGTGCGGACTGCTTCAGGGCATTGGCAGAGCACGCCAGGTACCTCTTTCCCACTTTCCTCAGGATATCAGTAGGCAAGGCATCCCCACTCAGCATCTCTTGCCTCTCTCTGTCTCTCTCTGCTTGTGTTCCTTCTCTGAAATCTCTTCCTTCTCCCCCTTGTCACTTCACACCTTGGAGTGCCTGACAGAGGGCCTTGAGACGAAAGAACAAAGGGGGAAGGCCTCTGGCTCTACTGCTTGCCCATGGGGAGAGAAGTTCTGGTAGTCTATCTGGAAGGTCTAGAGAGCAGTGATTGATTGGGGAGCTACATCACGGGCGGACCTGGCCAGGTGAAGCTCGCTGACAAGTGGCAGCCTCTCCGGAGACTACTAATTCCGCTGATAACATTCTATGCAAATAACCGGCTGAGTGCCATGGGCAGAAAACATTGACACATACCTGCCAGAGGCCTATTCTGGGTCTGAAGAGTCCACCCTGGTCTCCAGCAACTCATCATCTCAGCACACACTTTGCCTGCACGCGTGGAAACCGCCTCTCTCCACGAATGTCTTCACCTGCTAGGAAACACACGATGTCACTCAGCCAAAGGAGAGCACAGGCAAAGTCAACTGAAGCCCCCATTTTCAAGATTTTGCCCTCTGCTGCTCCACAGCCTCCGGTGGCACACTGCATGTGCGTCACTTCTCGGTAGACAAGGACGAAATCCGGGCATCCAGGGCCCAGCCGTCCACAGTCTACGGATGGCGGCATATGGATCACCTCTTTGCCTCGTACAGCAGGGAGGCCTGGGCCCTAGACTGGCTCCGCTAGAGCTCCACGACCTCAGCTATTTTCCCTGACCTTTGGCCCGTGCCCTCGTGAGTGTGTCATCTCTACTTCCACTTCTCTTCCCACCACACTGAATCCGCCACCTGCGGATACCTCAGCGTGGACATCAACATCTATCACTGGCTGCAGTGTCACAGGTCACTAGGTGTCTAGGCTCAGGCTGACCTTGGCTGTCTTCTGCCCAGGCAAGGAGCCTAATCCTTCCAAGGAAATGAGGACACGTGCTCACTGGCCGACATCCTTTCTTTCATCCACACAGCGGTCTAGATGAGGGTAAAGAGGCCAGGGAGGCCAGGTGAGGGCTGAGTGTGGGGCCTAAGGCTTCTTTCCCAATCACCATGGTGACAGCCACCGGAAGGCTGGGCGGAACTTCTGACGGGGACGAGTCACAAACACTGAGCCAATAGGAGAGCTCCAGCCTAACCGGCCAGTTCCGCAGAGCCCTCCATTTTACCCATGGACAGACAACGGCCCCTTGCGTCTTTGGCCACAAAATCGAGGGCACCCAGGGAATAACTTCACAGTAGGCAACCCCGGATGTGAACACATTCGACACACTGGGACAGCAGGCAGGTACCTCTTTTCCACTTATGCTGGGATATCACTAGGCAAGGCGCCCTTCCTCAGCATCTGTGGCCTCTCTGTATGTGTTCACTCAGAGGAAACTCTTCATTCTACCCCTGAGACACATCACAAGTATGAGGGGCCTGAGAGAGAGCCTAGAGATGGAACGGGGGAGGCTTCTGGCTGTACTGCTTCCCCGTGGGGACAGAATAGCAGGTAGTCTCTCTGGAAGGTCTTAGCTTCTGTTGACTGACACGCGCAATACAGTAGGGGCGGACCCTGGCCAGGTGGAGCTTGTGGGCAGATGCAAGCTCTCCGGCGACGAATAATTGCGCTGCTGCTTTGTATGGTGAAAACCTCCCCCCGCCAAGGGGGATGGGTAGAGAACATTGACCCACACCCGCCAGGGGCCTTTCCTGGGACTAAAGATCCCAACGTGGTCTCAACGTCGTCACCCTCTCAACACACACCTTTCCTGCACACGTAATCCTGCCTTTCTCCGTCAGGGCCCTATCCTACCAGGAAAAAAAGCAAGCCGCTCAAAAAGGCCGATGCCAGGGAAATCGAGGAAACACTGCCAGTTTCCAAATTTTTGCTGTCTACACGTCCCCGCCTCCGGTGCAAGGCTGCCTATGTGGCCGGGCTCCGAAGGCAAGGCCGAAATCCTGGCAGCCTGGGCCCCAGCAGTGCAATGGTTGATGGACGTGGGGACACGGATGACCCGTTCGCCACATACAGGAGGGATCCTTGGGCCCTTCACTGGCTCGCCATTCAGCTCCACGACATCCACTACTGGCCCTGGCCTTTGCTTTGGCTGGTGCCCCATTAAACGTGTGCTCCGGAGCGATGTTTCTCCACCCATCACTAGCATTCTGCCACCAGGGGATATGTCAGTGTGGGAGTCACCATCTGTCACTGGCAGCAGTGTCACAAGTCACTAGACTTCCAGCTACCCGCTGACCTAGGCTGCCTTCTGCCCCAGGCAAGGTCCCGAATCCTTTATCCCAGATGCTGACACCTGGGCACTGGCGGACATTGATTTTTATCAACACAGAGGTCTGAGTGAGGGTCAGAGGGCCAGGTAGGTGAAGTGAAGGCCAGGTGGGCGGGGCTAAGGCTTCTTTGCCATCACCATAGAGACAGTCCCCCCACCGCAAGAGTGGGCGGAGCTTGGGATGGGCCTGGTGACAAGACTGAGCCAATGGCAGAGATCCGGCCCGCCAGGCAGATGACACAGGGCCCTCCATTGTGACCTATGACCCCTAGCGGCCACAGGATTTGAGCACACCCCGGGAAAGGCTACGCAGGCACAAGGGAGCCCCTGGTGCGGACTGCTTCAGGGCATTGGCAGAGCACGCCAGGTACCTCTTTCCCACTTTCCTCAGGATATCAGTAGGCAAGGCATCCCCACTCAGCATCTCTTGCCTCTCTCTGTCTCTCTCTGCTTGTGTTCCTTCTCTGAAATCTCTTCCTTCTCCCCCTTGTCACTTCACACCTTGGAGTGCCTGACAGAGGGCCTTGAGACGAAAGAACAAAGGGGGAAGGCCTCTGGCTCTACTGCTTGCCCATGGGGAGAGAAGTTCTGGTAGTCTATCTGGAAGGTCTAGAGAGCAGTGATTGATTGGGGAGCTACATCACGGGCGGACCTGGCCAGGTGAAGCTCGCTGACAAGTGGCAGCCTCTCCGGAGACTACTAATTCCGCTGATAACATTCTATGCAAATAACCGGCTGAGTGCCATGGGCAGAAAACATTGACACATACCTGCCAGAGGCCTATTCTGGGTCTGAAGAGTCCACCCTGGTCTCCAGCAACTCATCATCTCAGCACACACTTTGCCTGCACGCGTGGAAACCGCCTCTCTCCACGAATGTCTTCACCTGCTAGGAAACACACGATGTCACTCAGCCAAAGGAGAGCACAGGCAAAGTCAACTGAAGCCCCCATTTTCAAGATTTTGCCCTCTGCTGCTCCACAGCCTCCGGTGGCACACTGCATGTGCGTCACTTCTCGGTAGACAAGGACGAAATCCGGGCATCCAGGGCCCCAGCCGTCCACAGTCTACGGATGGCGGCATATGGATCACCTCTTTGCCTCGTACAGCAGGGAGGCCTGGGCCCTAGACTGGCTCCGCTAGAGCTCCACGACCTCAGCTATTTTCCCTGACCTTTGGCCCGTGCCCTCGTGAGTGTGTCATCTCTACTTCCACTTCTCTTCCCACCACACTGAATCCGCCACCTGCGGATACCTCAGCGTGGACATCAACATCTATCACTGGCTGCAGTGTCACAGGTCACTAGGTGTCTAGGCTCAGGCTGACCTTGGCTGTCTTCTGCCCAGGCAAGGAGCCTAATCCTTCCAAGGAAATGAGGACACGTGCTCACTGGCCGACATCCTTTCTTTCATCCACACAGCGGTCTAGATGAGGGTAAAGAGGCCAGGGAGGCCAGGTGAGGGCTGAGTGTGGGGCCTAAGGCTTCTTTCCCAATCACCATGGTGACAGCCACCGGAAGGCTGGGCGGAACTTCTGACGGGGACGAGTCACAAACACTGAGCCAATAGGAGAGCTCCAGCCTAACCGGCCAGTTCCGCAGAGCCCTCCATTTTACCCATGGACAGACAACGGCCCCTTGCGTCTTTGGCCACAAAATCGAGGGCACCCAGGGAATAACTTCACAGTAGGCAACCCCGGATGTGAACACGTTCGACACACTGGGACAGCAGGCAGGTACCTCTTTTCCACTTATGCTGGGATATCACTAGGCAAGGCGCCCTTCCTCAGCATCTGTGGCCTCTCTGTATGTGTTCACTCAGAGGAAACTCTTCATTCTACCCCTGAGACACATCACAAGTATGAGGGGCCTGAGAGAGAGCCTAGAGATGGAACGGGGGAGGCTTCTGGCTGTACTGCTTCCCCGTGGGGACAGAATAGCAGGTAGTCTCTCTGGAAGGTCTTAGCTTCTGTTGACTGACACGCGCAATACAGTAGGGGCGGACCCTGGCCAGGTGGAGCTTGTGGGCAGATGCAAGCTCTCCGGCGACGAATAATTGCGCTGCTGCTTTGTATGGTGAAAACCTCCCCCCGCCAAGGGGGATGGGTAGAGAACATTGACCCACACCCGCCAGGGGCCTTTCCTGGGACTAAAGATCCCAACGTGGTCTCAACGTCGTCACCCTCTCAACACACACCTTTCCTGCACACGTAATCCTGCCTTTCTCCGTCAGGGCCCTATCCTACCAGGAAAAAAAGCAAGCCGCTCAAAAAGGCCGATGCCAGGGAAATCGAGGAAACACTGCCAGTTTCCAAATTTTTGCTGTCTACACGTCCCCGCCTCCGGTGCAAGGCTGCCTATGTGGCCGGGCTCCGAAGGCAAGGCCGAAATCCTGGCAGCCTGGGCCCCAGCAGTGCAATGGTTGATGGACGTGGGGACACGGATGACCCGTTCGCCACATACAGGAGGGATCCTTGGGCCCTTCACTGGCTCGCCATTCAGCTCCACGACGTCCACTACTGGCCCTGGCCTTTGCTTTGGCTGGTGCCCCATTAAACGTGTGCTCCGGAGCGATGTTTCTCCACCCATCACTAGCATTCTGCCACCAGGGGATATGTCAGTGTGGGAGTCACCATCTGTCACTGGCAGCAGTGTCACAAGTCACTAGACTTCCAGCTACCCGCTGACCTAGGCTGCCTTCTGCCCCAGGCAAGGTCCCGAATCCTTTATCCCAGATGCTGACACCTGGGCACTGGCGGACATTGATTTTTATCAACACAGAGGTCTGAGTGAGGGTCAGAGGGCCAGGTAGGTGAAGTGAAGGCCAGGTGGGCGGGGCCAAGGCTTCTTTGCCATCACCATAGAGACAGTCCCCCCACCGCAAGAGTGGGCGGAGCTTGGGATGGGCCTGGTGACAAGACTGAGCCAATGGCAGAGATCCGGCCCGCCAGGCAGATGACACAGGGCCCTCCATTGTGACCTATGACCCCTAGTGGCCACAGGATTTGAGCACACCCCGGGAAAGGCTACGCAGGCACAAGGGAGCCCCTGGTGCGGACTGCTTCAGGGCATTGGCAGAGCACGCCAGGTACCTCTTTCCCACTGTCCTCAGGATATCAGTAGGCAAGGCATCCCCACTCAGCATCTCTTGCCTCTCTCTGTCTCTCTCTGCTTGTGTTCCTTCTCTGAAATCTCTTCCTTCTCCCCCTTGTCACTTCACACCTTGGAGTGCCTGACAGAGGGCCTTCACACGAAAGAACAAAGGGGGAAGGCCTCTGGCTCTACTGCTTGCCCATGGGGAGAGAAGTTCTGGTAGTCTATCTGGAACGTCTAGAGAGCAGTGATTGATTGGGGAGCTACATCACGGGCGGACCTGGCCAGGTGAAGCTCGCTGACAAGTGGCAGCCTCTCCGGAGACTACTAATTCCGCTGATAACAGTCTATGCAAATAACCGGCTGAGTGCCATGGGCAGAAAACATTGACACATACCTGCCAGAGGCCTATTCTGGGTCTGAAGAGTCCACCCTGGTCTCCAGCAACTCATCATCTCAGCACACACTTTGCCTGCACGCGTGGAAACCGCCTCTCTCCACGAATGTCTTCACCTGCTAGGAAACACACGATGTCACTCAGCCAAAGGAGAGCACAGGCAAAGTCAACTGAAGCCCCCATTTTCAAGATTTTGCCCTCTGCTGCTCCACAGCCTCCGGTGGCACACTGCATGTGCGTCACTTCTCGGTAGACAAGGACGAAATCCGGGCATCCAGGGCCCAGCCGTCCACAGTCTACGGATGGCGGCATATGGATCACCTCTTTGCCTCGTACAGCAGGGAGGCCTGGGCCCTAGACTGGCTCCGCTAGAGCTCCACGACCTCAGCTATTTTCCCTGACCTTTGGCCCGTGCCCTCGTGAGTGTGTCATCTCTACTTCCACTTCTCTTCCCACCACACTGAATCCGCCACCTGCGGATACCTGAGCGTGGACATCAACATCTATCACTGGCTGCAGTGTCACAGGTCACTAGGTGTCTAGGCTCAGGCTGACCTTGGCTGTCTTCTGCCCAGGCAAGGAGCCTAATCCTTCCAAGGAAATGAGGACACGTGCTCACTGGCCGACATCCTTTCTTTCATCCACACAGCGGTCTAGATGAGGGTAAAGAGGCCAGGGAGGCCAGGTGAGGGCTGAGTGTGGGGCCTAAGGCTTCTTTCCCAATCACCATGGTGACAGCCACCGGAAGGCTGGGCGGAACTTCTGACGGGGACGAGTCACAAACACTGAGCCAATAAGAGAGCTCCAGCCTAACCGGCCAGTTCCGCAGAGCCCTCCATTTTACCCATGGACAGACAACGGCCCCTTGCGTCTTTGGCCACAAAATCGAGGGCACCCAGGGAATAACTTCACAGTAGGCAACCCCGGATGTGAACACGTTCGACACACTGGGACAGCAGGCAGGTACCTCTTTTCCACTTATGCTGGGATATCACTAGGCAAGGCGCCCTTCCTCAGCATCTGTGGCCTCTCTGTATGTGTTCACTCAGAGGAAACTCTTCATTCTACCCCTGAGACACATCACAAGTATGAGGGGCCTGAGAGAGAGCCTAGAGATGGAACGGGGGAGGCTTCTGGCTGTACTGCTTCCCCGTGGGGACAGAATAGCAGGTAGTCTCTCTGGAAGGTCTTAGCTTCTGTTGACTGACACGCGCAATACAGTAGGGGCGGACCCTGGCCAGGTGGAGCTTGTGGGCAGATGCAACCTCTCCGGCGACGAATAATTGCGCTGCTGCTTTGTATGGTGAAAACCTCCCCCCGCCAAGGGGGATGGGTAGAGAACATTGACCCACACCCGCCAGGGGCCTTTCCTGGGACTAAAGATCCCAACGTGGTCTCAACGTCGTCACCCTCTCAACACACACCTTTCCTGCACACGTAATCCTGCCTTTCTCCGTCAGGGCCCTATCCTACCAGGAAAAAAAGCAAGCCGCTCAAAAAGGCCGATGCCAGGGAAATCGAGGAAACACTGCCAGTTTCCAAATTTTGGCTGTCTACACGTCCCCGCCTCCGGTGCAAGGCTGCCTATGTGGCCGGGCTCCGAAGGCAAGGCCGAAATCCTGGCAGCCTGGGCCCCAGCAGTGCAATGGTTGATGGACGTGGGGACACGGATGACCCGTTCGCCACATACAGGAGGGATCCTTGGGCCCTTCACTGGCTCGCCATTCAGCTCCACGACGTCCACTACTGGCCCTGGCCTTTGCTTTGGCTGGTGCCCCATTAAACGTGTGCTCCGGAGCGATGTTTCTCCACCCATCACTAGCATTCTGCCACCAGGGGATATGTCAGTGTGGGAGTCACCATCTGTCACTGGCAGCAGTGTCACAAGTCACTAGACTTCCAGCTACCCGCTGACCTAGGCTGCCTTCTGCCCCAGGCAAGGTCCCGAATCCTTTATCCCAGATGCTGACACCTGGGCACTGGCGGACATTGATTTTTATCAACACAGAGGTCTGAGTGAGGGTCAGAGGGCCAGGTAGGTGAAGTGAAGGCCAGGTGGGCGGGGCTAAGGCTTCTTTGCCATCACCATAGAGACAGTCCCCCCACCGCAAGAGTGGGCGGAGCTTGGGATGGGCCTGGTGACAAGACTGAGCCAATGGCAGAGATCCGGCCCGCCAGGCAGATGACACAGGGCCCTCCATTGTGACCTATGACCCCTAGCGGCCACAGGATTTGAGCACACCCCGGGAAAGGCTACGCAGGCACAAGGGAGCCCCTGGTGCGGACTGCTTCAGGGCATTGGCAGAGCACGCCAGGTACCTCTTTCCCACTTTCCTCAGGATATCAGTAGGCAAGGCATCCCCACTCAGCATCTCTTGCCTCTCTCTGTCTCTCTCTGCTTGTGTTCCTTCTCTGAAATCTCTTCCTTCTCCCCCTTGTCACTTCACACCTTGGAGTGCCTGACAGAGGGCCTTGAGACGAAAGAACAAAGGGGGAAGGCCTCTGGCTCTACTGCTTGCCCATGGGGAGAGAAGTTCTGGTAGTCTATCTGGAACGTCTAGAGAGCAGTGATTGATTGGGGAGCTACATCACGGGCGGACCTGGCCAGGTGAAGCTCGCTGACAAGTGGCAGCCTCTCCGGAGACTACTAATTCCGCTGATAACAGTCTATGCAAATAACCGGCTGAGTGCCATGGGCAGAAAACATTGACACATACCTGCCAGAGGCCTATTCTGGGTCTGAAGAGTCCACCCTGGTCTCCAGCAACTCATCATCTCAGCACACACTTTGCCTGCACGCGTGGAAACCGCCTCTCTCCACGAATGTCTTCACCTGCTAGGAAACACACGATGTCACTCAGCCAAAGGAGAGCACAGGCAAAGTCAACTGAAGCCCCCATTTTCAAGATTTTGCCCTCTGCTGCTCCACAGCCTCCGGTGGCACACTGCATGTGCGTCACTTCTCGGTAGACAAGGACGAAATCCGGGCATCCAGGGCCCCAGCCGTCCACAGTCTACGGATGGCGGCATATGGATCACCTCTTTGCCTCGTACAGCAGGGAGGCCTGGGCCCTAGACTGGCTCCGCTAGAGCTCCACGACCTCAGCTATTTTCCCTGACCTTTGGCCCGTGCCCTCGTGAGTGTGTCATCTCTACTTCCACTTCTCTTCCCACCACACTGAATCCGCCACCTGCGGATACCTCAGCGTGGACATCAACATCTATCACTGGCTGCAGTGTCACAGGTCACTAGGTGTCTAGGCTCAGGCTGACCTTGGCTGTCTTCTGCCCAGGCAAGGAGCCTAATCCTTCCAAGGAAATGAGGACACGTGCTCACTGGCCGACATCCTTTCTTTCATCCACACAGCGGTCTAGATGAGGGTAAAGAGGCCAGGGAGGCCAGGTGAGGGCTGAGTGTGGGGCCTAAGGCTTCTTTCCCAATCACCATGGTGACAGCCACCGGAAGGCTGGGCGGAACTTCTGACGGGGACGAGTCACAAACACTGAGCCAATAGGAGAGCTCCAGCCTAACCGGCCAGTTCCGCAGAGCCCTCCATTTTACCCATGGACAGACAACGGCCCCTTGCGTCTTTGGCCACAAAATCGAGGGCACCCAGGGAATAACTTCACAGTAGGCAACCCCGGATGTGAACACGTTCGACACACTGGGACAGCAGGCAGGTACCTCTTTTCCACTTATGCTGGGATATCACTAGGCAAGGCGCCCTTCCTCAGCATCTGTGGCCTCTCTGTATGTGTTCACTCAGAGGAAACTCTTCATTCTACCCCTGAGACACATCACAAGTATGAGGGGCCTGAGAGAGAGCCTAGAGATGGAACGGGGGAGGCTTCTGGCTGTACTGCTTCCCCGTGGGGACAGAATAGCAGGTAGTCTCTCTGGAAGGTCTTAGCTTCTGTTGACTGACACGCGCAATACAGTAGGGGCGGACCCTGGCCAGGTGGAGCTTGTGGGCAGATGCAAGCTCTCCGGCGACGAATAATTGCGCTGCTGCTTTGTATGGTGAAAACCTCCCCCCGCCAAGGGGGATGGGTAGAGAACATTGACCCACACCCGCCAGGGGCCTTTCCTGGGACTAAAGATCCCAACGTGGTCTCAACGTCGTCACCCTCTCAACACACACCTTTCCTGCACACGTAATCCTGCCTTTCTCCGTCAGGGCCCTATCCTACCAGGAAAAAAAGCAAGCCGCTCAAAAAGGCCGATGCCAGGGAAATCGAGGAAACACTGCCAGTTTCCAAATTTTTGCTGTCTACACGTCCCCGCCTCCGGTGCAAGGCTGCCTATGTGGCCGGGCTCCGAAGGCAAGGCCGAAATCCTGGCAGCCTGGGCCCCAGCAGTGCAATGGTTGATGGACGTGGGGACACGGATGACCCGTTCGCCACATACAGGAGGGATCCTTGGGCCCTTCACTGGCTCGCCATTCAGCTCCACGACGTCCACTACTGGCCCTGGCCTTTGCTTTGGCTGGTGCCCCATTAAACGTGTGCTCCGGAGCGATGTTTCTCCACCCATCACTAGCATTCTGCCACCAGGGGATATGTCAGTGTGGGAGTCACCATCTGTCACTGGCAGCAGTGTCACAAGTCACTAGACTTCCAGCTACCCGCTGACCTAGGCTGCCTTCTGCCCCAGGCAAGGTCCCGAATCCTTTATCCCAGATGCTGACACCTGGGCACTGGCGGACATTGATTTTTATCAACACAGAGGTCTGAGTGAGGGTCAGAGGGCCAGGTAGGTGAAGTGAAGGCCAGGTGGGCGGGGCTAAGGCTTCTTTGCCATCACCATAGAGACAGTCCCCCCACCGCAAGAGTGGGCGGAGCTTGGGATGGGCCTGGTGACAAGACTGAGCCAATGGCAGAGATCCGGCCCGCCAGGCAGATGACACAGGGCCCTCCATTGTGACCTATGACCCCTAGTGGCCACAGGATTTGAGCACACCCCGGGAAAGGCTACGCAGGCACAAGGGAGCCCCTGGTGCGGACTGCTTCAGGGCATTGGCAGAGCACGCCAGGTACCTCTTTCCCACTTTCCTCAGGATATCAGTAGGCAAGGCATCCCCACTCAGCATCTCTTGCCTCTCTCTGTCTCTCTCTGCTTGTGTTCCTTCTCTGAAATCTCTTCCTTCTCCCCCTTGTCACTTCACACCTTGGAGTGCCTGACAGAGGGCCTTCACACGAAAGAACAAAGGGGGAAGGCCTCTGGCTCTACTGCTTGCCCATGGGGAGAGAAGTTCTGGTAGTCTATCTGGAACGTCTAGAGAGCAGTGATTGATTGGGGAGCTACATCACGGGCGGACCTGGCCAGGTGAAGCTCGCTGACAAGTGGCAGCCTCTCCGGAGACTACTAATTCCGCTGATAACATTCTATGCAAATAACCGGCTGAGTGCCATGGGCAGAAAACATTGACACATACCTGCCAGAGGCCTATTCTGGGTCTGAAGAGTCCACCCTGGTCTCCAGCAACTCATCAGCTCAGCACACACTTTGCCTGCACGCGTGGAAACCGCCTCTCTCCACGAATGTCTTCACCTGCTAGGAAACACACGATGTCACTCAGCCAAAGGAGAGCACAGGCAAAGTCAACTGAAGCCTCCATTTTCAAGATTTTGCCCTCTGCTGCTCCACAGCCTCCGGTGGCACACTGCATGTGCGTCACTTCTCGGTAGACAAGGACGAAATCCGGGCATCCAGGGCCCCAGCCGTCCACAGTCTACGGATGGCGGCATATGGATCACCTCTTTGCCTCGTACAGCAGGGAGGCCTGGGCCCTAGACTGGCTCCGCTAGAGCTCCACGACCTCAGCTATTTTCCCTGACCTTTGGCCCGTGCCCTCGTGAGTGTGTCATCTCTACTTCCACTTCTCTTCCCACCACACTGAATCCGCCACCTGCGGATACCTCAGCGTGGACATCAACATCTATCACTGGCTGCAGTGTCACAGGTCACTAGGTGTCTAGGCTCAGGCTGACCTTGGCTGTCTTCTGCCCAGGCAAGGAGCCTAATCCTTCCAAGGAAATGAGGACACGTGCTCACTGGCCGACATCCTTTCTTTCATCCACACAGCGGTCTAGATGAGGGTAAAGAGGCCACGGAGGCCAGGTGAGGGCTGAGTGTGGGGCCTAAGGCTTCTTTCCCAATCACCATGGTGACAGCCACCGGAAGGCTGGGCGGAACTTCTGACGGGGACGAGTCACAAACACTGAGCCAATAGGAGAGCTCCAGCCTAACCGGCCAGTTCCGCAGAGCCCTCCATTTTACCCATGGACAGACAACGGCCCCTTGCGTCTTTGGCCACAAAATCGAGGGCACCCAGGGAATAACTTCACAGTAGGCAACCCCGGATGTGAACACGTTCGACACACTGGGACAGCAGGCAGGTACCTCTTTTCCACTTATGCTGGGATATCACTAGGCAAGGCGCCCTTCCTCAGCATCTGTGGCCTCTCTGTATGTGTTCACTCAGAGGAAACTCTTCATTCTACCCCTGAGACACATCACAAGTATGAGGGGCCTGAGAGAGAGCCTAGAGATGGAACGGGGGAGGCTTCTGGCTGTACTGCTTCCCCGTGGGGACAGAATAGCAGGTAGTCTCTCTGGAAGGTCTTAGCTTCTGTTGACTGACACGCGCAATACAGTAGGGGCGGACCCTGGCCAGGTGGAGCTTGTGGGCAGATGCAAGCTCTCCGGCGACGAATAATTGCGCTGCTGCTTTGTATGGTGAAAACCTCCCCCCGCCAAGGGGGATGGGTAGAGAACATTGACCCACACCCGCCAGGGGCCTTTCCTGGGACTAAAGATCCCAACGTGGTCTCAACGTCGTCACCCTCTCAACACACACCTTTCCTGCACACGTAATCCTGCCTTTCTCCGTCAGGGCCCTATCCTACCAGGAAAAAAAGCAAGCCGCTCAAAAAGGCCGATGCCAGGGAAATCGAGGAAACACTGCCAGTTTCCAAATTTTTGCTGTCTACACGTCCCCGCCTCCGGTGCAAGGCTGCCTATGTGGCCGGGCTCCGAAGGCAAGGCCGAAATCCTGGCAGCCTGGGCCCCAGCAGTGCAATGGTTGATGGACGTGGGGACACGGATGACCCGTTCGCCACATACAGGAGGGATCCTTGGGCCCTTCACTGGCTCGCCATTCAGCTCCACGACGTCCACTACTGGCCCTGGCCTTTGCTTTGGCTGGTGCCCCATTAAACGTGTGCTCCGGAGCGATGTTTCTCCACCCATCACTAGCATTCTGCCACCAGGGGATATGTCAGTGTGGGAGTCACCATCTGTCACTGGCAGCAGTGTCACAAGTCACTAGACTTCCAGCTACCCGCTGACCTAGGCTGCCTTCTGCCCCAGGCAAGGTCCCGAATCCTTTATCCCAGATGCTGACACCTGGGCACTGGCGGACATTGATTTTTATCAACACAGAGGTCTGAGTGAGGGTCAGAGGGCCAGGTAGGTGAAGTGAAGGCCAGGTGGGCGGGGCTAAGGCTTCTTTGCCATCACCATAGAGACAGTCCCCCCACCGCAAGAGTGGGCGGAGCTTGGGATGGGCCTGGTGACAAGACTGAGCCAATGGCAGAGATCCGGCCCGCCAGGCAGATGACACAGGGCCCTCCATTGTGACCTATGACCCCTAGTGGCCACAGGATTTGAGCACACCCCGGGAAAGGCTACGCAGGCACAAGGGAGCCCCTGGTGCGGACTGCTTCAGGGCATTGGCAGAGCACGCCAGGTACCTCTTTCCCACTTTCCTCAGGATATCAGTAGGCAAGGCATCCCCACTCAGCATCTCTTGCCTCTCTCTGTCTCTCTCTGCTTGTGTTCCTTCTCTGAAATCTCTTCCTTCTCCCCCTTGTCACTTCACACCTTGGAGTGCCTGACAGAGGGCCTTCAGACGAAAGAACAAAGGGGGAAGGCCTCTGGCTCTACTGCTTGCCCATGGGGAGAGAAGTTCTGGTAGTCTATCTGGAAGGTCTAGAGAGCAGTGATTGATTGGGGAGCTACATCACGGGCGGACCTGGCCAGGTGAAGCTCGCTGACAAGTGGCAGCCTCTCCGGAGACTACTAATTCCGCTGATAACATTCTATGCAAATAACCGGCTGAGTGCCATGGGCAGAAAACATTGACACATACCGGCCAGAGGCCTATTCTGGGTCTGAAGAGTCCACCCTGGTCTCCAGCAACTCATCAGCTCAGCACACACTTTGCCTGCACGCGTGGAAACCGCCTCTCTCCACGAATGTCTTCACCTGCTAGGAAACACACGATGTCACTCAGCCAAAGGAGAGCACAGGCAAAGTCAACTGAAGCCTCCATTTTCAAGATTTTGCCCTCTGCTGCTCCACAGCCTCCGGTGGCACACTGCATGTGCGTCACTTCTCGGTAGACAAGGACGAAATCCGGGCATCCAGGGCCCCAGCCGTCCACAGTCTACGGATGGCGGCATATGGATCACCTCTTTGCCTCGTACAGCAGGGAGGCCTGGGCCCTAGACTGGCTCCGCTAGAGCTCCACGACCTCAGCTATTTTCCCTGACCTTTGGCCCGTGCCCTCGTGAGTGTGTCATCTCTACTTCCACTTCTCTTCCCACCACACTGAATCCGCCACCTGCGGATACCTCAGCGTGGACATCAACATCTATCACTGGCTGCAGTGTCACAGGTCACTAGGTGTCTAGGCTCAGGCTGACCTTGGCTGTCTTCTGCCCAGGCAAGGAGCCTAATCCTTCCAAGGAAATGAGGACACGTGCTCACTGGCCGACATCCTTTCTTTCATCCACACAGCGGTCTAGATGAGGGTAAAGAGGCCAGGGAGGCCAGGTGAGGGCTGAGTGTGGGGCCTAAGGCTTCTTTCCCAATCACCATGGTGACAGCCACCGGAAGGCTGGGCGGAACTTCTGACGGGGACGAGTCACAAACACTGAGCCAATAGGAGAGCTCCAGCCTAACCGGCCAGTTCCGCAGAGCCCTCCATTTTACCCATGGACAGACAACGGCCCCTTGCGTCTTTGGCCACAAAATCGAGGGCACCCAGGGAATAACTTCACAGTAGGCAACCCCGGATGTGAACACGTTCGACACACTGGGACAGCAGGCAGGTACCTCTTTTCCACTTATGCTGGGATATCACTAGGCAAGGCGCCCTTCCTCAGCATCTGTGGCCTCTCTGTATGTGTTCACTCAGAGGAAACTCTTCATTCTACCCCTGAGACACATCACAAGTATGAGGGGCCTGAGAGAGAGCCTAGAGATGGAACGGGGGAGGCTTCTGGCTGTACTGCTTCCCCGTGGGGACAGAATAGCAGGTAGTCTCTCTGGAAGGTCTTAGCTTCTGTTGACTGACACGCGCAATACAGTAGGGGCGGACCCTGGCCAGGTGGAGCTTGTGGGCAGATGCAAGCTCTCCGGCGACGAATAATTGCGCTGCTGCTTTGTATGGTGAAAACCTCCCCCCGCCAAGGGGGATGGGTAGAGAACATTGACCCACACCCGCCAGGGGCCTTTCCTGGGACTAAAGATCCCAACGTGGTCTCAACGTCGTCACCCTCTCAACACACACCTTTCCTGCACACGTAATCCTGCCTTTCTCCGTCAGGGCCCTATCCTACCAGGAAAAAAAGCAAGCCGCTCAAAAAGGCCGATGCCAGGGAAATCGAGGAAACACTGCCAGTTTCCAAATTTTTGCTGTCTACACGTCCCCGCCTCCGGTGCAAGGCTGCCTATGTGGCCGGGCTCCGAAGGCAAGGCCGAAATCCTGGCAGCCTGGGCCCCAGCAGTGCAATGGTTGATGGACGTGGGGACACGGATGACCCGTTCGCCACATACAGGAGGGATCCTTGGGCCCTTCACTGGCTCGCCATTCAGCTCCACGACGTCCACTACTGGCCCTGGCCTTTGCTTTGGCTGGTGCCCCATTAAACGTGTGCTCCGGAGCGATGTTTCTCCACCCATCACTAGCATTCTGCCACCAGGGGATATGTCAGTGTGGGAGTCACCATCTGTCACTGGCAGCAGTGTCACAAGTCACTAGACTTCCAGCTACCCGCTGACCTAGGCTGCCTTCTGCCCCAGGCAAGGTCCCGAATCCTTTATCCCAGATGCTGACACCTGGGCACTGGCGGACATTGATTTTTATCAACACAGAGGTCTGAGTGAGGGTCAGAGGGCCAGGTAGGTGAAGTGAAGGCCAGGTGGGCGGGGCTAAGGCTTCTTTGCCATCACCATAGAGACAGTCCCCCCACCGCAAGAGTGGGCGGAGCTTGGGATGGGCCTGGTGACAAGACTGAGCCAATGGCAGAGATCCGGCCCGCCAGGCAGATGACACAGGGCCCTCCATTGTGACCTATGACCCCTAGTGGCCACAGGATTTGAGCACACCCCGGGAAAGGCTACGCAGGCACAAGGGAGCCCCTGGTGCGGACTGCTTCAGGGCATTGGCAGAGCACGCCAGGTACCTCTTTCCCACTTTCCTCAGGATATCAGTAGGCAAGGCATCCCCACTCAGCATCTCTTGCCTCTCTCTGTCTCTCTCTGCTTGTGTTCCTTCTCTGAAATCTCTTCCTTCTCCCCCTTGTCACTTCACACCTTGGAGTGCCTGACAGAGGGCCTTCAGACGAAAGAACAAAGGGGGAAGGCCTCTGGCTCTACTGCTTGCCCATGGGGAGAGAAGTTCTGGTAGTCTATCTGGAAGGTCTAGAGAGCAGTGATTGATTGGGGAGCTACATCACGGGCGGACCTGGCCAGGTGAAGCTCGCTGACAAGTGGCAGCCTCTCCGGAGACTACTAATTCCGCTGATAACATTCTATGCAAATAACCGGCTGAGTGCCATGGGCAGAAAACATTGACACATACCTGCCAGAGGCCTATTCTGGGTCTGAAGAGTCCACCCTGGTCTCCAGCAACTCATCATCTCAGCACACACTTTGCCTGCACGCGTGGAAACCGCCTCTCTCCACGAATGTCTTCACCTGCTAGGAAACACACGATGTCACTCAGCCAAAGGAGAGCACAGGCAAAGTCAACTGAAGCCCCCATTTTCAAGATTTTGCCCTCTGCTGCTCCACAGCCTCCGGTGGCACACTGCATGTGCGTCACTTCTCGGTAGACAAGGACGAAATCCGGGCATCCAGGGCCCCAGCCGTCCACAGTCTACGGATGGCGGCATATGGATCACCTCTTTGCCTCGTACAGCAGGGAGGCCTGGGCCCTAGACTGGCTCCGCTAGAGCTCCACGACCTCAGCTATTTTCCCTGACCTTTGGCCCGTGCCCTCGTGAGTGTGTCATCTCTACTTCCACTTCTCTTCCCACCACACTGAATCCGCCACCTGCGGATACCTCAGCGTGGACATCAACATCTATCACTGGCTGCAGTGTCACAGGTCACTAGGTGTCTAGGCTCAGGCTGACCTTGGCTGTCTTCTGCCCAGGCAAGGAGCCTAATCCTTCCAAGGAAATGAGGACACGTGCTCACTGGCCGACATCCTTTCTTTCATCCACACAGCGGTCTAGATGAGGGTAAAGAGGCCAGGGAGGCCAGGTGAGGGCTGAGTGTGGGGCCTAAGGCTTCTTTCCCAATCACCATGGTGACAGCCACCGGAAGGCTGGGCGGAACTTCTGACGGCGACGAGTCACAAACACTCAGCCAATAGGAGAGGTCCAGCCTAACCGGCCAGTTCCGCAGAGCCCTCCATTTTACCCATGGACAGACAACGGCCCCTTGCGTCTTTGGCCACAAAATCGAGGGCACCCAGGGAATAACTTCACAGTAGGCAACCCCGGATGTGAACACGTTCGACACACTGGGACAGCAGGCAGGTGCCTCTTTTCCACTTATGCTGGGATATCACTAGGCAAGGCGCCCTTCCTCAGCATCTGTGGCCTCTCTGTATGTGTTCACTCAGAGGAAACTCTTCATTCTACCCCTGAGACACATCACAAGTATGAGGGGCCTGAGAGAGAGCCTAGAGATGGAACGGGGGAAGCTTCTGGCTGTACTGCTTCCCCGTGGGGACAGAATAGCAGGTAGTCTCTCTGGAAGGTCTTAGCTTCTGTTGACTGACACGCGCAATACAGTAGGGGCGGACCCTGGCCAGGTGGAGCTTGTGGGCAGATGCAACCTCTCCGGCGACGAATAATTGCGCTGCTGCTTTGTATGGTGAAAACCTCCCCCCGCCAAGGGGGATGGGTAGAGAACATTGACCCACACCCGCCAGGGGCCTTTCCTGGGACTAAAGATCCCAACGTGGTCTCAACGTCGTCACCCTCTCAACACACACCTTTCCTGCACACGTAATCCTGCCTTTCTCCGTCAGGGCCCTATCCTACCAGGAAAAAAAGCAAGCCGCTCAAAAAGGCCGATGCCAGGGAAATCGAGGAAACACTGCCAGTTTCCAAATTTTTGCTGTCTACACGTCCCCGCCTCCGGTGCAAGGCTGCCTATGTGGCCGGGCTCCGAAGGCAAGGCCGAAATCCTGGCAGCCTGGGCCCCAGCAGTGCAATGGTTGATGGACGTGGGGACACGGATGACCCGTTCGCCACATACAGGAGGGATCCTTGGGCCCTTCACTGGCTCGCCATTCAGCTCCACGACGTCCACTACTGGCCCTGGCCTTTGCTTTGGCTGGTGCCCCATTAAACGTGTGCTCCGGAGCGATGTTTCTCCACCCATCACTAGCATTCTGCCACCAGGGGATATGTCAGTGTGGGAGTCACCATCTGTCACTGGCAGCAGTGTCACAAGTCACTAGACTTCCAGCTACCCGCTGACCTAGGCTGCCTTCTGCCCCAGGCAAGGTCCCGAATCCTTTATCCCAGATGCTGACACCTGGGCACTGGCGGACATTGATTTTTATCAACACAGAGGTCTGAGTGAGGGTCAGAGGGCCAGGTAGGTGAAGTGAAGGCCAGGTGGGCGGGGCTAAGGCTTCTTTGCCATCACCATAGAGACAGTCCCCCCACCGCAAGAGTGGGCGGAGCTTGGGATGGGCCTGGTGACAAGACTGAGCCAATGGCAGAGATCCGGCCCGCCAGGCAGATGACACAGGGCCCTCCATTGTGACCTATGACCCCTAGTGGCCACAGGATCTGAGCACACCCCGGGAAAGGCTACGCAGGCACAAGGGAGCCCCTGGTGCGGACTGCTTCAGGGCATTGGCAGAGCACGCCAGGTACCTCTTTCCCACTTTCCTCAGGATATCAGTAGGCAAGGCATCCCCACTCAGCATCTCTTGCCTCTCTCTGTCTCTCTCTGCTTGTGTTCCTTCTCTGAAATCTCTTCCTTCTCCCCCTTGTCACTTCACACCTTGGAGTGCCTGACAGAGGGCCTTCAGACGAAAGAACAAAGGGGGAAGGCCTCTGGCTCTACTGCTTGCTCATGGGGAAAGAAGTTCTGGTAGTCTATCTGGAACGTCTAGAGAGCAGTGATTGATTGGGGAGCTACATCACGGGCGGACCTGGCCAGGTGAAGCTCGCTGACAAGTGGCAGCCTCTCCGGAGACTACTAATTCCGCTGATAACATTCTATGCAAATAACCGGCTGAGTGCCATGGGCAGAAAACATTGACACATACCGGCCAGAGGCCTATTCTGGGTCTGAAGAGTCCACCCTGGTCTCCAGCAACTCATCATCTCAGCACACACTTTGCCTGCACGCGTGGAAACCGCCTCTCTCCACGAATGTCTTCACCTGCTAGGAAACACACGATGTCACTCAGCCAAAGGAGAGCACAGGCAAAGTCAACTGAAGCCTCCATTTTCAAGATTTTGCCCTCTGCTGCTCCACAGCCTCCGGTGGCACACTGCATGTGCGTCACTTCTCGGTAGACAAGGACGAAATCCGGGCATCCAGGGCCCAGCCGTCCACAGTCTACGGATGGCGGCATATGGATCACCTCTTTGCCTCGTACAGCAGGGAGGCCTGGGCCCTAGACTGGCTCCGCTAGAGCTCCACGACCTCAGCTATTTTCCCTGACCTTTGGCCCGTGCCCTCGTGAGTGTGTCATCTCTACTTCCACTTCTCTTCCCACCACACTGAATCCGCCACCTGCGGATACCTCAGCGTGGACATCAACATCTATCACTGGCTGCAGTGTCACAGGTCACTAGGTGTCTAGGCTCAGGCTGACCTTGGCTGTCTTCTGCCCAGGCAAGGAGCCTAATCCTTCCAAGGAAATGAGGACACGTGCTCACTGGCCGACATCCTTTCTTTCATCCACACAGCGGTCTAGATGAGGGTAAAGAGGCCAGGGAGGCCAGGTGAGGGCTGAGTGTGGGGCCTAAGGCTTCTTTCCCAATCACCATGGTGACAGCCACCGGAAGGCTGGGCGGAACTTCTGACGGCGACGAGTCACAAACACTCAGCCAATAGGAGAGGTCCAGCCTAACCGGCCAGTTCCGCAGAGCCCTCCATTTTACCCATGGACAGACAACGGCCCCTTGCGTCTTTGGCCACAAAATCGAGGGCACCCAGGGAATAACTTCACAGTAGGCAACCCCGGATGTGAACACGTTCGACACACTGGGACAGCAGGCAGGTGCCTCTTTTCCACTTATGCTGGGATATCACTAGGCAAGGCGCCCTTCCTCAGCATCTGTGGCCTCTCTGTATGTGTTCACTCAGAGGAAACTCTTCATTCTACCCCTGAGACACATCACAAGTATGAGGGGCCTGAGAGAGAGCCTAGAGATGGAACGGGGGAAGCTTCTGGCTGTACTGCTTCCCCGTGGGGACAGAATAGCAGGTAGTCTCTCTGGAAGGTCTTAGCTTCTGTTGACTGACACGCGCAATACAGTAGGGGCGGACCCTGGCCAGGTGGAGCTTGTGGGCAGATGCAACCTCTCCGGCGACGAATAATTGCGCTGCTGCTTTGTATGGTGAAAACCTCCCCCCGCCAAGGGGGATGGGTAGAGAACATTGACCCACACCCGCCAGGGGCCTTTCCTGGGACTAAAGATCCCAACGTGGTCTCAACGTCGTCACCCTCTCAACACACACCTTTCCTGCACACGTAATCCTGCCTTTCTCCGTCAGGGCCCTATCCTACCAGGAAAAAAAGCAAGCCGCTCAAAAAGGCCGATGCCAGGGAAATCGAGGAAACACTGCCAGTTTCCAAATTTTGGCTGTCTACACGTCCCCGCCTCCGGTGCAAGGCTGCCTGTGGCCGGGCTCCGAAGGCAAGGCCGAAATCCTGGCAGCCTGGGCCCCAGCAGTGCAATGGTTGATGGACGTGGGGACACGGATGACCCGTTCGCCACATACAGGAGGGATCCTTGGGCCCTTCACTGGCTCGCCATTCAGCTCCACGACGTCCACTACTGGCCCTGGCCTTTGCTTTGGCTGGTGCCCCATTAAACGTGTGCTCCGGAGCGATGTTTCTCCACCCATCACTAGCATTCTGCCACCAGGGGATATGTCAGTGTGGGAGTCACCATCTGTCACTGGCAGCAGTGTCACAAGTCACTAGACTTCCAGCTACCCGCTGACCTAGGCTGCCTTCTGCCCCAGGCAAGGTCCCGAATCCTTTATCCCAGATGCTGACACCTGGGCACTGGCGGACATTGATTTTTATCAACACAGAGGTCTGAGTGAGGGTCAGAGGGCCAGGTAGGTGAAGTGAAGGCCAGGTGGGCGGGGCTAAGGCTTCTTTGCCATCACCATAGAGACAGTCCCCCCACCGCAAGAGTGGGCGGAGCTTGGGATGGGCCTGGTGACAAGACTGAGCCAATGGCAGAGATCCGGCCCGCCAGGCAGATGACACAGGGCCCTCCATTGTGACCTATGACCCCTAGTGGCCACAGGATTTGAGCACACCCCGGGAAAGGCTACGCAGGCACAAGGGAGCCCCTGGTGCGGACTGCTTCAGGGCATTGGCAGAGCACGCCAGGTACCTCTTTCCCACTTTCCTCAGGATATCAGTAGGCAAGGCATCCCCACTCAGCATCTCTTGCCTCTCTCTGTCTCTCTCTGCTTGTGTTCCTTCTCTGAAATCTCTTCCTTCTCCCCCTTGTCACTTCACACCTTGGAGTGCCTGACAGAGGGCCTTCAGACGAAAGAACAAAGGGGGAAGGCCTCTGGCTCTACTGCTTGCCCATGGGGAGAGAAGTTCTGGTAGTCTATCTGGAAGGTCTAGAGAGCAGTGATTGATTGGGGAGCTACATCACGGGCGGACCTGGCCAGGTGAAGCTCGCTGACAAGTGGCAGCCTCTCCGGAGACTACTAATTCCGCTGATAACATTCTATGCAAATAACCGGCTGAGTGCCATGGGCAGAAAACATTGACACATACCGGCCAGAGGCCTATTCTGGGTCTGAAGAGTCCACCCTGGTCTCCAGCAACTCATCAGCTCAGCACACACTTTGCCTGCACGCGTGGAAACCGCCTCTCTCCACGAATGTCTTCACCTGCTAGGAAACACACGATGTCACTCAGCCAAAGGAGAGCACAGGCAAAGTCAACTGAAGCCCCCATTTTCAAGATTTTGCCCTCTGCTGCTCCACAGCCTCCGGTGGCACACTGCATGTGCGTCACTTCTCGGTAGACAAGGACGAAATCCGGGCATCCAGGGCCCAGCCGTCCACAGTCTACGGATGGCGGCATATGGATCACCTCTTTGCCTCGTACAGCAGGGAGGCCTGGGCCCTAGACTGGCTCCGCTAGAGCTCCACGACCTCAGCTATTTTCCCTGACCTTTGGCCCGTGCCCTCGTGAGTGTGTCATCTCTACTTCCACTTCTCTTCCCACCACACTGAATCCGCCACCTGCGGATACCTCAGCGTGGATATCAACATCTATCACTGGCTGCAGTGTCACAGGTCACTAGGTGTCTAGGCTCAGGCTGACCTTGGCTATCTTCTGCCCAGGCAAGGAGCCTAATCCTTCCAAGGAAATGAGGACACGTGCTCACTGGCCGACATCCTTTCTTTCATCCACACAGCGGTCTAGATGAGGGTAAAGAGGCCAGGGAGGCCAGGTGAGGGCTGAGTGTGGGGCCTAAGGCTTCTTTCCCAATCACCATGGTGACAGCCACCGGAAGGCTGGGCGGAACTTCTGACGGGGACGAGTCACAAACACTCAGCCAATAGGAGAGGTCCAGCCTAACCGGCCAGTTCCGCAGAGCCCTCCATTTTACCCATGGACAGACAACGGCCCCTTGCGTCTTTGGCCACAAAATCGAGGGCACCCAGGGAATAACTTCACAGTAGGCAACCCCGGATGTGAACACGTTCGACACACTGGGACAGCAGGCAGGTGCCTCTTTTCCACTTATGCTGGGATATCACTAGGCAAGGCGCCCTTCCTCAGCATCTGTGGCCTCTCTGTATGTGTTCACTCAGAGGAAACTCTTCATTCTACCCCTGAGACACATCACAAGTATGAGGGGCCTGAGAGAGAGCCTAGAGATGGAACGGGGGAGGCTTCTGGCTGTACTGCTTCCCCGTGGGGACAGAATAGCAGGTAGTCTCTCTGGAAGGTCTTAGCTTCTGTTGACTGACACGCGCAATACAGTAGGGGCGGACCCTGGCCAGGTGGAGCTTGTGGGCAGATGCAACCTCTCCGGCGACGAATAATTGCGCTGCTGCTTTGTATGGTGAAAACCTCCCCCCGCCAAGGGGGATGGGTAGAGAACATTGACCCACACCCGCCAGGGGCCTTTCCTGGGACTAAAGATCCCAACGTGGTCTCAACGTCGTCACCCTCTCAACACACACCTTTCCTGCACACGTAATCCTGCCTTTCTCCGTCAGGGCCCTATCCTACCAGGAAAAAAAGCAAGCCGCTCAAAAAGGCCGATGCCAGGGAAATCGAGGAAACACTGCCAGTTTCCAAATTTTTGCTGTCTACACGTCCCCGCCTCCGGTGCAAGGCTGCCTATGTGGCCGGGCTCCGAAGGCAAGGCCGAAATCCTGGCAGCCTGGGCCCCAGCAGTGCAATGGTTGATGGACGTGGGGACACGGATGACCCGTTCGCCACATACAGGAGGGATCCTTGGGCCCTTCACTGGCTCGCCATTCAGCTCCACGACGTCCACTACTGGCCCTGGCCTTTGCTTTGGCTGGTGCCCCATTAAACGTGTGCTCCGGAGCGATGTTTCTCCACCCATCACTAGCATTCTGCCACCAGGGGATATGTCAGTGTGGGAGTCACCATCTGTCACTGGCAGCAGTGTCACAAGTCACTAGACTTCCAGCTACCCGCTGACCTAGGCTGCCTTCTGCCCCAGGCAAGGTCCCGAATCCTTTATCCCAGATGCTGACACCTGGGCACTGGCGGACATTGATTTTTATCAACACAGAGGTCTGAGTGAGGGTCAGAGGGCCAGGTAGGTGAAGTGAAGGCCAGGTGGGCGGGGCTAAGGCTTCTTTGCCATCACCATAGAGACAGTCCCCCCACCGCAAGAGTGGGCGGAGCTTGGGATGGGCCTGGTGACAAGACTGAGCCAATGGCAGAGATCCGGCCCGCCAGGCAGATGACACAGGGCCCTCCATTGTGACCTATGACCCCTAGTGGCCACAGGATCTGAGCACACCCCGGGAAAGGCTACGCAGGCACAAGGGAGCCCCTGGTGCGGACTGCTTCAGGGCATTGGCAGAGCACGCCAGGTACCTCTTTCCCACTTTCCTCAGGATATCAGTAGGCAAGGCATCCCCACTCAGCATCTCTTGCCTCTCTCTGTCTCTCTCTGCTTGTGTTCCTTCTCTGAAATCTCTTCCTTCTCCCCCTTGTCACTTCACACCTTGGAGTGCCTGACAGAGGGCCTTCAGACGAAAGAACAAAGGGGGAAGGCCTCTGGCTCTACTGCTTGCTCATGGGGAAAGAAGTTCTGGTAGTCTATCTGGAAGGTCTAGAGAGCAGTGATTGATTGGGGAGCTACATCACGGGCGGACCTGGCCAGGTGAAGCTCGCTGACAAGTGGCAGCCTCTCCGGAGACTACTAATTCCGCTGATAACATTCTATGCAAATAACCGGCTGAGTGCCATGGGCAGAAAACATTGACACATACCGGCCAGAGGCCTATTCTGGGTCTGAAGAGTCCACCCTGGTCTCCAGCAACTCATCATCTCAGCACACACTTTGCCTGCACGCGTGGAAACCGCCTCTCTCCACGAATGTCTTCACCTGCTAGGAAACACACGATGTCACTCAGCCAAAGGAGAGCACAGGCAAAGTCAACTGAAGCCTCCATTTTCAAGATTTTGCCCTCTGCTGCTCCACAGCCTCCGGTGGCACACTGCATGTGCGTCACTTCTCGGTAGACAAGGACGAAATCCGGGCATCCAGGGCCCCAGCCGTCCACAGTCTACGGATGGTGGCATATGGATCACCTCTTTGCCTCGTACAGCAGGGAGGCCTGGGCCCTAGACTGGCTCCGCTAGAGCTCCACGACCTCAGCTATTTTCCCTGACCTTTGGCCCGTGCCCTCGTGAGTGTGTCATCTCTACTTCCACTTCTCTTCCCACCACACTGAATCCGCCACCTGCGGATACCTCAGCGTGGATATCAACATCTATCACTGGCTGCAGTGTCACAGCTCACTAGGTGTCTAGGCTCAGGCTGACCTTGGCTATCTTCTGCCCAGGCAAGGAGCCTAATCCTTCCAAGGAAATGAGGACACGTGCTCACTGGCCGACATCCTTTCTTTCATCCACACAGCGGTCTAGATGAGGGTAAAGAGGCCAGGGAGGCCAGGTGAGGGCTGAGTGTGGGGCCTAAGGCTTCTTTCCCAATCACCATGGTGACAGCCACCGGAAGGCTGGGCGGAACTTCTGACGGGGACGAGTCACAAACACTCAGCCAATAGGAGAGGTCCAGCCTAACCGGCCAGTTCCGCAGAGCCCTCCATTTTACCCATGGACAGACAACGGCCCCTTGCGTCTTTGGCCACAAAATCGAGGGCACCCAGGGAATAACTTCACAGTAGGCAACCCCGGATGTGAACACGTTCGACACACTGGGACAGCAGGCAGGTGCCTCTTTTCCACTTATGCTGGGATATCACTAGGCAAGGCGCCCTTCCTCAGCATCTGTGGCCTCTCTGTATGTGTTCACTCAGAGGAAACTCTTCATTCTACCCCTGAGACACATCACAAGTATGAGGGGCCTGAGAGAGAGCCTAGAGATGGAACGGGGGAGGCTTCTGGCTGTACTGCTTCCCCGTGGGGACAGAATAGCAGGTAGTCTCTCTGGAAGGTCTTAGCTTCTGTTGACTGACACGCGCAATACAGTAGGGGCGGACCCTGGCCAGGTGGAGCTTGTGGGCAGATGCAACCTCTCCGGCGACGAATAATTGCGCTGCTGCTTTGTATGGTGAAAACCTCCCCCCGCCAAGGGGGATGGGTAGAGAACATTGACCCACACCCGCCAGGGGCCTTTCCTGGGACTAAAGATCCCAACGTGGTCTCAACGTCGTCACCCTCTCAACACACACCTTTCCTGCACACGTAATCCTGCCTTTCTCTGTCAGGGCCCTATCCTACCAGGAAAAAAAGCAAGCCGCTCAAAAAGGCCGATGCCAGGGAAATCGAGGAAACACTGCCAGTTTCCAAATTTTTGCTGTCTACACGTCCCCGCCTCCGGTGCAAGGCTGCCTATGTGGCCGGGCTCCGAAGGCAAGGCCGAAATCCTGGCAGCCTGGGCCCCAGCAGTGCAATGGTTGATGGACGTGGGGACACGGATGACCCGTTCGCCACATACACGAGGGATCCTTGGGCCCTTCACTGGCTCGCCATTCAGCTCCACGACGTCCACTACTGGCCCTGGCCTTTGCTTTGGCTGGTGCCCCATTAAACGTGTGCTCCGGAGCGATGTTTCTCCACCCATCACTAGCATTCTGCCACCAGGGGATATGTCAGTGTGGGAGTCACCATCTGTCACTGGCAGCAGTGTCACAAGTCACTAGACTTCCAGCTACCCGCTGACCTAGGCTGCCTTCTGCCCCAGGCAAGGTCCCGAATCCTTTATCCCAGATGCTGACACCTGGGCACTGGCGGACATTGATTTTTATCAACACAGAGGTCTGAGTGAGGGTCAGAGGGCCAGGTAGGTGAAGTGAAGGCCAGGTGGGCGGGGCTAAGGCTTCTTTGCCATCACCATAGAGACAGTCCCCCCACCGCAAGAGTGGGCGGAGCTTGGGATGGGCCTGGTGACAAGACTGAGCCAATGGCAGAGATCCGGCCCGCCAGGCAGATGACACAGGGCCCTCCATTGTGACCTATGACCCCTAGTGGCCACAGGATCTGAGCACACCCCGGGAAAGGCTACGCAGGCACAAGGGAGCCCCTGGTGCGGACTGCTTCAGGGCATTGGCAGAGCACGCCAGGTACCTCTTTCCCACTTTCCTCAGGATATCAGTAGGCAAGGCATCCCCACTCAGCATCTCTTGCCTCTCTCTGTCTCTCTCTGCTTGTGTTCCTTCTCTGAAATCTCTTCCTTCTCCCCCTTGTCACTTCACACCTTGGAGTGCCTGACAGAGGGCCTTCAGACGAAAGAACAAAGGGGGAAGGCCTCTGGCTCTACTGCTTGCTCAAGGGGAAAGAAGTTCTGGTAGTCTATCTGGAAGGTCTAGAGAGCAGTGATTGATTGGGGAGCTACATCACGGGCGGACCTGGCCAGGTGAAGCTCGCTGACAAGTGGCAGCCTCTCCGGAGACTACTAATTCCGCTGATAACATTCTATGCAAATAACCGGCTGAGTGCCATGGGCAGAAAACATTGACACATACCGGCCAGAGGCCTATTCTGGGTCTGAAGAGTCCACCCTGGTCTCCAGCAACTCATCATCTCAGCACACACTTTGCCTGCACGCGTGGAAACCGCCTCTCTCCACGAATGTCTTCACCTGCTAGGAAACACACGATGTCACTCAGCCAAAGGAGAGCACAGGCAAAGTCAACTGAAGCCTCCATTTTCAAGATTTTGCCCTCTGCTGCTCCACAGCCTCCGGTGGCACACTGCATGTGCGTCACTTCTCGGTAGACAAGGACGAAATCCGGGCATCCAGGGCCCCAGCCGTCCACAGTCTACGGATGGCGGCATATGGATCACCTCTTTGCCTCGTACAGCAGGGAGGCCTGGGCCCTAGACTGGCTCCGCTAGAGCTCCACGACCTCAGCTATTTTCCCTGACCTTTGGCCCGTGCCCTCGTGAGTGTGTCATCTCTACTTCCACTTCTCTTCCCACCACACTGAATCCGCCACCTGCGGATACCTCAGCGTGGATATCAACATCTATCACTGGCTGCAGTGTCACAGGTCACTAGGTGTCTAGGCTCAGGCTGACCTTGGCTATCTTCTGCCCAGGCAAGGAGCCTAATCCTTCCAAGGAAATGAGGACACGTGCTCACTGGCCGACATCCTTTCTTTCATCCACACAGCGGTCTAGATGAGGGTAAAGAGGCCAGGGAGGCCAGGTGAGGGCTGAGTGTGGGGCCTAAGGCTTCTTTCCCAATCACCATGGTGACAGCCACCGGAAGGCTGGGCGGAACTTCTGACGGGGACGAGTCACAAACACTCAGCCAATAGGAGAGGTCCAGCCTAACCGGCCAGTTCCGCAGAGCCCTCCATTTTACCCATGGACAGACAACGGCCCCTTGCGTCTTTGGCCACAAAATCGAGGGCACCCAGGGAATAACTTCACAGTAGGCAACCCCGGATGTGAACACGTTCGACACACTGGGACAGCAGGCAGGTGCCTCTTTTCCACTTATGCTGGGATATCACTAGGCAAGGCGCCCTTCCTCAGCATCTGTGGCCTCTCTGTATGTGTTCACTCAGAGGAAACTCTTCATTCTACCCCTGAGACACATCACAAGTATGAGGGGCCTGAGAGAGAGCCTAGAGATGGAACGGGGGAGGCTTCTGGCTGTACTGCTTCCCCGTGGGGACAGAATAGCAGGTAGTCTCTCTGGAAGGTCTTAGCTTCTGTTGACTGACACGCGCAATACAGTAGGGGCGGACCCTGGCCAGGTGGAGCTTGTGGGCAGATGCAACCTCTCCGGCGACGAATAATTGCGCTGCTGCTTTGTATGGTGAAAACCTCCCCCCGCCAAGGGGGATGGGTAGAGAACATTGACCCACACCCGCCAGGGGCCTTTCCTGGGACTAAAGATCCCAACGTGGTCTCAACGTCGTCACCCTCTCAACACACACCTTTCCTGCACACGTAATCCTGCCTTTCTCCGTCAGGGCCCTATCCTACCAGGAAAAAAAGCAAGCCGCTCAAAAAGGCCGATGCCAGGGAAATCGAGGAAACACTGCCAGTTTCCAAATTTTTGCTGTCTACACGTCCCCGCCTCCGGTGCAAGGCTGCCTATGTGGCCGGGCTCCGAAGGCAAGGCCGAAATCCTGGCAGCCTGGGCCCCAGCAGTGCAATGGTTGATGGACGTGGGGACACGGATGACCCGTTCGCCACATACAGGAGGGATCCTTGGGCCCTTCACTGGCTCGCCATTCAGCTCCACGACGTCCACTACTGGCCCTGGCCTTTGCTTTGGCTGGTGCCCCATTAAACGTGTGCTCCGGAGCGATGTTTCTCCACCCATCACTAGCATTCTGCCACCAGGGGATATGTCAGTGTGGGAGTCACCATCTGTCACTGGCAGCAGTGTCACAAGTCACTAGACTTCCAGCTACCCGCTGACCTAGGCTGCCTTCTGCCCCAGGCAAGGTCCCGAATCCTTTATCCCAGATGCTGACACCTGGGCACTGGCGGACATTGATTTTTATCAACACAGAGGTCTGAGTGAGGGTCAGAGGGCCAGGTAGGTGAAGTGAAGGCCAGGTGGGCGGGGCTAAGGCTTCTTTGCCATCACCATAGAGACAGTCCCCCCACCGCAAGAGTGGGCGGAGCTTGGGATGGGCCTGGTGACAAGACTGAGCCAATGGCAGAGATCCGGCCCGCCAGGCAGATGACACAGGGCCCTCCATTGTGACCTATGACCCCTAGTGGCCACAGGATCTGAGCACACCCCGGGAAAGGCTACGCAGGCACAAGGGAGCCCCTGGTGCGGACTGCTTCAGGGCATTGGCAGAGCACGCCAGGTACCTCTTTCCCACTTTCCTCAGGATATCAGTAGGCAAGGCATCCCCACTCAGCATCTCTTGCCTCTCTCTGTCTCTCTCTGCTTGTGTTCCTTCTCTGAAATCTCTTCCTTCTCCCCCTTGTCACTTCACACCTTGGAGTGCCTGACAGAGGGCCTTCAGACGAAAGAACAAAGGGGGAAGGCCTCTGGCTCTACTGCTTGCTCATGGGGAAAGAAGTTCTGGTAGTCTATCTGGAAGGTCTAGAGAGCAGTGATTGATTGGGGAGCTACATCACGGGCGGACCTGGCCAGGTGAAGCTCGCTGACAAGTGGCAGCCTCTCCGGAGACTACTAATTCCGCTGATAACATTCTATGCAAATAACCGGCTGAGTGCCATGGGCAGAAAACATTGACACATACCGGCCAGAGGCCTATTCTGGGTCTGAAGAGTCCACCCTGGTCTCCAGCAACTCATCATCTCAGCACACACTTTGCCTGCACGCGTGGAAACCGCCTCTCTCCACGAATGTCTTCACCTGCTAGGAAACACACGATGTCACTCAGCCAAAGGAGAGCACAGGCAAAGTCAACTGAAGCCTCCATTTTCAAGATTTTGCCCTCTGCTGCTCCACAGCCTCCGGTGGCACACTGCATGTGCGTCACTTCTCGGTAGACAAGGACGAAATCCGGGCATCCAGGGCCCCAGCCGTCCACAGTCTACGGATGGTGGCATATGGATCACCTCTTTGCCTCGTACAGCAGGGAGGCCTGGGCCCTAGACTGGCTCCGCTAGAGCTCCACGACCTCAGCTATTTTCCCTGACCTTTGGCCCGTGCCCTCGTGAGTGTGTCATCTCTACTTCCACTTCTCTTCCCACCACACTGAATCCGCCACCTGCGGATACCTCAGCGTGGATATCAACATCTATCACTGGCTGCAGTGTCACAGCTCACTAGGTGTCTAGGCTCAGGCTGACCTTGGCTATCTTCTGCCCAGGCAAGGAGCCTAATCCTTCCAAGGAAATGAGGACACGTGCTCACTGGCCGACATCCTTTCTTTCATCCACACAGCGGTCTAGATGAGGGTAAAGAGGCCAGGGAGGCCAGGTGAGGGCTGAGTGTGGGGCCTAAGGCTTCTTTCCCAATCACCATGGTGACAGCCACCGGAAGGCTGGGCGGAACTTCTGACGGGGACGAGTCACAAACACTCAGCCAATAGGAGAGGTCCAGCCTAACCGGCCAGTTCCGCAGAGCCCTCCATTTTACCCATGGACAGACAACGGCCCCTTGCGTCTTTGGCCACAAAATCGAGGGCACCCAGGGAATAACTTCACAGTAGGCAACCCCGGATGTGAACACGTTCGACACACTGGGACAGCAGGCAGGTGCCTCTTTTCCACTTATGCTGGGATATCACTAGGCAAGGCGCCCTTCCTCAGCATCTGTGGCCTCTCTGTATGTGTTCACTCAGAGGAAACTCTTCATTCTACCCCTGAGACACATCACAAGTATGAGGGGCCTGAGAGAGAGCCTAGAGATGGAACGGGGGAGGCTTCTGGCTGTACTGCTTCCCCGTGGGGACAGAATAGCAGGTAGTCTCTCTGGAAGGTCTTAGCTTCTGTTGACTGACACGCGCAATACAGTAGGGGCGGACCCTGGCCAGGTGGAGCTTGTGGGCAGATGCAACCTCTCCGGCGACGAATAATTGCGCTGCTGCTTTGTATGGTGAAAACCTCCCCCCGCCAAGGGGGATGGGTAGAGAACATTGACCCACACCCGCCAGGGGCCTTTCCTGGGACTAAAGATCCCAACGTGGTCTCAACGTCGTCACCCTCTCAACACACACCTTTCCTGCACACGTAATCCTGCCTTTCTCTGTCAGGGCCCTATCCTACCAGGAAAAAAAGCAAGCCGCTCAAAAAGGCCGATGCCAGGGAAATCGAGGAAACACTGCCAGTTTCCAAATTTTTGCTGTCTACACGTCCCCGCCTCCGGTGCAAGGCTGCCTATGTGGCCGGGCTCCGAAGGCAAGGCCGAAATCCTGGCAGCCTGGGCCCCAGCAGTGCAATGGTTGATGGACGTGGGGACACGGATGACCCGTTCGCCACATACACGAGGGATCCTTGGGCCCTTCACTGGCTCGCCATTCAGCTCCACGACGTCCACTACTGGCCCTGGCCTTTGCTTTGGCTGGTGCCCCATTAAACGTGTGCTCCGGAGCGATGTTTCTCCACCCATCACTAGCATTCTGCCACCAGGGGATATGTCAGTGTGGGAGTCACCATCTGTCACTGGCAGCAGTGTCACAAGTCACTAGACTTCCAGCTACCCGCTGACCTAGGCTGCCTTCTGCCCCAGGCAAGGTCCCGAATCCTTTATCCCAGATGCTGACACCTGGGCACTGGCGGACATTGATTTTTATCAACACAGAGGTCTGAGTGAGGGTCAGAGGGCCAGGTAGGTGAAGTGAAGGCCAGGTGGGCGGGGCTAAGGCTTCTTTGCCATCACCATAGAGACAGTCCCCCCACCGCAAGAGTGGGCGGAGCTTGGGATGGGCCTGGTGACAAGACTGAGCCAATGGCAGAGATCCGGCCCGCCAGGCAGATGACACAGGGCCCTCCATTGTGACCTATGACCCCTAGTGGCCACAGGATCTGAGCACACCCCGGGAAAGGCTACGCAGGCACAAGGGAGCCCCTGGTGCGGACTGCTTCAGGGCATTGGCAGAGCACGCCAGGTACCTCTTTCCCACTTTCCTCAGGATATCAGTAGGCAAGGCATCCCCACTCAGCATCTCTTGCCTCTCTCTGTCTCTCTCTGCTTGTGTTCCTTCTCTGAAATCTCTTCCTTCTCCCCCTTGTCACTTCACACCTTGGAGTGCCTGACAGAGGGCCTTCAGACGAAAGAACAAAGGGGGAAGGCCTCTGGCTCTACTGCTTGCTCAAGGGGAAAGAAGTTCTGGTAGTCTATCTGGAAGGTCTAGAGAGCAGTGATTGATTGGGGAGCTACATCACGGGCGGACCTGGCCAGGTGAAGCTCGCTGACAAGTGGCAGCCTCTCCGGAGACTACTAATTCCGCTGATAACATTCTATGCAAATAACCGGCTGAGTGCCATGGGCAGAAAACATTGACACATACCGGCCAGAGGCCTATTCTGGGTCTGAAGAGTCCACCCTGGTCTCCAGCAACTCATCATCTCAGCACACACTTTGCCTGCACGCGTGGAAACCGCCTCTCTCCACGAATGTCTTCACCTGCTAGGAAACACACGATGTCACTCAGCCAAAGGAGAGCACAGGCAAAGTCAACTGAAGCCTCCATTTTCAAGATTTTGCCCTCTGCTGCTCCACAGCCTCCGGTGGCACACTGCATGTGCGTCACTTCTCGGTAGACAAGGACGAAATCCGGGCATCCAGGGCCCCAGCCGTCCACAGTCTACGGATGGCGGCATATGGATCACCTCTTTGCCTCGTACAGCAGGGAGGCCTGGGCCCTAGACTGGCTCCGCTAGAGCTCCACGACCTCAGCTATTTTCCCTGACCTTTGGCCCGTGCCCTCGTGAGTGTGTCATCTCTACTTCCACTTCTCTTCCCACCACACTGAATCCGCCACCTGCGGATACCTCAGCGTGGATATCAACATCTATCACTGGCTGCAGTGTCACAGGTCACTAGGTGTCTAGGCTCAGGCTGACCTTGGCTATCTTCTGCCCAGGCAAGGAGCCTAATCCTTCCAAGGAAATGAGGACACGTGCTCACTGGCCGACATCCTTTCTTTCATCCACACAGCGGTCTAGATGAGGGTAAAGAGGCCAGGGAGGCCAGGTGAGGGCTGAGTGTGGGGCCTAAGGCTTCTTTCCCAATCACCATGGTGACAGCCACCGGAAGGCTGGGCGGAACTTCTGACGGGGACGAGTCACAAACACTCAGCCAATAGGAGAGGTCCAGCCTAACCGGCCAGTTCCGCAGAGCCCTCCATTTTACCCATGGACAGACAACGGCCCCTTGCGTCTTTGGCCACAAAATCGAGGGCACCCAGGGAATAACTTCACAGTAGGCAACCCCGGATGTGAACACGTTCGACACACTGGGACAGCAGGCAGGTGCCTCTTTTCCACTTATGCTGGGATATCACTAGGCAAGGCGCCCTTCCTCAGCATCTGTGGCCTCTCTGTATGTGTTCACTCAGAGGAAACTCTTCATTCTACCCCTGAGACACATCACAAGTATGAGGGGCCTGAGAGAGAGCCTAGAGATGGAACGGGGGAGGCTTCTGGCTGTACTGCTTCCCCGTGGGGACAGAATAGCAGGTAGTCTCTCTGGAAGGTCTTAGCTTCTGTTGACTGACACGCGCAATACAGTAGGGGCGGACCCTGGCCAGGTGGAGCTTGTGGGCAGATGCAACCTCTCCGGCGACGAATAATTGCGCTGCTGCTTTGTATGGTGAAAACCTCCCCCCGCCAAGGGGGATGGGTAGAGAACATTGACCCACACCCGCCAGGGGCCTTTCCTGGGACTAAAGATCCCAACGTGGTCTCAACGTCGTCACCCTCTCAACACACACCTTTCCTGCACACGTAATCCTGCCTTTCTCCGTCAGGGCCCTATCCTACCAGGAAAAAAAGCAAGCCGCTCAAAAAGGCCGATGCCAGGGAAATCGAGGAAACACTGCCAGTTTCCAAATTTTTGCTGTCTACACGTCCCCGCCTCCGGTGCAAGGCTGCCTATGTGGCCGGGCTCCGAAGGCAAGGCCGAAATCCTGGCAGCCTGGGCCCCAGCAGTGCAATGGTTGATGGACGTGGGGACACGGATGACCCGTTCGCCACATACAGGAGGGATCCTTGGGCCCTTCACTGGCTCGCCATTCAGCTCCACGACGTCCACTACTGGCCCTGGCCTTTGCTTTGGCTGGTGCCCCATTAAACGTGTGCTCCGGAGCGATGTTTCTCCACCCATCACTAGCATTCTGCCACCAGGGGATATGTCAGTGTGGGAGTCACCATCTGTCACTGGCAGCAGTGTCACAAGTCACTAGACTTCCAGCTACCCGCTGACCTAGGCTGCCTTCTGCCCCAGGCAAGGTCCCGAATCCTTTATCCCAGATGCTGACACCTGGGCACTGGCGGACATTGATTTTTATCAACACAGAGGTCTGAGTGAGGGTCAGAGGGCCAGGTAGGTGAAGTGAAGGCCAGGTGGGCGGGGCTAAGGCTTCTTTGCCATCACCATAGAGACAGTCCCCCCACCGCAAGAGTGGGCGGAGCTTGGGATGGGCCTGGTGACAAGACTGAGCCAATGGCAGAGATCCGGCCCGCCAGGCAGATGACACAGGGCCCTCCATTGTGACCTATGACCCCTAGTGGCCACAGGATCTGAGCACACCCCGGGAAAGGCTACGCAGGCACAAGGGAGCCCCTGGTGCGGACTGCTTCAGGGCATTGGCAGAGCACGCCAGGTACCTCTTTCCCACTTTCCTCAGGATATCAGTAGGCAAGGCATCCCCACTCAGCATCTCTTGCCTCTCTCTGTCTCTCTCTGCTTGTGTTCCTTCTCTGAAATCTCTTCCTTCTCCCCCTTGTCACTTCACACCTTGGAGTGCCTGACAGAGGGCCTTCAGACGAAAGAACAAAGGGGGAAGGCCTCTGGCTCTACTGCTTGCTCATGGGGAAAGAAGTTCTGGTAGTCTATCTGGAAGGTCTAGAGAGCAGTGATTGATTGGGGAGCTACATCACGGGCGGACCTGGCCAGGTGAAGCTCGCTGACAAGTGGCAGCCTCTCCGGAGACTACTAATTCCGCTGATAACATTCTATGCAAATAACCGGCTGAGTGCCATGGGCAGAAAACATTGACACATACCGGCCAGAGGCCTATTCTGGGTCTGAAGAGTCCACCCTGGTCTCCAGCAACTCATCATCTCAGCACACACTTTGCCTGCACGCGTGGAAACCGCCTCTCTCCACGAATGTCTTCACCTGCTAGGAAACACACGATGTCACTCAGCCAAAGGAGAGCACAGGCAAAGTCAACTGAAGCCTCCATTTTCAAGATTTTGCCCTCTGCTGCTCCACAGCCTCCGGTGGCACACTGCATGTGCGTCACTTCTCGGTAGACAAGGACGAAATCCGGGCATCCAGGGCCCCAGCCGTCCACAGTCTACGGATGGCGGCATATGGATCACCTCTTTGCCTCGTACAGCAGGGAGGCCTGGGCCCTAGACTGGCTCCGCTAGAGCTCCACGACCTCAGCTATTTTCCCTGACCTTTGGCCCGTGCCCTCGTGAGTGTGTCATCTCTACTTCCACTTCTCTTCCCACCACACTGAATCCGCCACCTGCGGATACCTCAGCGTGGATATCAACATCTATCACTGGCTGCAGTGTCACAGGTCACTAGGTGTCTAGGCTCAGGCTGACCTTGGCTATCTTCTGCCCAGGCAAGGAGCCTAATCCTTCCAAGGAAATGAGGACACGTGCTCACTGGCCGACATCCTTTCTTTCATCCACACAGCGGTCTAGATGAGGGTAAAGAGGCCAGGGAGGCCAGGTGAGGGCTGAGTGTGGGGCCTAAGGCTTCTTTCCCAATCACCATGGTGACAGCCACTGGAAGGCTGGGCGGAACTTCTGACGGGGACGAGTCACAAACACTCAGCCAATAGGAGAGGTCCAGCCTAACCGGCCAGTTCCGCAGAGCCCTCCATTTTACCCATGGACAGACAACGGCCCCTTGCGTCTTTGGCCACAAAATCGAGGGCACCCAGGGAATAACTTCACAGTAGGCAACCCCGGATGTGAACACGTTCGACACACTGGGACAGCAGGCAGGTGCCTCTTTTCCACTTATGCTGGGATATCACTAGGCAAGGCGCCCTTCCTCAGCATCTGTGGCCTCTCTGTATGTGTTCACTCAGAGGAAACTCTTCATTCTACCCCTGAGACACATCACAAGTATGAGGGGCCTGAGAGAGAGCCTAGAGATGGAACGGGGGAGGCTTCTGGCTGTACTGCTTCCCCGTGGGGACAGAATAGCAGGTAGTCTCTCTGGAAGGTCTTAGCTTCTGTTGACTGACACGCGCAATACAGTAGGGGCGGACCCTGGCCAGGTGGAGCTTGTGGGCAGATGCAACCTCTCCGGCGACGAATAATTGCGCTGCTGCTTTGTATGGTGAAAACCTCCCCCCGCCAAGGGGGATGGGTAGAGAACATTGACCCACACCCGCCAGGGGCCTTTCCTGGGACTAAAGATCCCAACGTGGTCTCAACGTCGTCACCCTCTCAACACACACCTTTCCTGCACACGTAATCCTGCCTTTCTCCGTCAGGGCCCTATCCTACCAGGAAAAAAAGCAAGCCGCTCAAAAAGGCCGATGCCAGGGAAATCGAGGAAACACTGCCAGTTTCCAAATTTTTGCTGTCTACACGTCCCCGCCTCCGGTGCAAGGCTGCCTATGTGGCCGGGCTCCGAAGGCAAGGCCGAAATCCTGGCAGCCTGGGCCCCAGCAGTGCAATGGTTGATGGACGTGGGGACACGGATGACCCGTTCGCCACATACAGGAGGGATCCTTGGGCCCTTCACTGGCTCGCCATTCAGCTCCACGACGTCCACTACTGGCCCTGGCCTTTGCTTTGGCTGGTGCCCCATTAAACGTGTGCTCCGGAGCGATGTTTCTCCACCCATCACTAGCATTCTGCCACCAGGGGATATGTCAGTGTGGGAGTCACCATCTGTCACTGGCAGCAGTGTCACAAGTCACTAGACTTCCAGCTACCCGCTGACCTAGGCTGCCTTCTGCCCCAGGCAAGGTCCCGAATCCTTTATCCCAGATGCTGACACCTGGGCACTGGCGGACATTGATTTTTATCAACACAGAGGTCTGAGTGAGGGTCAGAGGGCCAGGTAGGTGAAGTGAAGGCCAGGTGGGCGGGGCTAAGGCTTCTTTGCCATCACCATAGAGACAGTCCCCCCACCGCAAGAGTGGGCGGAGCTTGGGATGGGCCTGGTGACAAGACTGAGCCAATGGCAGAGATCCGGCCCGCCAGGCAGATGACACAGGGCCCTCCATTGTGACCTATGACCCCTAGTGGCCACAGGATCTGAGCACACCCCGGGAAAGGCTACGCAGGCACAAGGGAGCCCCTGGTGCGGACTGCTTCAGGGCATTGGCAGAGCACGCCAGGTACCTCTTTCCCACTTTCCTCAGGATATCAGTAGGCAAGGCATCCCCACTCAGCATCTCTTGCCTCTCTCTGTCTCTCTCTGCTTGTGTTCCTTCTCTGAAATCTCTTCCTTCTCCCCCTTGTCACTTCACACCTTGGAGTGCCTGACAGAGGGCCTTCAGACGAAAGAACAAAGGGGGAAGGCCTCTGGCTCTACTGCTTGCTCATGGGGAAAGAAGTTCTGGTAGTCTATCTGGAAGGTCTAGAGAGCAGTGATTGATTGGGGAGCTACATCACGGGCGGACCTGGCCAGGTGAAGCTCGCTGACAAGTGGCAGCCTCTCCGGAGACTACTAATTCCGCTGATAACATTCTATGCAAATAACCGGCTGAGTGCCATGGGCAGAAAACATTGACACATACCGGCCAGAGGCCTATTCTGGGTCTGAAGAGTCCACCCTGGTCTCCAGCAACTCATCATCTCAGCACACACTTTGCCTGCACGCGTGGAAACCGCCTCTCTCCACGAATGTCTTCACCTGCTAGGAAACACACGATGTCACTCAGCCAAAGGAGAGCACAGGCAAAGTCAACTGAAGCCTCCATTTTCAAGATTTTGCCCTCTGCTGCTCCACAGCCTCCGGTGGCACACTGCATGTGCGTCACTTCTCGGTAGACAAGGACGAAATCCGGGCATCCAGGGCCCCAGCCGTCCACAGTCTACGGATGGCGGCATATGGATCACCTCTTTGCCTCGTACAGCAGGGAGGCCTGGGCCCTAGACTGGCTCCGCTAGAGCTCCACGACCTCAGCTATTTTCCCTGACCTTTGGCCCGTGCCCTCGTGAGTGTGTCATCTCTACTTCCACTTCTCTTCCCACCACACTGAATCCGCCACCTGCGGATACCTCAGCGTGGATATCAACATCTATCACTGGCTGCAGTGTCACAGGTCACTAGGTGTCTAGGCTCAGGCTGACCTTGGCTATCTTCTGCCCAGGCAAGGAGCCTAATCCTTCCAAGGAAATGAGGACACGTGCTCACTGGCCGACATCCTTTCTTTCATCCACACAGCGGTCTAGATGAGGGTAAAGAGGCCAGGGAGGCCAGGTGAGGGCTGAGTGTGGGGCCTAAGGCTTCTTTCCCAATCACCATGGTGACAGCCACCGGAAGGCTGGGCGGAACTTCTGACGGGGACGAGTCACAAACACTCAGCCAATAGGAGAGGTCCAGCCTAACCGGCCAGTTCCGCAGAGCCCTCCATTTTACCCATGGACAGACAACGGCCCCTTGCGTCTTTGGCCACAAAATCGAGGGCACCCAGGGAATAACTTCACAGTAGGCAACCCCGGATGTGAACACGTTCGACACACTGGGACAGCAGGCAGGTGCCTCTTTTCCACTTATGCTGGGATATCACTAGGCAAGGCGCCCTTCCTCAGCATCTGTGGCCTCTCTGTATGTGTTCACTCAGAGGAAACTCTTCATTCTACCCCTGAGACACATCACAAGTATGAGGGGCCTGAGAGAGAGCCTAGAGATGGAACGGGGGAGGCTTCTGGCTGTACTGCTTCCCCGTGGGGACAGAATAGCAGGTAGTCTCTCTGGAAGGTCTTAGCTTCTGTTGACTGACACGCGCAATACAGTAGGGGCGGACCCTGGCCAGGTGGAGCTTGTGGGCAGATGCAACCTCTCCGGCGACGAATAATTGCGCTGCTGCTTTGTATGGTGAAAACCTCCCCCCGCCAAGGGGGATGGGTAGAGAACATTGACCCACACCCGCCAGGGGCCTTTCCTGGGACTAAAGATCCCAACGTGGTCTCAACGTCGTCACCCTCTCAACACACACCTTTCCTGCACACGTAATCCTGCCTTTCTCCGTCAGGGCCCTATCCTACCAGGAAAAAAAGCAAGCCGCTCAAAAAGGCCGATGCCAGGGAAATCGAGGAAACACTGCCAGTTTCCAAATTTTTGCTGTCTACACGTCCCCGCCTCCGGTGCAAGGCTGCCTATGTGGCCGGGCTCCGAAGGCAAGGCCGAAATCCTGGCAGCCTGGGCCCCAGCAGTGCAATGGTTGATGGACGTGGGGACACGGATGACCCGTTCGCCACATACAGGAGGGATCCTTGGGCCCTTCACTGGCTCGCCATTCAGCTCCACGACGTCCACTACTGGCCCTGGCCTTTGCTTTGGCTGGTGCCCCATTAAACGTGTGCTCCGGAGCGATGTTTCTCCACCCATCACTAGCATTCTGCCACCAGGGGATATGTCAGTGTGGGAGTCACCATCTGTCACTGGCAGCAGTGTCACAAGTCACTAGACTTCCAGCTACCCGCTGACCTAGGCTGCCTTCTGCCCCAGGCAAGGTCCCGAATCCTTTATCCCAGATGCTGACACCTGGGCACTGGCGGACATTGATTTTTATCAACACAGAGGTCTGAGTGAGGGTCAGAGGGCCAGGTAGGTGAAGTGAAGGCCAGGTGGGCGGGGCTAAGGCTTCTTTGCCATCACCATAGAGACAGTCCCCCCACCGCAAGAGTGGGCGGAGCTTGGGATGGGCCTGGTGACAAGACTGAGCCAATGGCAGAGATCCGGCCCGCCAGGCAGATGACACAGGGCCCTCCATTGTGACCTATGACCCCTAGTGGCCACAGGATCTGAGCACACCCCGGGAAAGGCTACGCAGGCACAAGGGAGCCCCTGGTGCGGACTGCTTCAGGGCATTGGCAGAGCACGCCAGGTACCTCTTTCCCACTTTCCTCAGGATATCAGTAGGCAAGGCATCCCCACTCAGCATCTCTTGCCTCTCTCTGTCTCTCTCTGCTTGTGTTCCTTCTCTGAAATCTCTTCCTTCTCCCCCTTGTCACTTCACACCTTGGAGTGCCTGACAGAGGGCCTTCAGACGAAAGAACAAAGGGGGAAGGCCTCTGGCTCTACTGCTTGCTCATGGGGAAAGAAGTTCTGGTAGTCTATCTGGAAGGTCTAGAGAGCAGTGATTGATTGGGGAGCTACATCACGGGCGGACCTGGCCAGGTGAAGCTCGCTGACAAGTGGCAGCCTCTCCGGAGACTACTAATTCCGCTGATAACATTCTATGCAAATAACCGGCTGAGTGCCATGGGCAGAAAACATTGACACATACCGGCCAGAGGCCTATTCTGGGTCTGAAGAGTCCACCCTGGTCTCCAGCAACTCATCATCTCAGCACACACTTTGCCTGCACGCGTGGAAACCGCCTCTCTCCACGAATGTCTTCACCTGCTAGGAAACACACGATGTCACTCAGCCAAAGGAGAGCACAGGCAAAGTCAACTGAAGCCTCCATTTTCAAGATTTTGCCCTCTGCTGCTCCACAGCCTCCGGTGGCACACTGCATGTGCGTCACTTCTCGGTAGACAAGGACGAAATCCGGGCATCCAGGGCCCCAGCCGTCCACAGTCTACGGATGGCGGCATATGGATCACCTCTTTGCCTCGTACAGCAGGGAGGCCTGGGCCCTAGACTGGCTCCGCTAGAGCTCCACGACCTCAGCTATTTTCCCTGACCTTTGGCCCGTGCCCTCGTGAGTGTGTCATCTCTACTTCCACTTCTCTTCCCACCACACTGAATCCGCCACCTGCGGATACCTCAGCGTGGATATCAACATCTATCACTGGCTGCAGTGTCACAGGTCACTAGGTGTCTAGGCTCAGGCTGACCTTGGCTATCTTCTGCCCAGGCAAGGAGCCTAATCCTTCCAAGGAAATGAGGACACGTGCTCACTGGCCGACATCCTTTCTTTCATCCACACAGCGGTCTAGATGAGGGTAAAGAGGCCAGGGAGGCCAGGTGAGGGCTGAGTGTGGGGCCTAAGGCTTCTTTCCCAATCACCATGGTGACAGCCACCGGAAGGCTGGGCGGAACTTCTGACGGGGACGAGTCACAAACACTCAGCCAATAGGAGAGGTCCAGCCTAACCGGCCAGTTCCGCAGAGCCCTCCATTTTACCCATGGACAGACAACGGCCCCTTGCGTCTTTGGCCACAAAATCGAGGGCACCCAGGGAATAACTTCACAGTAGGCAACCCCGGATGTGAACACGTTCGACACACTGGGACAGCAGGCAGGTGCCTCTTTTCCACTTATGCTGGGATATCACTAGGCAAGGCGCCCTTCCTCAGCATCTGTGGCCTCTCTGTATGTGTTCACTCAGAGGAAACTCTTCATTCTACCCCTGAGACACATCACAAGTATGAGGGGCCTGAGAGAGAGCCTAGAGATGGAACGGGGGAGGCTTCTGGCTGTACTGCTTCCCCGTGGGGACAGAATAGCAGGTAGTCTCTCTGGAAGGTCTTAGCTTCTGTTGACTGACACGCGCAATACAGTAGGGGCGGACCCTGGCCAGGTGGAGCTTGTGGGCAGATGCAACCTCTCCGGCGACGAATAATTGCGCTGCTGCTTTGTATGGTGAAAACCTCCCCCCGCCAAGGGGGATGGGTAGAGAACATTGACCCACACCCGCCAGGGGCCTTTCCTGGGACTAAAGATCCCAACGTGGTCTCAACGTCGTCACCCTCTCAACACACACCTTTCCTGCACACGTAATCCTGCCTTTCTCCGTCAGGGCCCTATCCTACCAGGAAAAAAAGCAAGCCGCTCAAAAAGGCCGATGCCAGGGAAATCGAGGAAACACTGCCAGTTTCCAAATTTTTGCTGTCTACACGTCCCCGCCTCCAGTGCAAGGCTGCCTATGTGGCCGGGCTCCGAAGGCAAGGCCGAAATCCTGGCAGCCTGGGCCCCAGCAGTGCAATGGTTGATGGACGTGGGGACACGGATGACCCGTTCGCCACATACAGGAGGGATCCTTGGGCCCTTCACTGGCTCGCCATTCAGCTCCACGACGTCCACTACTGGCCCTGGCCTTTGCTTTGGCTGGTGCCCCATTAAACGTGTGCTCCGGAGCGATGTTTCTCCACCCATCACTAGCATTCTGCCACCAGGGGATATGTCAGTGTGGGAGTCACCATCTGTCACTGGCAGCAGTGTCACAAGTCACTAGACTTCCAGCTACCCGCTGACCTAGGCTGCCTTCTGCCCCAGGCAAGGTCCCGAATCCTTTATCCCAGATGCTGACACCTGGGCACTGGCGGACATTGATTTTTATCAACACAGAGGTCTGAGTGAGGGTCAGAGGGCCAGGTAGGTGAAGTGAAGGCCAGGTGGGCGGGGCTAAGGCTTCTTTGCCATCACCATAGAGACAGTCCCCCCACCGCAAGAGTGGGCGGAGCTTGGGATGGGCCTGGTGACAAGACTGAGCCAATGGCAGAGATCCGGCCCGCCAGGCAGATGACACAGGGCCCTCCATTGTGACCTATGACCCCTAGTGGCCACAGGATTTGAGCACACCCCGGGAAAGGCTACGCAGGCACAAGGGAGCCCCTGGTGCGGACTGCTTCAGGGCATTGGCAGAGCACGCCAGGTACCTCTTTCCCACTTTCCTCAGGATATCAGTAGGCAAGGCATCCCCACTCAGCATCTCTTGCCTCTCTCTGTCTCTCTCTGCTTGTGTTCCTTCTCTGAAATCTCTTCCTTCTCCCCCTTGTCACTTCACACCTTGGAGTGCCTGACAGAGGGCCTTCAGACGAAAGAACAAAGGGGGAAGGCCTCTGGCTCTACTGCTTGCCCATGGGGAGAGAAGTTCTGGTAGTCTATCTGGAAGGTCTAGAGAGCAGTGATTGATTGGGGAGCTACATCACGGGCGGACCTGGCCAGGTGAAGCTCGCTGACAAGTGGCAGCCTCTCCGGAGACTACTAATTCCGCTGATAACATTCTATGCAAATAACCGGCTGAGTGCCATGGGCAGAAAACATTGACACATACCTGCCAGAGGCCTATTCTGGGTCTGAAGAGTCCACCCTGGTCTCCAGCAACTCATCATCTCAGCACACACTTTGCCTGCACGCGTGGAAACCGCCTCTCTCCACGAATGTCTTCACCTGCTAGGAAACACACGATGTCACTCAGCCAAAGGAGAGCACAGGCAAAGTCAACTGAAGCCCCCATTTTCAAGATTTTGCCCTCTGCTGCTCCACAGCCTCCGGTGGCACACTGCATGTGCGTCACTTCTCGGTAGACAAGGACGAAATCCGGGCATCCAGGGCCCCAGCCGTCCACAGTCTACGGATGGCGGCATATGGATCACCTCTTTGCCTCGTACAGCAGGGAGGCCTGGGCCCTAGACTGGCTCCGCTAGAGCTCCACGACCTCAGCTATTTTCCCTGACCTTTGGCCCGTGCCCTCGTGAGTGTGTCATCTCTACTTCCACTTCTCTTCCCACCACACTGAATCCGCCACCTGCGGATACCTCAGCGTGGACATCAACATCTATCACTGGCTGCAGTGTCACAGGTCACTAGGTGTCTAGGCTCAGGCTGACCTTGGCTGTCTTCTGCCCAGGCAAGGAGCCTAATCCTTCCAAGGAAATGAGGACACGTGCTCACTGGCCGACATCCTTTCTTTCATCCACACAGCGGTCTAGATGAGGGTAAAGAGGCCAGGGAGGCCAGGTGAGGGCTGAGTGTGGGGCCTAAGGCTTCTTTCCCAATCACCATGGTGACAGCCACCGGAAGGCTGGGCGGAACTTCTGACGGCGACGAGTCACAAACACTCAGCCAAT